>NC_084482.1:225869942-226219942 GCF_030035675.1 Rhineura floridana | reverse complement strand
GGTCAGGCCAAGCTGAGCTCCCCCTTTGCTGACCCCTCGTCAGAATACCGAGCGGTGGCCCATCTGATTTGGCACAAACATGTTTCTCTCCAGCCGTGCACCTGCACTTGCAGCCAAAGAGAATCCAGCAGAGGTGCTGCTGCTCCCCCCAGTAATTATCAAAATCACTGTGATTTGATCTTGCTCTTCCCAAAGCTGAAGGATTGCTTCCCTCCCTTTGAGTCCAACAGCAGTCAAGAGCAGCATGAAGTCACGACTGCAACGGAGCCTGGAGAAGAGGATGCAAAGTTGACTGCATAAAGGACTCCTTTGCTGCTGAGAGCCTGAGTTGAGAGTAAAGACAGATGCATGAGGCTGTGCCAGAGTGAGGCGAGGGCCATAGTTCAGTAGCAGAGCTAGAAGATCCTGGGTTCAACCACTGGCACCTCCAGGTAGGGCTGAGAGAGACCCTCTGCCTGCAACCTCAGAGAGCCATTGCCAGATTGACTGGGTGTAAAGCAGGTTTCTGTGTTCCTATTTTAATCAACCCTTGATTCAGGACCATGAGGACTGGAAGCTTCCTTTATTTTTAGGCGAAGGGCTTTAGCTCAGTCACAGAGAAAGAGCTGTGAATGCAGAAGGTCCCAGGTTCAGACCTCCAGCTTTGCCGCCTAGAGACCCTCTCCCTGAACCCCTGCAGACTCAACGCTAGTCAGCGTAGATGATTCTGAACCCGAAGGAGCAAAAGTCTGACTCAGAGATTCTTCTGGCCCTGCCATGATTCGCTTTGGCTCTGAAGTCCCAGCTCGACTCTGTCTCCCGAGTAAAGGCTCCG
Organism: Rhineura floridana; assembly: GCF_030035675.1. NCBI lineage: Eukaryota > Metazoa > Chordata > Lepidosauria > Squamata > Rhineuridae > Rhineura > Rhineura floridana. The sequence continues at coordinate 226,219,128 of NC_084482.1, read as the reverse complement.
AAGTTGAGGGCAGTTGCAAGGGAGGTGATGGTGGCAGGCAGAGCCAGGATGATTCTCCTCATCCTGATGCTGCTGCTAACGGCCCGTGAGGTCTGTGGGACGATGAAGGTAAAGTGCCCCTTGAATCTGATCAGGGATGACACTGAAGCTGTGAATTATTACATGCCAGGAGACCACCTCATTAGCGGCATCGTGTCGCCCCAAATGAGTTTCTTTGAACCACTCACGTTCTCCAATCCTCCCTTATTCAAGATTTCTTTGTAAGTAGCCATCTGTTGATTGATGTAGTGCTTCCCTACCTGATTCAATTAAATTGCTTTTTAAAATGTGTTTTTAAATTTGTATATTTGTTTTTAATGTTGTTAATTGGTGTAATTCGTGTGAAGTATTAGTTCCCCTCTATTCAGCACTGGTTAGGCCTCATCTTGAATACTGCGTCCAGTTCTGGTCTCTGCACCAAGAAGGATGCAGACAAACTGGAACAGGTTCAGAGAAGGGCAACAAGGAGGATCAGGGGACTGGAAACAAAGCCCTACGAGGGGAGACTGAAAGAACTGGGTATGTTTAGCCTGGAGAAGAGAAGACTGAGGGGAGATTAGATAGCACTCTTCAAGTACATGAAAGGCTGCCACACAGAGGAGGGCCAGGATCTCTTCTCGATCATCCCAGAGTGAAGGACACAGAATAATGGGCTCAAGTTGCAGGAAGCCAGATTTCAACTGGACATCAGGAAAAACTTCCTAACTGTTAGAGCCATACGACAATGGAACTAATGACCTAGAGAGGTAGTGGGCTCTCCGACACTGGAGGCCTTCAAGCGACAGCTGGACAGCCATCTGTCGGGAATGCTTTGATTTGGATTCCTGCATTGAGCAGGAGGTTGGACTTGATGGCCTTACAGGCCCCTTCCAACTCTACTATTCTATGATTCTATGACTTCAGACTTGCTGACATTGACTTGTATTTGCCATTTTGATGTCCATTCATTGTGGAGAGATCCTTCTGGAGCTGGTTGCAATCCTACAATGTAAAATTAGGATTCTTTGCCAAATGTGCGTCACTTTACACTTGGTTACCTTGAATTGTATTTGGCATTTTGCTGTTCATTTACCCGGTTTAAAGAGATCATTTTGGAGCTTTTCTCAACTACTATTTATTCATTCTTTCATTCATTCATTCATTTCAGGGTGTCATCTATGAAGTACTGGCACATCTGGTCCCTCCTGACTGCCATTCACAAAGTCAACCAGAACCCCAAGCTCTTACCCAATGTTAGCCTTGGCTACAACATCTATGACAATCTCTTTGATGGGAGAATTACTTCCGATGCCATGATAGACCTGCTGGCTGGTGGCAAAAGCAACATTCCAAACTACAGTTGTGGGAGACAGAATAATTTGCTGGCTGTTCTTGAAGGGGCCAATGCTGACATCTCCAAGCAGATTTCAGTTGTGTCTGGCATCTACAAAATTCCGCAGGTATGAATAGGGGGGGAAATCAGCTGCAACATTCCCAACCGATGTTGCTGCCATCAATATCCTATTGGCCATTCTGGGTTGGGCTGATGGATGCAGGAGTCCGACAACACCTGGAGGGTCTCAGCCTCTGCTTCCCTGGCCTAGGTGATCTGGCTCCTATTGAACAGGACCACACATGATGTGTACCAATATATCTCTTTCAGCAAAAGCAATGGCTGTTTGGACACTCACACTCATGTTCCACACCCGTCATCATCACACCTGTCTTTTCTCCTTTCCTCATCAGCTCAGTTATGGGGTTGCTCTTCATGACAAAACTCAGTTCCCTTTTGTCTACTGGATGGCCCCAAAGGAAGAACATCAGTGCCCGGGGATTGTCAAGTTACTCCTGCATTTCAGATGGGCCTGGATCGGTCTCTTTGCTCCAGACAATGACAATGGGGATAGGTTCCTGAGCACATTGATGCCTCTGATGATCCACAGCGAAATTTGTGTTGCCTTCTCAGAAATAGTCACACAAGAATGTGCACAGCTGTGGGTAGAGACTGATCGACCAGCTGTGTGGAGCCAAGTCAATGTATTTGTTTACTATGCGGACTCTCAGTATGAACTTGGCACAATCATTGTGGCACAAATCCTACTTGAAAAGCTACAAACTGGGGGCAAAGTCTGGATCTCCACAGTTGTGCAGGATGTTAACTTGATCTTGTATTACCCTTTTGACCTGTTCCGGCATCTCCTTGGCTCTTTCTCCTTAATTAAGGCAAACAAGAGGATAAAACATGGCAATTTACGAACATATGACAATCGTCTTAACCAGTTTTGGAAGAGAGCATTTTGTTGTTCCTATTCCAAGCACATGTTGTCTGTCAGAGGCTGGACAAGATGCACAGAGAACGAGAACCAAGAGCAGCTGCCCTCAGAGGAGCTTGAAAGGATGCTGTCTCATGACAGCCATGGTACCAACACCATTGTCCAGGCTGTAGCACAAGCTTTAAATGCTGCTTATTCACAAAGATCCCAGCACAGGGTGGGATGTCAAAAGTTACAGCCATGGCAGGTATTCCCCCTTTCTGTCCCAGGCACCCTCTTGTCTTCCCAATTATTTGTCATAACAAAAACAAGCTCAGTAAGAACCAACTGTCAGTGTTTTAAAAGCCAGACTCACTGGGCTTGCCTAATCAGGGGGCTATACCCACACCAGACCTTTATTTCACTTTAGACAGTCATGGCTTCCCCCAAATAATCCTGGGAAGTGTAGTTTGTGAAGGGTGCTGAGGGGAGACTCCTATTCCCCTGACAGAGCTCCAGTGGCCAGAGTAGTTCAACAGTCTGCTGCTCTGATTGAAGCTCGTGAAGGGAACAGGCCATCTCTTAGCAACTATCAGCACCAGTGGAATAAAGGTCTCGTGTGGATGTAGTCTCAGGACTGTCACCAAGCAACTATTGCTAAAGCACGCTTGTAACAACATAACAGTACAAGGCCTCGTGACAGTCACAAAGGTCACAGAACATTTTTGTTGTTGCCGTTCAAAGCACAAACAGTGTTTCTCTGCAACTAGAATAGAGGGAAACAAAACTCATGAATGAATAAATACAATTGTAAAGAGATAAGAGGGGAGGATACCACCACTGTTAACCCCAATGAGAGGTGCTGTCAATTCCAGTCATGGGAGATAAGAGCTTACAGTGAGCAGAGCTGAGATATCCAACATCTATTCTGTTGTTTTGGAAAGTGGTTTGTCTGTCTGTCTGTTCTCTATGGTTCAGCTATCTCTTGAGTTATCATTGCCAAAGTTTGTGTGGCGCTTCCTGTCGTGGAGGAGGTGGTTTTCATCTACATTTGGAAGCCATTGGGTCTCATTTTGAACCGATATGGCAGGCTGAACCATTCCAGACTCTGCTGATTTGGATGTGTCTGAAGATATCAGGCCTGGTTCTAAAGGGTGGCCAGGTTGGGCACTGGCCCGACGGCCCCTGGAGCTACAGAGGGCCCCTCAGCTGCCCCTTCGCTCCCCTTCCGCAATCCGCACCCCCACCCCCACCCCTACCTGTCTGCTGTCTTTTACTGTTGCCCTTAACAAAGTTGGCAGCCACAGTTTCCCTAAGGTACTGAAGCCCCTGCTGCCATCTTAGTTGATGGCAGAGATGCACGCACGTAGCACGCACACGTGCCATCAACAAACATGGCGGCGGAGGCATCATCCCGTTAGGGAAACCGTGGCCACCATCTTTGTTATGGGCAATGGTAAAAGACAGCAGAAAGGTAGGTGGGGGCGTGGGTATTGTGTGTGTGTGCGAGCGGTGCGCGTAGGGTTGCCATATTGCCCGGTTAGCCGGGTTTTACCCAGATTCTTTGCATGCCACCTGGTACCTGGCTAGCCCCTTAGGTGGCCCGGATTCTCAGCTTTAATTTTTTTAAAAAATTAAGTTTCTAGGTGGTCCGGTTCTCGAGATATGCATAAAAACGTCAGCCGCCCCCCCGACTGTTAAATCTTTCTTTAAACAGTACTGTATACTACAGCACTTCCTAGCTTTAACCCCGCCCATTCAGGATTGCAGCCAATCAGGGATTGTGTTTCAGTTTCATTGACCTGAGGCAGTGTCTAGAAAACAAAATGGTGGTCTCCCCCCCCCCCCGCCGTTTATCTGAAAATCTCATAAATTGGGTAAGTATATACATTTCAGTTTCTTTTCCTCTTGTGTGCAGGAGTTAGATCTTGGGCAGTGTTTTGAAAACCTTCCCAATACTGTATGTATGAGGTAGGGTTGGAAACCAAGGCAGCTCACAACAAGAAATAAAGCCATTTAAAACCCAATAACCATAAAAACAAGTATAAACAGTTGCAAAACAGCTTAAAGTGGCATGATTTGGAATTTTGGGTTGTGTGAATGAAGTTGCTTATCACTTGAAGTAGCATTTCTGTCCCTGTTTGAGTAAGCCCCACTGAATACACTGGGACTTGCTTCTGAATAAATAAACCTAGGATTGCACTATAAATATCTTTACAGTTTGTGTAAATAATAAATATATTTGATAGTCATGCTTATATAAATATTTCTTCATTTATCATATTTTTGGTTTTTGGTTAGGAATCCTGACTGGTTGTGAGATGCTTAGTTTTCTGCCTTACTCATAGGAATCTTGTTGTGGTTGGTATAGTATTGCATTTAAGAAATCATGGTACGAAATGGCCTGAATCAGTATAAGGCAGATTCCTTGGTTCCTAAAAGTGGGAAGAGACTCAAGGGCCACAGTGACTCCAACGTTTATTTATTTTTATTTACAACATTTATATACCGCTTTATTGTAAAAAATGTCAAAGCAGTTTACAGAAAGAATTAAAACAATAAAATTATTGGCAAAAGCATTAAGGACAGATACTTAAAAACATTCAAAATAATAAAACGAACAATGAGTTAAAAACAGATTTAAAAACACAATAGCTTCTACATGCCTGGAGAGGCTTGCCTCAAGAAAACTGATTTTAGCAGGTGTTGAAAAGAGACATCTGCCTAATGTCAATAGGCAGGGAGTTCCAAAGCTTAGGTGCTGCCACACTAAAGGACTGATTTCTTACCAAAGCAGAACAAGTACTGTGTGGCACCCATAACATGGAAAGCACAGCTTGAACTTGGCCTGGTAGCAAATCAACAACCAATGCAGATTTCAGAGCAGAGGTATTATGTGCTGATAGGATCTCACTTGTGTCAGCAATTGTGCTGCAACATTCTGCATTAACTGCAGTCCCCAGGTCAGGTTGTGCTGCATGGGGATTTCTGTGACCTTGGCTGACTGCTAGGATTTTTTTAGTTTTGGTTTTTTGTTATGAATCCTGACTGGTTGTGGGATGCTGAGTTTTCTGCCTTACTCATAGGAATCTTGTTGTGGTTGGTATGGTATTACATTTAGGAAAGTGATACTGCCTTTTGTGTTGTTGTTTTCCTATTTGCATTTCACTTATCTTTAACCTCACTCTGTTACAGCCATAGAAGAAACAGCAGCATATGCAAGATAATTAACTCCCATTAGTGATAAGAGCAAGAATTTATAATTATTATTTCAATTAAAACAAGAGGCTTATCAATACTTTGTAGAGGACCAGATATTTATTTTCTTTCTGAGCCCAGGACTGGGTCTTTCATGATACCCAGTGGTGGTGGTGGGAGCAGGAGAGTAGTCGATAAGACAGACATCCTGGCATTGGTAATCTAATTAGCAAGGTATGTGTGGGGTTGTTGCACACTTCCAGGCCCAGTTTCATTTTGAGTATGGAGGTGGAACCTGTGTAGATGTGGTTGAGAAATTTTGAGTTAAGCAAAGCTCTGCTTTTATAAAACCTAAGAAGCATACAGATACTTTGAATGTCTGAGTGCCTGCACCAGTGGAATACTGGAGGAACTTGTAAAACTTGCTGCAACAGTATTTAGAACTGAGCATGTGGTGTGAAAGACTCCTTTTCCTAACATTTTGGCTTCTTGTTTTTCTCCACCCACCACATCTTCGAAATATATCGTATATGGTTAACCGTACTGCTGCCCTGACTTACTTTATGTTTGTTGCTATTTTGTGTTTTTATTATGTTTTTATATTGATTGTGTATTTTTATTGTTTTTATTATATTTGTAAGCTGTGCTGAGCTCTGTTTTTAACAGCAGAAGGGCAGGATATAAATCCTCTTAATCAATAAATAAATACTCCATAGTGCTGGAAACTAGAGTCTAGGCATTTAAGGCTGAAAATGTTGCTTTTAAAGAAAAGATTTCTCCCATCTTTCCCCAGTTTTTGGTGGTAATTCCTAGGCACAAAAACAAAACAACTGGACAATCCAAATATTAATATGCAAACATTTGCATAATATGCAAATGATATGCAAATAATTTGCATAATATGCAAATTAGCATGCCCGGATTTGTGGGACTGGAATATGGCAACCCTAGGTGCGCGCACACGTGCACACATGCACACACATGCCGGGGGTCAGGGCAAGCTGATGCCCAAGGGCCCCGGCATTCCTGGAGCCGGCCCTGGAAGATATCGTCACCCAATTTGGCATGACAGTTCTTAAGATTGAGGAGCAGATTTTGGCCTATGTTTGAATGTTGTCGGCCACCATTTTGAACCAAGATGGTGGATTGAACCATTCCAAACTGTGCCAATTTGGAGACCTTTGAAGATATCACCTAATATGGTCTAACAGAGAGAGGAGCAGACTTTGGTTTACCTTTGGATAATGTTGGAGGCCATTTTGAATTAAGATATTGAATGCCTCTGAGGATATTGTTGCTCAGTTTGGCATTATGGTTCCCAAGATGGAGGAGGGGGTTTTGGCCTATGTTTTGATACTGTTGGATGCCAATTTGAATCAAGATGGTGGACCAAAATGTTCAAAACCGATTTGAACACTTTTGAAGATATTGTTGATGGTGGTGGCTGCGGGAGTGGCCTGGGCCTGAATCACACCTACCCAGGGCAAATTGGGGGCAACAACACCAGAGGGGGGATGGAAGAGAGTGGAGGACAAGCCAAGCATGTGGGAGACACCAACCAAGGGTGCAATCCCTCTGGCTGCAGGGGTCTGTTTCACCATCATGTTCCTCTCAGGGAATGCACAGGGAAAACAGCACACAGCAGGATTGAACCTCCTACTCTCAAAGTGTAGTTGGGAACAGGGGGAGGAGACACAGTGTCTTCTAAACCTGCTCCCCTCCTGACTGTCACGCCTCCTTTGGATGAGTCCTCAGAGGAGGAAGAGGAGGAAGACTGGAGGGCAGCAGCAGCAGAGCCAGGAGAAGGAAGAAGTGGACACTCCCAGGACACGGCTGAAGGCCCTCAGTTGGATTCAGAGAGTGAACAAGAGGCTCCCCTCCCCCCGTGGAGAGAAGACTCCAGCAAGTAATGCAACAACGCCACCGGTCTGGCTGTTTAAGACAGCAAGGTCTTGGGAGTCGGAGGGCTGATTACCTGCACCTGTCTTAGGGAGCGGGATTTAAAAGACAGCCATCTGTCGGGAATGCTTTGATTTGGATTCCTGCATTGAGCAGGGGGTTGGACTCAATGACCTTGTAGGCCCCTTCCAACTCTACTGTTCTATGAGTCTACGATTCTTGACTTCAGTGGGCTGCTGACTACAACGGTGGCTGTGACCTCCACGTGAGACCCAGATTCCAGAACCCAGACCCTTGGACTGATCTCTTGGCTAACTGGACCCGGAATAATAATAATAATAATAATAATAATAATAATAATAATAATTTAATTTGTGGGTCGCCTATCTGGCCAATGGCCACTCTAGGCAACGTACAATTTAACAACAATACATTACATCATAATAAAATACATCATAAAATACAATATAACAATAAAACAATAAAACAGTTCCAGTACAGAGTAGTAGGCTATTGGTCGTAAAAATTTAACCCTCCCCGTAAGTCCCAAAGGCCTGTCTGAAGAGCCAGGTCTTCAAAGCTTGGCGGAATACATTCAGGGAAGGGGCATGTCGAAGGTCATACGGGAGGGAGTTCCAGAGAGTGGGGGCCGCCACTGAAAATGCCCTCTCTCTTGTCCCCGCCAACCTAGCTGTTTTAGTTGGCGGGACTGAGAGAAGGTCCTGTGTGGCTGATCTTGTTGGGCGGCATGGTTGGTGGCGCTGGAGGCGCTCCATCAGATAAACTGGGCCGAGACCGTATAGGGATTTAAAGGTTAATACCAACACCTTGAATTGGGCCCGGAAAATAACTGGGAGCCAGTGTAGGTCGAACAACACTGGGGTGATGTGTTCCCGGCGGCGAATTCCCCCTTGACTTCGCTTCTTGGACACTGACTCGGTGCGTGTGCTTGGAAAGACTCCTCTGGTCTTCCCTCATCTCTTCCCTGTTATCTTCCTGGCCTTGGCAGATTTACAGCCCAGCCAGCTGCCCACTAATGAGTTTACGGCCCAGCTTTCACCCCGTCGAAGCTTGACACTGATCGTACAGAGTTTTTAAAGTACTAAATTAAAATTAGCCCCATCCCTTGAATTTCTTTTGGGCCAGATTCTGGTTGGGTTTTCACCATGTTGGGTCAGGTTTTGCTCAGTACCGGAAAGTAACAAGTTATATATCTCCATTTAGGCCACAAAAACAAAATGCATGGGTACAGGATGGGAAATACCCGGCTTAGCAGTAGTGCGTGTGAGAAGGACCTTGGAATTGTAGTGGATCGCAAGTTGAACATGACCCAGCAGTGTGATGCTGCGGCAAAAAAGGCAAATGCGGTTTTGGGCTGCATAAACAGAGCTATAGTTTCCAGGTCGAAGGAAGTAATAGTCCCACTATATTCTGCATTAGTCAGGCCTCATCTGGAATACTGCATTCAATACTGGGCGCCTCATATTAAGAAAGATATAGACAAGTTGGAGCGGGTTCAGAAGAGGGCGACGAGGATGATAGCAGGTATGGAGAACAAGTCTTATGAGGAAAGGTTGAAGGAACTTGACATGTTCAGTCTGGTGAAGAGAAGGCTGAGGAGTGACATGATTGCACTCTTTAAGTACCTGAAGAGCTGTCACATAAAGGAGGGTACAGATTTGTTCTCTGCTGCCCCAGAGGGTAGGACTAGGTCTAATGGTGTTAAGTTGCAGGAGCGTAGATTCAGACTGGACATTAGAAGGAACTTCTTGACAGTAAGGGCAGTTCGGCAATGCCCTTCAGGTCGAGGGAAGTAATAGTCCCACTATATTCTGCATTAGTCAGGCCTCATCTGGAATACTGCGTTCAGTTCTGGGCGCCTCATTTTAAGAAAGATATAGACAAGTTAGAGCGGGTTCAGAAGAGGGCGACGAGGATGATAGCCGGTATGGAGAAGAAGTCTTGTGAGGAAAGGTTGAAGGAACTTGTCATGTTCAGTCTGGTGAAGAGAAGGCTGAGGGATGACATGATTGCACTCTTTAAGTACCTGAAGGGCTGTCACATAGAGGAGGGTACAGATTTGTTCACTGCTGCCCCAGAGGGTAGGACTAGGTCTAATGGTTTTAAGTTGCAGGAGCGTAGATTCAGATTGGACATTAGAAGGAACTTCTTGACAGTAAGGGCAGTTCAGCAATGGAACCGACTGCCTAGGGAGGTGGTGGGATCCCCTTCGCTGGATGTCTTCAAGCAGAGGCTGGACAGCTATCTGCGGGAGATGCTCTAGCTGTGGATTTCCTGCTGTGAGCAGGGGGTTGGACTCGATGGCCTACAAGACCCCTTCCAACTCTATGATTCTATGACTCTATGACTATTCTATATTATGGATGTACAAATCTCAGTATTTCGGGGGGGGGGTGTTCTTAGAATTCCCGAGCAATGCCAGGTTCTTTCCACTAGTAGTTTCTAAATGGTCATTTCTACTGTTTTCTCTCTCCTCCTAGTTTCACCCTTTCTTAAGAGGAATCCTGTTTACTAATTCCTCCCTCGATGTACATTATTTGGATGAGAACGGGGAGCTGGAAGCTGACTTTGAGATCATCAGTTGGGTGCTGTTTCCCAATAAGTCTCATGGCAGAGTCACAATTGGGAGTATAGGAGGACAGGCATCCCCAGACCTAAAATTCACCATTTACCCGGAAGCTGTTGTGTGGCCCTTGCAGTTTAACAAGGTAGGGGAAATGGTTTGTTTTGTTTATTTGCTCTCTCACACATCTTGTCACTCACACGATCATCTCCATGAAATAAAATGTTTTCCACATACCCAGGTACGCAGACACTCCCCTTCTCTATGGCTGAACCCATTTGCGTCTGTACTCTGCGGCTGCAGTAGTCTGCAGGGGGCTCCCACTTTACTATAAAAAGAAATGGGGGGCACAAGGATCACACAAAAGGATTGAGCCATCCAATTACAGTGGCAATAGAAGTGAGGGTGGATGGTGGAGGTGACAACATGTCCAGGAGGCAAAGCAGACCTCCCCTCCCCAGACTGTCTGACTCATCCTGTAAGTGTCATTGTTCTATCAAGGTTGTAGTTGCAATTCTGTGGGATTCCCAGTTGGTTGAAGGAGACTTCTATGGGACTCCTAGTTTCCTGAACATTCTGGATTCCCCCTGATCTCTTCTGATCAGTAAGTCAAGCAAAAAGAGGGAGTCATAATATTGTACATAGAGTCAAGCTGTGGGTCTTGTCCTACGGCCATCCACTTTAGCCACACTCATTTTTGGACATCAAATGGAGGCCAACAGCCAAAGCCATGTACTGCTCATTAGGCGTTATGGAGCGTTCTGTTAGTATGAATTGCTCATTATTTGAATTGCATTATATAACGTTATATAATTTTTATATTGTATGGATGTTATGTTATGTATTTATATTTTATTGTATATTATGTTCTAAGTTGTAAACTGCCCTGTGGTCTTTTGATCAAGAATGGCATGCAACAACCAAGACAACAGCAACATTTTGTGGTAGCTCTACAAAACACCATAATCCACTTTAAATGTGCACACTTAAATTTCCCAGTGTGCACTTGAATTCCAACCCCCCCTCCACTCGCTGCCAAATACTGGCAGAGCTGCCTTCAGATAGTTCAGTCTTTAAAAGGAAACAGGGTAGAGAGGCAGCAGCATCACACTTGTTTATTTGAAAGAGCCTAATTGGCTCCCAGTTGCTTTCATAAACACACCACTGTGGATTCACAACCATGCAGTTATGCATCAGAGGAGCTCCCCACAAATATAAGGGATTAGATAGACTCCATTGGATGCTTTGCAAAATCTAGGATTGATTTCATTATCCCTCACACTTTTCCCCAATTGATACTCCTTCTTCTCTTTCTGCTCAGACTGTGCCTCGTTCCAGGTGCACAGAGAGCTGTCGTCCCGGATATGCCAAGGAGATTCTGGAAGGGAAGCCAGTTTGCTGCTATGCTTGTGATCCATGTGCAGAAGGGACCATCTCCATTCAGGAAGGTGAGCCACTATGGCCAGGGGTCATGATAGACAATGGCAACCCCTCCTCTATGCTGCTGGATCTATTATAGGAGAAAGGGAGGTGTCAGTGATGCTAAAATCACAGTGTGGTGCATCTGTCTCCATCATTGTGGACTTTTAGGGGGAATTTGAAAGCACTCCTGTTTACCCAGGAATTTGTGGCTGAAGGGGATTGCTCCTGGCAACCCGGAGATCACTGGAAGAATTTTTTTTATCTGTAACTACTTTTAGAATGTTTTGAACTGTAACTGTTTTCAAAATGTTTTTAATTGTTTTTAGAATGCTTTGCTCTTCTTCTTGTTGAATTGTTTGTTGATGCTTGCTGCCCTGGGATCCCTGAGGAGGAAGAGTGAGATATCATCATCACCACTTTTTTTCAGATGTGGACCATTGCACCAAATGTCCAGAAGATCAGCATCCAAACAAGGACCGAAATCAATGTGCCCCCAAGACTATCACCTTTCTGGCCTACGAAGAATATTTGGGGATCATCCTGGGTTCCTTTGCCCTATTCTTGTCCTTGACCACAGGTTGCACATTAGGAATCTTCATTAAATTCCTAGAAACTCCGATAGTCAAAGCCAACAACCGGGACCTCTCCTACATCCTCCTCGTCTCCCTCCTGCTCTCCTTTCTGTCCTCCTTCCTGTTCATCGGCCAGCCAAGGAAAGCGACCTGCCTTCTCCGACAAACTGCCTTCAGTGTCATCTTCTCAATTGCCATATCTTCTGTGTTGGCAAAAACCATCACTGTGGTGCTGGCCTTCCTGGCCACAAAGCCAGGGAACAGGGTAAGGAGATGGCTGGGAAAGAGTCTGGGCAACTCCATTGTCATTTCCTGTTCCACTGTCCAAGTTGTCATCTGCACCATCTGGTTGGGGACCTCTTCTCCGTTCCCAGTGTCTGACATGCACTCCCAGCCTGGAGAGATCATCCTGCAGTGCAATGAAGGGTCTGTTGCGATGTTTTACGTTGCTCTTGGCTACATGGGCTTCCTGGCTTCCATCTGTTTCACGGTGGCTTTCCTGGCCAGGAAGCTGCCCGGGTCCTTCAATGAAGCCAAGCTGATCACCTTCAGCATGCTGGTCTTCTGCAGTGTTTGGGTGTCCTTTGTGCCCGTCTACGTGAGCACAAAGGGGAAATACATGGTTGCCGTGCAGGTCTTCTCCATCTTGGCCTCCAGTGCTGGGCTCCTGGGCTGCATCTTCATTCCCAAATGCTACATTATTGCACTGAGGCCTGATCTGAACACAAAGGAGCATCTCACCAAAAAAAGCTTAGGGTTCAGTCTGACCCATAGCACTAGGGATAGAGAAGCTCTGTAAGTTCCATGAGTGACTTACGTGGAGTGCAGACTACAATTTGCTTCCACAAATACATTTTCCCATGTTATTGGTGCCAACATGCACCATGGCCTCTGACTCTTCCCCAGCATTATCTGCCAGGCTTTCTAGAAAAGCCTCCTGTCTCCCCTTCATGTCCCAAGTGAACTGGGCAATTGCATAACTCCTGGCCGAGGAATGGACTACTGATCTGGATCGTCTTGGCTTAAAAGAGAAGAGGGTTCTCTACCTGTGTTTTGGTAGGGAAAGACTTGCTTGCCTGCAGTCCTGCTGAGTTAGAGAAGGTGGACTGAGAGTGACTAACTGTAGAGGAGGCAGGCAGGGTGTTGTACAAGATTTTGGGGGGCCCTAAAGCGTGAGGCCCTGAGCGGTTACTCAGTTTGATCCCCTAAAGCTACCACAGTTGTTAGATATGTATTATATTTTATAGATGTGGATAATTTGATATGCTGCTTAGAAAACCATCACCTCTTTTTTTTTGCTGCTGTTGGCAATCATCTTGTGCTGGAACCCATGTCACTCTTCTTAAGATATGAGTACCAACCCCTCATTATTTCTCCCCCACAATAACCACTGGCTATTATGCATTATGTACCATTATGTACCACTAAATATTGCTTATTATTTGAATTATATTTATATAACTGTTTTATTTTTTGTACTGCATCGGTATGATCCTATGTATTTATATTATATTGTGCACCCTGTTGTATGTTGTAAACTGCCCTGTGGGCTTTTGATCGAGGGTGGCATGTAATAATGATAATAACAAGAATAATATCATCATCATGTTGTGCTAGGACAACCAAAACTGTCATCCACTTTCTTTCTTTCTTTATTTGATTTAGATCCCACCCTTCCTCCCAGCAGGAGCCCGGGTGGCAAACAGAAGGGCTAAAAACACATCAAGACATCCTAAAAACAGACCTTAAAATACACCAAAACGAAACAACTTTAAAAACATTTTTTTAAAAAGCTTTTAAAAACATCTTTTAAAGAGGGTTAAGAAACCATATTGTTAAAAAAGGCATATTAAAAAGGATTTAAATGTGCAAACCTAAATTTCCCTGTCTGTGCTTGAATACCCACTCCGCCCGTCACCAAATATTGGCCCAGCTGCCTTCAGAGAGTTGAGGCTCTTGACTAGAACAGGCCACAGAGGCAGAACAGCTGCATCCCAGTCTAAAAAAAGCTTGAGTCATCCCTGACTATTGACCATGCCAGCTGGGGCTGATGGAATTTGGCATCCAAAAACATCTGCGCAACCACAGGGTCCCCATCCTTCTTTCAGTGGAAAGGTTCTCCATGGAGAAAGTGGACTGAGAAATGTTGTATTATTCATTTATTAAATTTATATCCTCCCAGGGCTGGAGCCCAGGAGCTGTACACAAAAACGAGCCCAGGGCTATACACAGGAACACTAAAAGCACTGTAAAACATCATAAAAACATCTTTGAAAAACAACTCTACTTGAAAGGCTTGTTGAAAGACTTGTTGAAAGTTCAGTAGGCACCAAAAAGATAAGAGAAACGGCGTCTGTCTAATGTTTAAGGGGAAGGAGTTCCAAAGGGTAGGTGCCGCCACACTAAAGATCCGCTTCCTGTGTTGTCTGGAACAGATCTCCTGATGAGATGTTATCTGCAGGAGGCCCTTACCTGCAGAGCGCAGCGATCGACTGGGGTCCTGAGGAATCTGGTTGGCTATTGTGAGAACAGGATGATGGATTAGTGGGCCAATGCACTTAGGTTATAAGGCTCTATACAGCTCAGGACAAGGTTACCTGAGAGATCCCCTTTTCCTTATATACTGAATAGGACACTGTGGTTCTCCTTTATGTTCCAAAGATATCAGACACTGGAGGAATTCAAGAGGCAGCTGGACAGCCATCTGTCGGGAATGCTTTGATTTGGATTCCTGCATTGAGCAGGGGGCTGGACTTGATGGCCTTATAGGCCCCTTCCAACTCTGCTATTCTATGATTCTATGATTCAGAAGGCCACTTCTGAAGCAACTTGGAACAAATCTTTTAGTGTGACTGCAACTTTTCTGCACTTTCTGGAAACAACTGAAGACACACACACACCCCCAACAAGCTTTCCCAGCTGAACAAATGGGTTTCTGCCATGGGTATCTACTTGGTTTTTTAAATAAATAATAAACAAAAAATCTGCTGTTATTTTCTGTATTGTTTTTAACAGTTTTGATTGTATTTTGTACATTGCTTTGAGACCCACTTGAGATGCTCTGCTCTTTCAAGCCACTGTCTAAATGCACAGGAGCACCTGCTGGAGCGCCTGGATGTGGCAAACCCACATGTGCATCTTTCAATCAAGGATTTGGCGTTGACACACGTGTTGTTGCTTTGTTGCCAGACAGCAGCAAAAAGGGATGCCTTTCCCTTCTACTCAAGTGTGACCTGGCCTCAGGGTGTGGAGGGGTGGAAAAGAGAAAGGGCAGTGAGTCCTGCTGGAATGTTGCCTGGCAGGGACAGCCTATCAGGGAACACGGTGGATTGGTTTTAGTTACATTCATTATTTTATTTTATTTATTATTACACTTATATCCCACTTTTCCTCTAAGGATCCTAAGGTGCTGTACACAATTCTCCCCCTCCCATTTTACACTATGATAGGGTTAGGCCACTGTTCTGCAACTGTGGATCCCCAGATGATGTCAGATGTAGCCAAAAAGGCCTATGCAGAGGCCAGAATATTGGTCCATTCAGCACTCCTCCTGATTGGCTCAGGTGTGTCTGGCTGTGGGGGCTCCTCCCACCATTCCTAGTGTGGGGGTCTCCCCAGGATTCAAAGTAGCATGTAGAATATAAGTTGCCCCCCCACTCACCACCTAGGCTCCTCCTGCCTCCCAGATGTCTATGTTTTGGTTTGGGGGGGGTAGACAGGGCACGGCAACTGCCCCATGGTAAGAGCCAATGTGGGGTAGTGGTTCAATCCCCACTCAGCTGTGACACTTGGGTGCCAGGGTTCAAATCCCCACTCAGCTGTGACACTTGGTGGGCAACCTTGAGCCAGTCACAGACTCTCAGCCTAGCCTACCTCACAGCGTTGTTGCAAGGATAAAATCAGGACTGGGTGGGGAACAGTTATCCTGCCATGAGTGCACTGAATGAAAGGAAAAATGTTGCTGTTATGTGTCTTCACGTTGATTACGACTTATAGAGACCCTATGAATCAGCGATCTCCAAGACGATCTGTCATGAACCACCCTGTTCAGATCTTGTAAGTTCAGGTCTGTGCCTTCCTTTATGGAATCAATCCATCTCCTGTTTGTTTGGCCTTCCTCTTTTTCTACTCCCTTCTGTTTTTCCCACCATATTGTCAGCGGCGTCACTAGCGGGAGTGCGGGGGGTGCGAACCTCCGGTGCGCGCCCTCCCAGGGGCATGGATGAGGTGGCTGGGCTGGCATGCGCACGCACTTGAGACCAGCCACCCCGTCCATGCTCCTGGGAGGGCGCGTGCCAGAGGGGCACCCAGCTGGAGAAGGCCTGGGAACGCTGGCGCGCCTCCCTCGCCCCGCCGACGCTGCTCCCGGTCTCGCCCGCCTGCCCGCCTCCGAGGAGGAGTTGGAGCAGCCTTGCCGGGCAACGGCACGGGGCGGCTCTGGGTGTCACCCCCCTCATGGTGACACCCGGGTGTGGGCCGCACCCTCCGCACCCTGGTAGTGACGCCCCTGCATATTGTCTTTTCTAGTGAATCATGTCTCTTCATGATGTGTCCAAAGTATTATAACCTCAGTTTCATCATTTTAGCTTCTAGTGATAGTTCTGGTTTAATTTGCTCTAACACCCAATTATTGGTCTTTTTTGCAGTCCATGGTATCCGCAAAGCTCTCCTCCAACACCACATTTCAAATGAGTTGATTTTTCTCTTATCTGCTTTTTTCACTGTCCAACTTTCATATCCATACATAGAGATCAGGAATACTATGGTCTGAATGATCCTGACTTTAGTGTTCAGTGATACATTTTTGCTTTTGAGGACCTTTTCTAGTTCTCTCATAGCTGTCCTCCCCAGTTCTAGTCTTCTTCTGATTTCTTGACTATTGTCACCCTTTTGGTTAATGACTGTGCCGAGGTATTGATAATCCTTGACAAGTTCAACCTCGTTAAAAAGATTTTTTTAAAAAAAGAATGTGCGGAGAACCATTTACCATGTATGCTACCTTGAGATCCTTGGAGGAAGGCTGAGATATAAATGTAGTAATAAATAAATAAATCTTGTCTGCTGCTCTACCTGAGCAGTTAAGGAATTGCTTGGGGAAGCTTGAACTGACGTATAGAGACAGATATGAAAATGGAAATGGACTGCCTTCAAGTTGATCTCGACTTACGGTGATCCTACATATAGGGTTTTCATGGTAAGCGGTATTCAGAGGGGGTTTACCGTTGCCTCCCTCTGAGGCTGAAAAGGCAGTGACTGGCCCAAGGTCACCCAGGAAGCTTCATGGCTGTGTGGGGATTTGAACCCTGGTCTCCCAAGTTGTACTCCAACATTCTAACCACTATACCACACACTAGATATAGATAGACAGATATAGATAGATGTTTCAGGGCAGTATCCAAAAATACTAATAATTATTTTTATTATTGTTGTTTATTAATTTATGAATTGCCCTTTACATTCATCTCAAGGTGATTTACACCATTAAAACAACAACAAAATTGCTTTAAAAATGCAATACCCAAACCCACAAAGTGAAGATAAGTTTGAAAACAATACAGCACGACGTGGAAGTTGGTTGCTAGTTCCCAGTTCCTTATTTGCTTGAAAGTTCAAAACACTAAAAAGGAAAAAAAGTTGACAGCTACAGCAACTTCAAGCCAAAGTTAACATGTCTCTGAACCCCAAAATATATGTTGGGGTACCCCATATGATATATCACTGTGATCGGGGGATGCTCCCCGTCAAGGATTTGTCTTGGCCCAGAGTAGATTTTGGGGTGGACACCCCCAGTTACTTATTTTTTATGATTTTATGACATCATTATTTATTTATGTTAATATCAGAAGCCTGATTATTTTGATTGCATACATTGATTGTTAGTCGTGACAGGGACAGTCCCCCGATCACAGCGATATATCATACAGGGTATCCCAACATACATTTTGGGGTTCAGAGACATGTTAACTTTGGCTTGAAGTTGTAGCTGTCAACTTTTCTTCTTTTTTAGTGATCTGAACTTTCAAGCAAGGAGGGAACTGGGAACTGGGAACCAACTTCCGCGTCGTCAATACAGCAAGGGATGTCCTTTGCGTGAAGCTCTTTCCACACTCTCTGTATTCTAAGCAATGCATAAATATAAATTCTAATTTTTTTTAAAAAAAAAATCTACACAATGAGGTAGGAAAGGAAGACCCTAATCATATCTCCCTTTCCCCCTTTCCAGGCTCTCTGATTACAAAAAGGTCCTTGGACCCACCCCCTGCCTTGCAAAAGCCCAGAGTCACGTGTGTCTCTCCCCCCTCCCCGTGTATTTCCAAGATCGTCTTGGAGTCTTTTGTGCTGGGGAGGGCCAGCCAAAGGGTTAAGGAAAGAGAGCCGCGCGGTCCTAGAGAGGCAACTAAGCAAGAGGAAAAGCCACTTCCTGCCCTACCCCCATCCACCCCTTCCCCCTTCAAAGGAGCCTCTGCTGAGCGCAGGACTGGAGCCCCCCAGGAAGGGGAATGCAAGGCAGGGAACCGGGGTGGGGGGTGCAAATGCCCAGCCAGGGAAGGGGGAGGGGAGGGGAGGGGAGGGGGCAAGATCTATGGGGGGAGGGATGGAGAAACTCAGTCGAAGGGGTGCGGTGGGGGGCAGGGCAAAGGGCCTCTGGGTGTAGCAAGGCTGGGTCTCCCCAGGGACAGGTCAAGTGGGGAGGGGGATGCAAGGCGGGGGGGGCAGGGAAGGGCTTTGGAGGTGCCAAGGGGGCGGCAGGCAGCCCCTCTTCCACCCCCAGAGGGAGGGAGGCTGTGCAGCTGAGCCTTCTGTGGCTCCTCCAGCACAGACCCCCCCTCCCCAGCTTCTCTCTGCTGAGCGAGGAGCCCCTGGGGCTGGCTGGCACCGGAGACCCCTCCGCTTGCCACTGGGGGGCACATCGGAAGCCCCCTCCGAAAGTCATCTATAGGGATATGCTGTAGCGGGAAGCTTTGTTGTTTTAGTTGGTTTGGTTTTTAGGCAGCTGTTGTAGGATGGGTTGGAGGAAAAGCAAACTCTGTGCGCGTGCAGATGAGGAGGGTTTTTTTTTAGGGGCAGAGCAGTAACATGGGGGGCGGGATTAGGCTATGTGGCAACCAAACAGGCGAAGCTGAAGGACTCCTCCCCTTTGTCTCTGTGTTTTAACATTTTCTTGCTTTTCATACAAGAAGATGCTTCAAACTCCCCCGGCAATCATCCCCTGCACTCTTTCTTGCAAAACACCTTGCTGCATCCAGAGTGCTTTAATACCTTACATTGACAACAACTCTTTTTTTTTTTTACTTTGCAGGCCTTTGTAGTCCCTCCGGCCTGGGCAACCCTTTCCTTAGGAGAGAGGATGGCATAAGGAGGAGCACGGGACCTTTCAGCGATCGTAAAAGCTGCCTCGGAGCCCAGAGTGAAGATGCAGGAGGAAGACACAGCCAGCCCTGAAGCCATCAAGGTTGGAAGCCATGGGGGATTCTGGGAACGGACCACTCAGACGATCCTGGCCGGGAACACCCTGGGCTCACACATTCAGCGCAAGCGCTTCAGGCATTTCCGCTACCAGGAGGCCGAGGGACCCCGAGAGGTTTGCAGCCGACTTCACGACCTTTGCTGTCAGTGGCTGAAGCCTGAAAGGCATACAAAGGCCCAGATGCTGGACCTGGTGGTCCTGGAGCAGTTCTTGGCTATCCTCCCCCCGGAGATGGAGAGCTGGGTCAGGGAATGCAGAGTGGAGAGCACTTCCCAGGCGGTGGCCCTGGCGGAAGGCTTCCTCTTGAGCCAGGCTGAGGGGAAGAGGCAGGAAGAGGAGCAGGTGAGAAAGTAGTGGGGAGGAGATCCTGGCTGGGAGTCCAGAGTCTGTGAGTTCAAATCCCCGCTCGTGTCTCCTGGGTGTCAAGGGCCAGCTAAAGATCACCCCCACAGGGAGTGGCTCAGGGGTTACCTGCCCTGCCACCTGTGCAGCCGTGGGCAAGCTGCCTAGTCCCAAGGAGCCCAGTTTCCCCCCAGCTGGCAGTTGCGGACAAGGAAGGGGCAGGTTTGTGCAGCTGTGGCAAGCTGAGCAGGCCCTGGCCAGCTGGGGAGGACTAGCCTCAGAGGGAGGCAATGGGAAACCCCCTCTGAATACCGCTTACCATGAGATCCCTATTCATAGGGTAGCCATAAGTGGGATCGACTTGAAGGCAGTCCATTTCCATTTCAATCTTTCAGGATTAGAGCGGGGTTTCAGGGGATTTTTGTGTGTGTTGTTGTTGAATCTGTAGTGTTCTGTTCCATTTGGATCCCTTTAACTTGGGAGACCAGGGTTCGAATCCCCACACACCCATGAAGCTCCCTGGGTGACCTTGGGCCAGTTACTTCCTCTCAACCTCAGAGGGAGGCAACGGTAAACCCCCTCTGAATACCGCTTACCATGAAAACCCTACTCGTAGGGTCACCATAAGTCAGGATTGACTTGAAGGGAGTCCATTTTCCACTGGAGGGAGTGGATAATATGGAAAATACAGTCTTGAAATGCCCGCCTTTTGTCCAAGTCTCTTCCAACCTCCCCTTTCCCTGCCTCGTTCCTTCCTCTCCTAATGCCTCTTCCCTGATCGGGTTCCTTTCCGCCATTTCAGGTGGAGGGACGGAGAGGAGTGACCAACAGCATGCCCAAGACAGAGAAGGCTCTGCTGGATCTCACACAGAGTCTGCAGTCCATGCGGATGATGCCAGAGGGGAGCGGAAAAGTCGCTTCCCCAGGTAAAGATTGATGGGTGTGAGAACAGATTTATTGTATTGTTGGTGGGGTTATCCTGTAGCCAGCAACAAATTGTTATGCTTTGATAATGCTTTGATTTGCGCAGGGGGTTGGACTTGATGGCCTTATAGGCCCCTTCCAACTCTACTATTCTATGATTATCTAATATAAGAAGCACCCTGGACTGCTTGGTTCACAATGACCCCCCAGTATTTTTTACTTGCTTATTTGGAAAATACATTATCTAAAGAAAGTTTAAAATCTGCTGTTTCATGTTTCATATGAAAATATTTGGGGTGTTTGTGATAAATTGTCCATCTGAGAGATATATTAAACTGGGGAAAATGGCTATCTTGAGTAAAATCACTCGGATGCTTTCTGTTTAACAAGGGAAAAAGAAGGTTGGCAAAACTTTAAAAGGAACTTTGGAATAGTAAACAGGAGAGCATGAGTTACAATTCTTCTTCAGTTCTGTGAGAACAGGGGATTAGGGCCCTAAGCCAATTTTTGAAAACATTAGAAAACTTCCAAAATGTTTAGAATTATTAAAATCTATAAAATTCCCAACTTATATCAGATCCTCAAATTCCCAGAATTTCTCAAACTGTTAATAATAAAAAAATCCGAAGCCTTCTACAATTGTCAAAAACATTCAAACTTGGTTTTTTAAAAAAAATATTATTCAAAGTGGCCTTCCTACGCTCCATAAACATTATAACTACCATTTATATGTGGCTTATATTATTACTTCTAAGCTTAGCTTCCTTATATATTAAATACCTTTATTTTATTAAAACATAGGATGTCTTATAACCTATGATATTGTGATATATTACTACATACTTTGAATTATAGAATGCATACATTTAGTTTTCAAGTAAACCTTTAAAAAACAAACAGAAATGACTTCCGGGAAGGGTGACTTCGCTTGTGCCTGCTTTTGAGACGGGCTCCCGCCTCAGAAGAAGCTTATTCAGATATAAATCAGTCAGAACATTTTTTTTTTTGACTGATGAAATTTCTCCCGGGCAGGGAGAAACGTAGAGATCAACCTCAAAAGCCTGTTTCTGTTGGGAGGACTGGATTTCATTAATTTATGAGAAAAGGTCCAGCCAGCAATGCCGGACAGACTTCCGAACAAGCTCTATCTGATTAATGCGATACGTTTATCTTTTCTTCAAAGAGAAAACGGACTAACAGGCAAGCACTCTTCTTTCTGTTTTTTTTTTTTACTTGGTTTAAATTGTTGCAGCAAAAAGAGATTTGTCAAATGAATCAGCTTTAAAGAACTTCTGGGTGAGCTATAACTCTTCTCTGTTATTCACGAAATTAACAGCTTATCTCTGTTTCTATTGCAAAAAGCTGTCCTGGAAGTGCATTCTAAAGATATAAACAGAAGAGGGATTTCTATTCCGAGGAGAAAAAAATAAAAAATATGAACTTTGGAACATCATATTGTCTGGGACTATTCTCTTTTTGGTCTATTTTATTTTGACGAATCTGCTTCTTCACAACGCCACTAACTGTTTTGATGCTGGGAACTAAATTTGTTTTGTATTCTTGAACATAGAGAGATAAGGCAGGCTGCTCTGTTTATACTGTGATGTCATCAAGCCTGGAATATTAACCCAATTGTTGCTGAAATAAGAAGTGGTTCTTCTTTATTTTTGTTTTGCTTTGTTTTCGTGGTTTTAAAAAATGGCAATCAAGAAAGTGGCTGAGAATCTGGAAGTAATTATGTTTCAGAAAATAATGGATGAGATTGAGATAACGAAACAAACCCTGTGACAGGGCAGTAAGGAGCTGAAAATTGAACTGAGCAAAATGACGCAGGAGCTTAAAGAAATAGGGGATCCTGTGAGAGAGGAGAATGAGATCAGAGATGAGAAAAGAAAAAATAAAGGGAGGATGCAAGCCCTGGATATTGGAACAAATGTGGAATTGGAAAAAGATCTGGAGTTTGTGGATATTAGAAATAAAATCTACTGTTTGGAGTTTGGCGTTGTCTCTGGGGAGATTGGTGAAGATATTAGAGATAAAGTTATCAATGGCTTGGATAATTTTCTGGACTGGAATGACGTGATGGAGCTTGATATAGAGAAAATCTATGGAATTAACTGCAGCCATGTGACAATGGAAAAACTCAAGAGATGAGCCAGTGCATTTTGTAAAAAAGAAGAACAGAGATATGACTTTACAACAATATTTCAGCAACTTATTCAGAATCGATGGCAAGAAAATATTTGGGATAGAGGAAATTCCCATCAGACTCTTATTATATGGCTATGGCTATGACAGCAAGATTATTATGGAATACTGATAATGGAAGATTGGACACTGAAATTACTGGACTTAACAGGACTATTGAAGATGGAAGATGGAACTAATAGGGATAATGGAATAATGGCTATTGAAATTATTGGACTTAACAGATTTGATGAGATGGATTAATCGATATGTTTATTTGGAGAAAAATTGATAGATATATTTCTTAAAGAATTGAAGCCTCTCTTTGACTTTTTGTGGAAAGAATAAAGTAATGTCTATGAGATTTGATGATTAATTAAGATAACTACTGGAGGAAAGTGATTTTATAATATAATTTAAGAGACAGGATTGTTATATATTGTAGACATATAACTGATCTGCGACAAATGGGAAGTCAACATTTTATTTTTTTGTTTAATCATTTTTGTTTTGTTTTGTTTTTTGTCTTTGAATGTTTTATGATTTTGTTTTGTTTGTTTTATGAAAATTTGAATAAAATTATTGTAAAAAACAAACAAACAAACAAACAGAAAGATCGAGTTCAACTAAAACTTTAAAGTTGACAATGACGACATTGAACTTGTCAAGTCATTAACCAAAATGGAGACAATAGTCAAGAAATCAGAAGAAAGCTAGGACTGGGGAGGGCAGCTATGAGAGAACTAGAAAAGGTCCTCAAATCAAAGATGTATCACTGAACACCAAAGTCAGGATCATTCAGACCATGGTATTCCCGATCTCTATGTATGGATGTGAAAGTTGGACAGTGAAAAAGGCGGATAAGAGAAAAATCAACTCATTTGAAATGTGGTGCTGGAGGAGAGCTTTGCACATACCATGGACTGTGAAAAAGACCAATAATTGGATGTTAGATCAAATTAAACCAGAACTGTCACTAGAAGCTAAAATGATGAACCTGTGGTTATCGTACTTTGGACACATCATGAGAAGGCACGATTCACTAGAAAAGACCATAATGCTGGGAAAAACAGAAGGGAGTAGAAAAAGAGGAAGGCCAAACAAGAGATGGATTGATTCCATAAAGGAAGCCACAGACCTGAACTTACAAGATCTGAACAGGGCAGTTCACAACAGATGCTCTTGGAGGTCACTGATTCATAGGGTCCCCATAAGTCGTAATCGACTTGAAGGCACATAACCACCACAACAAAACACTTTAAGGCCCCCATGCAGGGAAAATAATGTATTTCTTCTACGCCTTGGTTTCCTGCCCAGCAGTAATTTGCAGAAGTGTCTTCTCATTCCAATGAACCCCTGCTCTAAATATCATGGTTTCTGGCATTGCCTTTGAGGAGGCAGGGGCGGCTGTCAGGTTGGGGGTCCCACAATTAATGCAGGGATTCTCTTTTCCCAGAGAGACAGTGTCCTTGCTCCTTTTGCTGTTTCCCACTGGGAAGAGAAAAGGCATCCGAGTAGGTGAGATTTTGGAGAACAGATAAGGGTACCATCTTCCGCTAGGAAAGTGGATGCCTTTTTGGTCTGAACTTTTAAGAAATCAAGAGAGCCTGGCTGGTGGATCAGGCCAAAGGGGCCCATCTAGGCCACCATCCTGTTCTCACAATCGCCAGCCAGATACCTCTGCCGGGAAGCTTGCAACAGCAACACGCTCCCGTGTGACTCCCCGCAACTGGCATTATTAAAAGCCATGCTGCTTCCAACAGTGGAGGCGGAGTTTGTGCCCTAGCCCTAGCAGGTCCGATTGCTGTTCTTCACTTAATTGTTGTGTTGCTGCATCACTGTCTTTAATGGTTTTTTGTTGTGTTAAAGTTAATGCTGTATCATCTGCATATAACTCTTATTTTAAATTCCTCACCGCCATTTCTGATTCCTGTTTTTTGTTGTTATGTGCCTTCAAGTCAATTACGACTTGTGGCGACCCTATGAATCAGTGACCTCCAATAGCATCTGTCATGAACCACCCTGTTCAGATCTTGTAAGTTCAGGTCTGTGGCTTCCTTTATGGAATCAATCCATCTCTTGTTTGGCCTTCCTCTTTTTCTACTCCCTGCTGTTTTTCCCAGCATTATTGTCTTTTCTAATGAATCATGTCTTCTCATTATATGTCATTTTAGCATGTAGTGATAGTTCTGGTTTAATTTGTTCTAACACCCAATTATTAGTCTTTTTCGCAGTCCATGGTATGCGCAAAGCTCTCCTCCAGCACCACATTTCAAATGAGTTGGTTTTTCTCTTGCATTTTCTAGTTCTCTCATAACCACCACACCTGTAACCAGACCATTGTTGGTTGTTGTTATGTGCCTTCAAGTCGACTATGAATTACGGCGACCCTATGAATTGGTGACCTCCAAGAGCATCTGTTATAAACCACCCTGTTCAGATCTTGTAAGTTCAGGTCTGTGGCTTCCTTGATGGAATCAATCCATCTCTTGTTTGGCCTTCCTCTTTTTCTGCTCCCTTCTGGTTTTTATTGTTAATGGTTTTTATTGTATGTCAAATCTCTTTGGTACTGTTGGATAGAAGTGTTATGTAAATTTATATAAATGAGCAGAGATCGTCAGCGGTCTGAGCTGTGTGTGTGCCAGTGTGTGCGTTTACCTAAGAAAGCAGGCTTTTACCCTGCATTAGGATCACTGAGACTTAACACTTAGTAAAATAAGAAAAGCTACTTTATTTGTAGAAACACATAGTAGATAAGAAAGGCATACCTAGTTCTGACTAGCTAACTATGTTGGAGGCACAGCGCCCAGGTTTGGGAGTTGCCCTCACGGCTCAGGTAGGAGAGCAAAGACAGAGATGTCTCCTCTCTCTTGGACAGTTGAAGAAAAAGATGAAGGAAGGAAGTGCAGATCAGCTTCCCTAGACGTATCAGTCTAACAACGGAAGGAAGTCAGTCAGAGCATCACAGGTAAAGGTAAACAAGCCTATCCATCTGGAGGACCCTAACTCTATCTCCCTTCTGGAACATTAACAAAAGAACAAAACAGGAATTGCTCTTGCCCCACTTCCAACAAGAAAGTGGTCTGGAAATAATAGCCACTGGTATAAAAATGGGAGACAAGCGGAATGTAATCCGACAGCATATCAGACCCAGCAACGCAAACAGGATGGCAGCAAATGCCTTAGGAAAGGGAGAGACTGTATAACAAGAGGACTGGTCCTGGGGAGGACATTAACAAAAGTGGGGCAGGGGGCCCACAAGAGGAAATGCCTTTCTACACGTTCCTGTGCATTTCTGTTCAATAGAAGGATCAGTTGACAACGAATAAGGAAAGGTGAGGTGTAAGTGATTTCAGGAATAAAACAAATTGGGAAAATGTGGGTGAAATCCCACTCTGAGGCAGGCAGGGCCCCAGGCCATTTCGGGGCTTTGATGCTAACGTCCGGCACCTTGAATGGGTCCAGGATCTAACATCTGCCTACCCTACTTCCTTTTTCTCCCTCCCAGGTGGTGAAATGACCCTGGAGCTTCCTTCCAGCCTTTCTCCTCGTTGTGATGGTGGTGAAACTATGGCAGTGAAGTCACCTGATCAGGTAGGAGAAGAGTTGTTGAAGAAACTGCCCCCTGCTCATCTCCCTGAGCCTAAAACATGGGTGGGGCACCTGTGACCCTCTAGATCACCCTTTCCCAAGTAGTGGGCCACCAGATGTTGTTGGACCACAATTCCCATCTTTCCTGACCATTGGCAATGTTGGCTGAGGCTGATGGGAGTTGTGGTCCAACAACATCTGGTGGCCTACTAGTTGGGAAACGCTGATCTAGATGTTGGGCTCCCAACCCCTGTCGTGCCAGAGTAGCTCCAGCCAGGATCGCCAACGCTGAGAGGCAGAGCCCGGCAACAACATCTGGAAGGCCAGAGGCTTCCCATCCGGCCTGAAAGAATGTTTTATTTTGTTGTCGTTGTTTGAACTTATGTCCCACCCTTCCTCCCAAAGGCACTCAGGGCAGCAAACATAAACAAAACCATTTAACGGAAAAAAGAAAGAAAAACACATAAAAAACTTTCCAAGCAGAATTACAGTTAATATTATAAACTCAGCTTAAAAACATTCTTACATCAGTGGTTTTTGGGTTATCAGGAATGGTTCTCTTCAGCCATCAAAAGGCAGGGAAAACAGGAGTGCTTTCAAATTCCTCCTGAAAGTTAACAGTGATGGGAACAGGAGCACCTCACTGGGGAGAGCATTCCATAAATGGAGAGCCACCACTAAAAAGGCCTTTTCCTTTTGTTCGCTTTCCTTTTGGTTCTGTCCAAAACTGTCCACTGGGGAGGCTTCGGGTGCAACTGAAGAAGCTTCGGGTTCTGCAGGAGAACCTCCAGTCACCTCCGCCTTTTCTGTCTTTTGAGGGTTGGTAAATTACCTGTGAGGAGAAACTTTTTATTTATTTTTCTTCTCAGGGCCCAGTGACCTTTGAGGAGGTGGCTGTGTATTTCATGGAGGAGGAATGGGCTCTGCTGGATCCTGGCCAAAGAGTTCTGCACAGAGAGGTCATGGAGGAGAATTATGAAACTCTGGCCTCTCTAGGTAAGAAAATACCATTTCCCTTGGCAGCTAGATCCTATTATCAGTTTTATGTCCATGCACTGTAAGGATGTTTTTAAGGACCTAGGTGGCATCTGTCAGGTCCCTTCCTGTCAGGATCCCACCTCAGGCACCACCTGCTAGGATCCCACCTGTGGTCATCACCTTGTCATGGTCCCACCTCAGGGTCCTGGTCTTTAAATGGTTCTTACTGGCTCTAGCAAAGATCTCTCAAGATCCCACTGCTAGGCAGCACCACCAGACACTCCCTGTAAAACAATATTGCCTTGAGACTGTGCCTTAGTCTCCTCCTGGCTTATTACTACTTTGTGTCTGGGTGCACTTGCAGGCCACAACCCCCTGTATCTTTGTGCCTATAAAGATTACAGGCCTGGGTTGCTCTGGATACCTGATGACGTTACACTATCTCTTCACCGCTGCCACCATTGATACTGTTTCCCCACCTTGGTATATGCCCTGCCCACCCTTCTGGTCTGTGTAACCCAGCCAGGGATCAGACTTTAGGTAAACCAAGAAATATTTATTTATATACACAGGGAATAACAAGATTACTTAAATGTATTGTCAACAAGCGTGTGGTTTCATAAATTACATTACTTTTTGTTTCTAGCCATCAATAACCTGCCTCACTACCAGCCTAATCCAATCCAACCCACAAAACCAACTCCAACCTCCCTCAGAACTCCCACCAACAGAACTCTCCTAATCACCTCCTCATTTATACCTTCAGACACTCAAACGCTCAACCAATCATAATGCAACATTCTCCAGCATTCCAGCCCATGTACTCCCCCCTCTCACTCAGTCTACTTACCATATATACTCTAATAAACCCGCACTTACCATATTTACAGTATTATAAATACAGGGACATCACAGCATCCAGCTAAACAGTTTGCATAATGGGGCAAGGATTTTTAGCTTTGAAATGGCAATTCCCTGCCCCTCTCCTCTCCCCATGCACTGCTCCAGACAGTCGGGGGAACCCCTAGAATAGTTTAGGGGTCACACAGGGTGAGGAAAGAGTAGGGAAGCTCCATTTTGGCAAAGCCCACCTAGCGTGTATGTGCGTGCCTATGTATACATGAATGAGTTTAGGGATGGAACTCGCTGAAAAGCTGCTGATCTAGACTCTGTAGCATAGCCCTGCAGATAGGCAGAGCCAACCACTTCACTTTCTAAAATAACACGATTGCAAAAGAATTTCCCTTTCATTCCTCTTGTCCTGCCTTGTTGTTTATTATTTATTTATTCATTAATTATTTGATTTATATCCCACGGCAAACAAAAGCACTAAAAACTTTAAAACATCATAAAAACGAACTTTAAAACACATTAAAACTTCTTCAAAAACGTTTCTTAAAAAAAAGCTTTCAAAACATCTAAGATTAAAAACATTTTAAAAAAGAAAGTTTAAGAACATATTAAAAAGCAATTCTAACACAGATGCAAACTGGGATAGGTCTCAAAAGGCTTGTTGAAAAAGGAACATCTTCAATAGACGCCGAAAAGATAACAGAGACGGCGCCTGTCTAATATTTAAGGGGAGGGAATTCCACAGGGTAGGTGCCGTCACAATAAAGGTCCGTTTCCTATATTGTGCAGAACGAACCTCCTGATAAGATGGTATCTGCAGGAGGCCCTCACCTGCAGAGCGCAGTGATTGACTGGGTATATAAGGGGTAAGACGGTCTTTCAGGTATCCTGGTCCCGAGCTGTATAGGGCTTTGTACGCCAAAACTAGAACCTTGAACTTGGCCCAGTAGTAAGTTAATTGTTAATATGGCCATGCTCTGTCCCCTTAGTCAGAGGCTTCCGAATACCAATTGCTGGAAACTCTTGTGCTTAGATCCTGCTTGCGGGCTTTCCACAGGCATCTGTTTGGCGGCTTGTGAGAACAAGATGGTGGACTAGATGGGCCACTGATCCAGCAGGCTCTTCCTTTGTTCTTATGCAAAGACATGCAGAAATGCAGAGATCCGGTGGGCCTTTGCAAAAGCTCAGCTAAACTGTATGTCTTTGGCTCTTGTAGAAGGAAGATACAGGAAAGGGCTCTAATTTTGAGTGCCCCAGACCTTGGGCCTTAAAACTAGTTGATGATCTTGTGTGCATGTTACACTATACATTCTTTTTGTTCTACTGCCCTGCTGGTAGTGCTGCGACCTGCAGAACTCTGTCTTGTGGCAAAACCAAAAATGGCATTCTCCATCGTCAGACTATCTTTGTAGAATGGTCTCCTTCTCTGAGCTGTCCCTGAGGAGGCATACAACTATGGTGTAGGAGATAGATAAAAGGATATAAAATGCAGTAAAATGTTCAAGGTGCTGGTTTGAGTGTATAAAGCCCTATACAGTTTAGGACCAGGATACCTGAAAGTCATCTCCCCTCCTTACATACAGTAGGGCCCCGCTTTTTGGTGATCTGCTTTTTGGCGATCCGCTTTTCGGCGTTCCGCTAATACGGTGGCGCCAGCGGGGCGATCAGCTGAAGCGTGGGGAGCTCCAGCCGCCACTCTCCACCTGACAGCGATCAGCTGGAGCACGTGAGCTCCCTGCGTTACAGCTGATCGCTGTCGGGTAGAGCGCGGTGGCTGGAGCTCCCCGCCCTCCAGCTGATCGCACGCTACAGGGATACAGTAGGGCCCCACTTTCCGGCAGTTTTCACCTTTTAGCGGGGGCCTGGAATGTAACCTGCCGTATGAGTGGGGCCCTACTGTATCCGCAGATACCATCTCATCAGGAGGTCTGTTCCACACAACGTAGGTGTGGCACCTACCCTGTGGAATTACCTCCTCTTAAATAGTAGGCAGGCACCATCTCTGTTGTCTTTTCGGTGCCTACTGAAGACTTTCTTCTTCCAACAAGTATTTTAAAGCAGTGATTGTTTTATCATTTGTGCATTTGCCACCCTGGGGTCCTTTGGGAGGAAGGTAGGATATAAATTTAAAAATAATAGGAGGTACCAACCGTAAGATGCTTTCTCCAGTTAGTGAAAACATACGATGGGCATTTCCTGGCCATTGATACCAGGTTTTACTATTCCTGTTACATGGCAGTAAGTATAAGTAGTAGGGCCGTCGTTCCGTGGCAGAGCATCTGCTTTGCATGCAGAAGGTCCCAGGTTCAATCCCCATCAGCATCTCTGGGCAGGGCTGGGAGAAATTCTTGTCTGAAACCCTGCCAGTCAGTGCAGACAATATTGAGCTAGATGGAAAAACGGTCTGACTCCGTATAAAACAGCAACAGGCGGACTTGGAATGCCTGAATGTTTAGTAATTAGTCTCTCCATTTCTTTGAAAGAATCACACAAACCAGACCTCCTCTCCTGGCTGGAAGAAGGGAAAGAGCCATTTGTCTGGAGTTCAGAGGAAGGGGAGAGATTTGCAGGTACCTGCTCAGGTGTGTGGAGGGAGCATTTCCTGACTGGGGATTGAGGGTATTCCTTGGTGAATTTTTCAGCTTGCGTTCAATGTTCCTGGGGACAGACTCACCCATGAGGTTGTGAATTCTCATATTAGACTCATAAGGCTGCCTTCGCATCTGACTGTCTATTCTGTTGACCGTGGCCAAGTGAACAGGAGCCATAGAGCAGTGAGTTCTGTTCCTCCCTCCCCCATGCCCCTTCTCATAAAAAGGGGGTAAACATGCACATCTTTGCCTAGTGAAATCAAGTGGGAAATGGACCAGAAAAGGATTGAAGTTACTGTCTGGGTCAACGGGGTATTCAGAAGGGGAAAGGAGAGAATCTTGAAGATGGTGAAATAAGAGAGGCTGTTATCTGGGCTTGATCAATGATGAGATTCTTGGTTTCTGCCTTGAACTCCTAATGGATTTCTCTCTCTCTCTCTCTCTCTCTCTCTCTCTCTCCCCCCCCCCATCCTTAAGCCGGTAATGGGCAAAACAATGAGAATTACAGGGAGCTGTCTGTGTCATCACTGGAAACAACTAAGCAAAAGTCGGGAAAAGGACTGTTTAGTTTCTCTTATGCGTCTTTAGTTCCCTTTAATTTCCAATCAGATAACGGGACAAAGGAGTCCTCTACTCCTCAGGGTCCTCACATACATGAACTCCTGATCCCAGAAGAACATCAGACAGGGGAGGCAAAAGAAAAATCTGCAATGTCTGGTAAAATATTCAGAGATGAATCCAACACAAATGGGCATCACAGAACTCATCGAGGGGAGAAACTTTATAAATGCGCAGAATGCGGGAAAAGTTTTGGTGACAATCTTGATCTTCATGCACATCGAAGAACCCACGAAGATGAAAAACCATACAAATGCATGTTGTGTGGGAAAAGCTTCAGCCAAAGCTGTAACCTTTCATCGCATCAAAGAACTCACACTGGGGAGAAACGCTATAAATGCATAGAGTGTGGGAAGAGCTTCAGCCGTAGCAATACCCTTATTTCACATCAAAGAACCCACACCGGGGAGAAACCGTACAAATGCATGGTGTGTGGGAAAAGCTTCAGCCAAAGCTGTAACCTTACATCACATCAAAGAACTCACACAGGGGAGAAACCGTACAGATGCATAGAGTGCGGGAAGAGCTTCAGCCGTAGCACTACCCTTATTTCACATCAAACAACCCACACAGGAGAAAAGCCGTATAAATGTATGGAGTGCGGAAAGAGCTTCAGCAGTAGCGAAAGGCTGAATAGACATCAGAGAACTCACACAGGAAAAAAACATCTTGATATATGGAGTGTGGAAAAAGCTTCAGTTGGACAGCATATATTGGGCATCAAAGAATGCACACAGGAGAGAAACCATTTAAATGCTTGGATATCTTACTAAACAGTAAAGACGTCAAACCGTACAAATGCTCAGTCTATGGCTAAAGCTTTTTTAATAAATCAGAGCTGACATTCCCTAACCCCCCAAAATCAGAGTAAGTATTCTTCACTCACACTGTAATAATGGAAAGGGATCAGTTGATTGTGATATTGCACACAATAATTTAAACAAGCAGGAGAATTTAGGACTGGGGGAGAGATTTGAGAAAGGGGGCTGCAAGACTCTCAGTGCAATTGTAACCATACCTACTCGGAAGTAATTCCTAGTGAATTCAGTGGGGCTTTCTCCCAGGTAAGTTGGGTTAGGAGCAGCCTCAGTAAATGTGTGTTTTTAATAATAATCAGTAGGCAAAAGCATTTTTACACATTCAGATTTTTCAAGTGCGTGCTGTGGGTCTCGCCCCGTCTGGTCACTTCTCTCCCCCTCTCATGGATCAGCTCCCTCCTCCTGAGAGAGAGAGAGAGAGAAAAGCACAAGTAGACCCACTTTGCTTTTGCAAAGAACCTGGGTAAAACGTCAACCTCTTGCCTCAGCTCTGTGTACTCTTCAAGGAAGAAAAAGGCAACCACCCTCACTCCACTCACAATGGGTGCCAGGGAAAAACCTCAGTGGTGCCATTGCCCCCTTGGGCACCATGTTGGTGATCCCTGTAATTGACCCAAGTGCTCTGCCCACAAGAAGCATAGGAGGAAGTGATAGGATCTTCTACCTATGTCTCATTGCGGTATGGCTGAGGGAGTAAATTTCTTGCTAGGAAGCACGCTGAGGAACCAGGCTATGGAGTGGTGTTTTTTCTTCCCAATCACAGCACGGTGCAGGGGGGTTTAATGCTCCCCTCTCCATGCTGGGATGAGAATGAAAATCACGTCTTCTCCATTCCTCAGCTGGCTGTTGTGGATCAGCTAAGGAGGGCCTGGTTTTCGTGCCCATCACATCATGCTGGGCGAAGAGATTTAAATCTCCTTGCCCAGTATAACGCAATGGGGATGAATATTGGGCTCGCTCACTAAACTGGAGTAGGAAAAGTCATGGCCCAGAGTGGGAGTGTAGTGTGGGGGGCTGGGTTAAAAGGCTTAGTGGGCCAGAGGTACCTAGTGCCTAGCCTAAAGGCCACTTCATCAGATGCACAAAGTATTATCCTCGTTGCGTAGATACATACGCACATGGGTGTGGAAGGCAAAAAATGTAAATGGGAAATGCAGGACACAGCCTGTGACAAGTTAAGATAAAATATATGCAAAATAAACAATGACACAAGCAGTAACTGATGGTAACACAGATGCCCATTTCTTAAGTTAATGAACACATGTAGTGGAATAGGGAACTGTCCTCATAAGTCACTGAAGAATTTAACTGCTGGATTACAATTTATTTATTTATTTCATTAAACTTATAGACTGCCCCATAGCTGAAGTTCTCTGGGCGGTTCACAAGACAAGAAACATCAAAAATACAATAAACATGTAACAATATAAAACAGATTAAAAGTTTAAAATGTTAAAAAGTTAAAACATACTAAACATATTAAAAAGCCTGGGTGAAGAGAAAAGTTGTAACCTGGCGCCGAAAAGATAGTAACGTTGGCGCCAGGCGTATCTCCTCTGGGAGATCGTTCCACAGTTCGGGGGCCACCACAGAAAAAGCCCTCTTCCTCGTTGCCACCCTCCGAGCCTCCCTATGAGTAGGAACTCGGAGGAGGGTCTTTGATGATGATCGTAGTGTACGGGCAGGTTCATAACGGGGGAATTTAGCGAGAAGTTTCATCCGGGAGGTTCTTGTTGAGGTTTTTTTGGATGTGGGTAGAGGAGAGAAGGCTGGCCACTGTTCAGGAGAGCAATTTGTATTGTTTTAATCGTGTTCTGCGTCTTAACATTGTACACTGCCCTGATATTTTATGACACAGCGGTTTAGAAATGCTTCTATAAATAAATAGAACAACGTCCGAAGAGGTTGAAATGCTTAATTAAATATTGTTGCCCTTTCTGATGTCAAATTGGGGTTCATTTTTCTCTTGCATATTTCACTTTGGCAAATGAGCAGATGAATAAACCCTCAATGGCTTCGAGCCATGCAATTGCCTCCCCCATCTCCAAATAAAAGTGAGCTTGCTTTCATCCTGTTTCTTTGATTATAGATCAGAACGAACAATTGAGCCCTTATTAGAGCAAGCATTTTTGATTTGGAGTGAAGAAAGGGTCAGAAATTTGGGTAAGGAGGGAAGATAGAGGAATTAAAAATAATCTCAGAGCCTGGGCTGCAGCCAGTGTTTTAGTCAGCAGAACCCATTTAGCTTTATTGCAGAAAGATGTTATGGCCAAAACTAGCTGGCTGACATTCCTTTCATTAGGCAAATTACAGGTTAATGTTATGATGGTTGGTTGATGCATCTTCAATGGGGCCTTATGGTTAGGACAGAGATTCCCAAAATGAGCTTTATTCAGGTGGTCTGTGGTATGTCCCCATTAAATCTTCATACTGATTTTTAATTGTATTGCTTTCCTGCATTGAGCAGGGGGTTGGACTTGACCTTATAGGCCCCTTCCAACTCTACTATTCTATGATTCTATGATTTACAATTTGAATTATAAAAAATAAAAGGAATAAAGATACAATTAAAAATCATGTATCAGCTAGCACCGTGCACTACAATTGCTACAAGAAGCAGAAAAATCATTAAGTGCTCTGCCAAGACCCTCAGCCGTTTTCAGATTTTTTGGGGTGGGGGGCAGTTTAGGAAACACTGCTTTGGGGAAATCTTTAAAATGTATGAGTTCAAAATACATTCCAGTGAGGTATCTTAATTCAAAGTTGAATTAAAAAGTGGAAGTTGGACAGTGAAAAAAGAGAAAAATCAACTCATTTGAAATGTGGTGTTGGAGAAGAGCTTTGCAGATACCATGGACCGGGAAAACGACAAATAATGAGGTGCTGTTGTTATGTGCCTCCAAGTCGTCTACGACTTATGGTGACCCTATGAAGCAGTGAACTCCAAAAGCATCTGTCATGAACCACCTTGTTTAGAACAAATTAAACCAGAACTATCACTAGAAGCTAAAGGGATGAAACAGGTTATCATACTTTGGACACATAATGAGAAGACCTGATTCACTAGAAAAGACCAGAAAGTTGGGAGAAACAGAAGGGAGTAGAAAAAGAGGAAGGCCAAACAAGAGATGGACAGATTCCATAAAGGAAGCCACAGACCTGAACTTACAAGATCTGAACAGGGTGGTTCCGACAGATGCTGCTGGAGGTCACTGATTCACAAGGTCACCATAAACCATAGTCAACTTGAAGGCATATAACAACAACATCTTAATTCACTAGGAGTGCTGAAGGGGAAGGGCCATAGCTCAGTAGAGCATCTGCCTTGTATGCAGTAGGTCCCAGGTTCAGTCTCCAGTGGCATCTCCAGGTAGGGATGGGAGTGCCCCCTGCCTGAAACCTTGGAGATGGACTAACGGTCTTAGTGTAAGGCAACTTCCTAGGTCCCCAGGTGAGCAAAGCTGTAGAAAAATCACCCTGCACTTGGTGTCCTTATGCGGCAGTTCACATGCAGCAGCTGGTGCTAAGGGATTGCTGATCAGCACCTTGGCAAATGGCACAATATGAGGTTCTGCCAGGCTCAGTTTTGTCAGCACGGATGGAGGTGCACTCCTCTAGAAGGTTCTCACATCTGGGGGTGGGTGTTAACTCCGTGCCTTGCTAGCAGGAAAGGCAGGATATCAGTGCAATAAAATAAATTCATAACAGCAGAAACAATAGTATCCTCCTTTGGATGGCCAGGTAGCTACTGTGACATAAAGCACCTTCTGTAACTTAGGGTGCTGTGGCATCCGTGGGTCCTCCTGCACGTGATTACCCATATGTGGTGAAATGCAGGTTAGATTACTCCAACACATTGTGTTATGGGGCTGCCTTTGGAGACTACTTGGAAATGTCTATTGGTTCAAAAATATGTCAGCTAGGTTGCTGACTGGCCCACTTTTAAAACAGCTTTACAGCTCCCATTGCATTTCCAGACACAATGCAAAGTTTATTTCTGTTTTATTTTAAACATTTATACCCTGCCTTTCCTTAGAAAAAGCTTAAGGTAGTTGAGCAAAACAACAGAAGCAAAGCACAATTCAGCCATTTAAAATATAAGGACACAAAAACATGAAGATACTGAAAACAGCACAGCTACACCCACAGCAGTGGTTCAGAAGATTAAATCTAGTACAAATAAAACAGCCATTTACAACCCAAGTGCTTTGTTAAAAAGGATGGTTTTCACCAACTTCTGGTGGGGGTCAGAAGTGCCTCTTTTGAGAGAGGGGAGCCCAGATTCAAGGCGCTGGTCCTGATCCATGACTATATAGCTTGGTACCAGGATATCTCAAGGACTTCTGACTCCCACGTGAGGCTGCCTAATAGATGAGAGTTTGCGTGCCTCATCTTTAGGATGCTCCCCCAATCCATCTTTGCCTGCCAATCAGGTTTGGGCACTTTAATTCTACAAACTACTTTGACTTGCGGTGCCATGATAGTCTGCTGTCTACTCGGCAGGTAAGTGTTCCAAATAACAACTGGTTTTCATTGAAGACATTGACTCAGACACCTCCATCCAGGTTTCAGCTGTGTTGGACATTCACACACAACCACACACCCCCGTATGAATGCAGCATCTCCAATTACAGTTGGGAATCTGTCCGGTAAGAGGAGACATTTGCATTCAAAAGACTGGAGAAAGGCCACAATTTTTTCCAAGAGTGAGAAAAAAAGGTTGAAGAGTTTTGCTTTCATTCGGGCACAATTTTCCTTTCCCCCCACTGTCACCTGGCTACATAAACAGCTTTGTCTGGCGGTCTTTTGACACAATATAAAACCTTTTACAATTTATGAAAAGCAGGCCTGCTTGGTGGGTGCCTCAACTTTAGGACACTCCTGCAAGGAAGTTTGCCTGGGGCCCATGCCGATTCATCCTTTACAACTTTATGCGCCACTGTGGTGCCGATGGGGGTTGTAATCCAAAACGTGGCTCGACTGAAGCAGTAGGAACACACCATAACGTAACACCTTCAACTCGGAGGATGGCTGTCTCTGTTCTTAGATACTCTTTGTCTTTGTTCTATTACATTTTTTAATGAGTTGCCTCATTAACGCCTCCTTCTCTAGGTGTTGTACAGAACAGAATGAAAAGCATGACAATAAAACCACAATAGCTATGTTCTACTATTGTCTACATGATAGTGATGTTCTGTGCCCACTGCTGGAGGGAATGCTCCTCTGAAGACCAGTGGCTGAGTGAGGCTGTCACACTCAGGCCTTGGTTGTGGGTTTCCCATGTGCATCTGGTTGGCCACTGTGAGAACAAAACGCTGGACTAAGTAGGCCCCCCTTGGCCTGATCCAGCAGGCTCTTCTATTGTTCACAAAACCATTTAGACACAACTACCACACACAAAAAATCCTCCGTGGCGCAGAGTGGTAAGTGGTGGTAACGCAGCCGAAAGCTCTGCTGACGGCCGGAGTTCGATTCTAACGAAAGGAGGAAGTCGAATCTCCGGTAAAAGGGGTCGAGGTCCACTCAGCCTTCCATCCATCCGTGGTTGGTAAAATGAGTACCTGGCATATGCTGGGGGGTAAAGAAAGGCCGGGGAAGGAACTGGCAATCCCACCCCATATATACGGTCTGCCGAGTAAACGTCGCAAGACGTCACCCTAAGAGTCAGAAACGACTCGCACTACAAGTGCAGGGACACCTTTACCTTTACCACAAAAAAACCTGAATACAAAACCAGCACAAGAAAATATAACACTTCCCCTAGTTGATTCATACTGTTAGCTTTCCTTCCCTCCCATCCTCCCACGTTGGGCAGAGTGCAACAACTGGCTCAGGCCACAGATGCTGGGTGGTAGGAAGATGGAGCTCTGTGTGTGTGTGTGCCATGGCCTGCCCAGTACACTGCCCTCAGGTGCATTGGAGGGTGCTCTCCCTTCAACCAGAAGTGAAATTCAACTGCCAGTCTGATTGGCTTCTGTAGGCAGGAGGAGGAAGTACCACCTTGTCCTTCACCTCAACCAGGTTAGTGACCTGATAAGACATCCATACATGATTTTTCCCTCTCCCCCTCCGCCCCTCGTTTTAATGGCAGCAGGAAACATTTTTCACTGAATCAGAACCCACCTCCTCAGTTAATCTGCATTGTGTGCCTGTGTGGGAGAGAGTGCGAGACAGCCTGATCAATTGCAGGCATGTAGCCCCTGTAGGACTCTCTAAGGGTGAATGCAGCCCCCAGACCGACAGAGTTGGCCACTCTTACTCTACAGGAAGCTGACTGACCTCTGCACAATATCCAAAATAGAGGCACTTGGTAGGACTTGTTGGGACTCCAAAGGTATGCACAAATTTGGCAGGTATGGTTTTTGTGAAAGTGAGTATTCCTATAGCATCACCATGCAGGGTGCATTATTCAGAAGGCTGGTCTGAGATCCACAAATTGCATGATTCTGTTACTACAGTTTGGAAGGGAAGTGAGCAGATTGATTCTCTGTGTCTGATGAGTTTAGGACCTGTGACCTGAAGCTGACTGCATGCCCATGCTTTACTTGCAAGACATTAGGTACATAGGAAGCAGCCTTAATACTGAGTCAGCCCCGTTGAACCATCCAGCTCAGTATTGTCTGATACTCTAACTGGCAGCAGCTCTCCAGGGTGTCAGGCAGGGGACATTCCCAGCCCTACCTGGGGATTGAACCTGGGACCTTCTGCACGCACAGCAGATGTTCTACCGCTGAGCGACGGCACCTCCCAAGAAATAAAAAGACAACAGGGGTCTGTAGTAAGTGCCTCTCACAGATTGTTTTCCCCACTTTCTTTGCCCAATAGTTCAACTGTTAATTATTTGCTTTTTTTTAAGGGACTTGTTAAGGAAAAACAAGAGAATATATGCGGGCTTATTCCAGTTATACCTGCTCTGTGGGAATGAAAGTGAACTGTGCCAAAGGCATCAAGGAGAAACTAGGTCTTAAGGGCTTCCTTGAAGTAAGGGGATGGCATCATCCAGGGAGGTGGTCCCAGCTTTGCAGAAGAAAGGGCAGAGTCTGTTGAGGGAGGAGACTTATGCAGGAGGAGTGAAGAGCAGAGAGACTGAGGAGGGGTAATGCCACGGAGGGATTTGAAGGCAAGGACAAGGAGATTGTGATGGACCCAGGAGCAGATAAGATTTTAAGGAAGGACATCGAGGATAAGAGACAAAAGAGGTGAATGGCTCTGGCAGAAGAGGGCTTGATGGGCACGGGGGACCAAGGTGAAGAGACAGAAGACTAGAGAGGAGAATGTTGCAGCCATTCAGGCGGGAAATAACCAGGGTGTGGTCCAGAGTTTTTGCTGAGACAAAGGAGTGCCACAACTGGACAACCAACTGACTACGGGCAAACAAAGGAGAGGAGAAAAATATCAAGCCAAGGCTACATGCCTCTCTGAGAGGGAGGGATGGTTGGAGGTGGGTGGATTCTCAATGGATAAATGTATAAGGAGAGAAGGTCTCGGGAGCAGGAAAGATGAGCCTTCATTCTTGGGCATCTAATGGGCAGGATTATCCATTTAAGATGGATCCTGCTTTGCCAGAGCTTTCCCTGGTGCAACTAGTGACATCAACATATAATGTTGCAACAGCAATGGCCCTCAGCAACATGGTCACGACCCAGTAACCATGACTGTGCTCTCCACAGTGGCACCCAGATTAGCCATCATGCAAGGCACTAATGAACAGGTAGGAAAGCGACAGAATCACTTAATTTGTCCCATACACTCTTCCATACACAAGGTATAAATATGCTTTCAGAAAGGGGTCCATACAGCTGACACACCCAACTCCATTGGCCAAAGAAAATGCCAGTACTTCTTCACACAATGCAAAGCTAAACTGAAATTCACCGCCTTAAGAGAGGGTTAGACAGTGGCGTAGTGGTTAAGGTGTTGGACTACGACCTGGGAGACCAGGGTTCAAATCCCCCCACAGCCATGAAACTCACTGGGTGACCTTGGGCCAGTCACTGCCTCTCAGCCTCATGAAAACCCTATCCATAAGGTCGCCATAAGTCGGAATCGACTTGAAGGCAGTACATTTACATTTAGACAAACTCATGAAGGATAAGGCTATCAAAGGCTACTAGTCCTTATGGTGTACCAGTCACTGGGAACCATGAGTAGGAGATTAATATTGCGTTCATGTCCTGCTTGGGGGCTGCTCAGATTGGCCACTGCGTGAAATAGGATGCTAGGTTAGATAGCCGTTGGTCTGATCCAGCAGGACTCTTCTCATGTTCTGTAGTCACACAGAGAAGGCAGGCTGCCATTTCAATCACAAGCCACCCAGCCCCCAGTTCTAGTGAATGGGACCTTTGAGAATCCATGAGATCCCTCATAGAAAGGGTGTGTCCTGTTGTGGGAACAATGGTCCCACAAAGAGTTACCAAAGCACTCTGTGGAACACAGTTGTATTGGTGCCCGTTGAAGGGAAGAATTGTTCTGGAAGAGAAGGGGCCTCCTAGAAGCTGCAATAGGAAGCTCAGAAGACGCCATGGTGTGAGCTGTCTGTTAGGTTAGAGGGAAAGAACTCTGCAGTGGGGAAACAGAGTGGGAGCTCAAATCCCACCCAAAGGAGACAGAAATGCAACCTGCACAAGGACTTTCAGGGTTCTGTTTGCCAGGATGAAAGATCATTCCACACTCTAAGCATTTATAGGGCTTCTCGCCTGTGTGAACTGTCTGATGTCTCTTAAGGTGTGTGCTGCGACTGAATTGCTTTCCACATTCAAAGCACTTATACGGCTTCTCCCCTGTGTGAATTCTTTGATGTCTTTTAAGGTGCGTGCTGCGACTGAAACTCTTTCCACATTCTGAGCAGTTGTAGGGCTTTTCCCCTGTGTGTATTCTTTGATGTCTTTTAAGGTATGTGCTCTGACGGAAACTCTTTCCACATGCTGTACACACATAGGGCTTCTCTCCTGTGTGGATTCTTTGATGTTTATGAAGGTTTGAGTTCAGGCTGAAGCTTTTTCCACACTCCAGACATTCATAAGGCTTCTCCCCCATGTGGTTTCTCTGATGTAAGGTAAGGCTCAAGCTGTGTCTGAAACTCTTTCCACACTCTGAGCATTTATAGGGCTTCTCCCCTGTGTGGATTCTTTGATGTGAATTCAGCTCTGAACTACGACTGAATTGCTTTTCACATGCTGAACATTTATAGGGCTTCTCCCCTGTGTGGATTCTTTGATGCGACTTAAGGTCTGAACTACGACTGAATTGCTTCCCACACTCCAAACATGTATACGGCTTCTCCCCAGTGTGAATTGTTTGATGTCTTTTAAGGTGTGAGATCTGCCTGAAACTCTTTCCACACTCTGAGCAGTTATAGGGCTTCTCGCCTGTGTGAATTCTTTGATGTGAATTAAGGTCTGAGCTGCGACTGAATTGCTTTCCACACTCCAAGCATTTATAGATTTTCTCTCCTGTAGGATTAGTTGGGAGTATCTGCTGACTGAAGCTCTTTCCACACTCAGAACATTTATACAGTGTCTCCCCATTATCAATATTCCATTTGTTTCCTTCACAACATTTTTCTGGTAGTGGTATTGGAATTTCCGGGAAGTCATCTCCTTCAAAAGCAATGGATCTGTTCCCCCACTTGTGTTTTTCTTCAGTTTCCCTTATCTGCTGTTCTTCTTTTATATACCTTTCCTTCCCATCACCTAAAAAAATGAAAAGAGAAATCTATCAAGGAGAAAGGGATCCTCAATCAAGGAACAACCCCCACTGCTATTTTGGCTAACAGAACAGAAAATATTAAATAGCCTCTGATGATCAACAGAACTGAGAAGCAGAGTGGTGTACAGAGTACTGGATACTTTGCATGCAGAAGATCACAGGTTCAATCCCTGGCATCTTCTCTAACAGATACTCAAATAGTATAGCTGGGAAGATGTCCACTTGAGACCTTGGAGGACTACTCTGAACACAGTAGAGAATACTGGGTAGGCAATGTGATGGCATGGTTTTTAAGGTTTGGAATTGAACAGATATTTCCCCCTCACTTCGAACACAAACTACTACTTTCCCAGTTGACAGAGTCCACCTGGCAATGCTGTTTCTCTTACAGATCTCTCAAGCGAGTGACATTTAGCCAGAAGAAATGTCTGCCAAGAAAATTCAGAGCCTGATGCATCTGATGAAGAGTCCCACCACATCTAAGCATGCACCTGCTGATTTCTCTCCTTCCTTGGAGCCCTCAACAAATGGATCTTCTTCCTGCCAGGAGATGAGGTCAGATCTGGATACCTGGAGCCCTTTTAAAGAAGGCAGAAAAAGAGAAATTATGTCTGACTATAAGACAATTCTACTAAAATTTCTAATAATTTCTTCCCTTGTAAAAATATTTTTTTAAAAACAACAACGTTGGAACACGTGTAGTACACGCAAGTTCATGCTGCTGGCTGGGTTAGAGGGCCCACTACAGCCTGTTAGCCCAGGGCCCACTATGGCCTTGATCCAACCCTGCCACATCACAGAGAAGAGGAGCCCCTCATGGAAGATCCAGCTCTCTCCTAAGTCAAACCAGGAGGCTCCCATCAAAGTCCAAGTCTGAATCCATCTATAGCAGCTACAAGACAACGAGGAGGAAGGGCGGGATATAAATCTAATAAATAATAAATCACTAGGTAAAAGCTGAAGAGACTCTGAAATCCTGCCACCTCTGAAGAGAAGGATGCAAGCCTTTTACCATTATTTTCAGAGTTTTATACAAATTGTGTTGCGAAGGATTTCTAAAATATTGGGGATTTTTCATTCTTTGGTTCATCTCAGGGGACCAAAGTTTGGAAGCCTACAAGATGCAAAGAATCCTGGGAAACAGCCCTTTTGTGAAGATGTGGGTTATATGTAAATGCCAGACATCCTAACTCCCATGAGAAGAAACCAAAATTTATGAGTTTACGTATCAGTAGAAAACAGATACTTCTAACAATGGGACCATCTGGTCATGATGCTCTTTGACCTTTAGGAGTAAGAGATCTAACACCCCAAACCAGGAATTTACAGTAACAGTTCTCAGGAGACAGGAGTCTTATCTGGTAAAGCCAGAATCCCTACCATGCACTTCCAAATTTTCCATTGTCTTTGATATGTCACATCAGCATTCCCCCTCCCAATTTACATGCAGTCTGATGGAGACTCAAAATGTATTTAAGCCTAGCAGGTTTAGGTTCTCTGTCTTATTCTATCTAGAGCATTAGGAAACGAGTGACTGCGATAAAGTTAAGATGCTGCTCGTATTGACCGTAATTGTAAAATGCAATATGTTTCTTGTTTCTTCCTTTAATAAAACAATCTTTATTTTACTTTCTGTGTGCTTTATAGGTGTTAAGAGTAAGGTTATACACACGTACGGGTGATGTGCG
This sequence comes from Rhineura floridana, assembly GCF_030035675.1. Taxonomy (NCBI): domain Eukaryota; kingdom Metazoa; phylum Chordata; class Lepidosauria; order Squamata; family Rhineuridae; genus Rhineura; species Rhineura floridana. Next base: position 226,175,418 of record NC_084482.1, on the reverse strand, counting down.
GGTTTAATTCCAGCAAAAGGTTCTGCTACACTCGCAAGGGTGGCATTTGAGTTTCCAGTGAGTATACATGCATGTGGGGATTCAAATGCACACGTATAACAGTTGGGTTTCTATCCAACTGAGTTCTACTCAAAGTAGACCCACTGAAACTAATGAACTTACGTTAGTGATGTCTGTTAACTTCAATGGGTCCTCCCTGAGTAGGACTAGCACTGGATACAACCTATTACCTTGTGGGTTCTATTATTTTTTTTAAATAATAGAGTATCCCAGAAATGTCAATTTAGCAAAGTGCCTCAGTGGTACAGCACATGATTTGCACGCAAGCAATCCCAGGTTCAGTCCCCAGTACCTAATGGTGAGGCTGGGAGAGACCCCTGCCTGAAGCCTTGACATACCAGGCAGCGTAGACAATATCGAGTTACATGGACCAACGGCCTGAGTCAATACAGGGCAGTTTCCTATGTTTGCTACTGTTTTACTCAACGACACCGACAGAAATGCACGAAAGGCAGAGAATGCCAGCAATTCTCTTTCAGCCAAGGAAAAAGGAAGCCTCACCCACAGAAGCCAGGTTCACCCAATTCTCCTCCATGACTTTCCTGTGCAGAGCTTTTTGGCTTGGATTCAGAAGAGCCCACTCCTGCTCAGTGAAGCACACAGTCACCTCCTCAAAGGTCACCAGGCCCTGAAGGAAGAAGCAAAACAGTTCCTCCTAGTAGATAATGTAATAATCCCAAAAAGGCAGTAAATGACAGAGGTGGCCGGAGATTCTCCTGCAGGATCTGAAGCTTCATTATTTATTTATTATTTGATTTCTATCCCGCCCTTCCTCCCAGCAGGAGCCCAGGACGGCAAACAGAAACACTAAAAACACTTTAAAACATCATAAAAAGACCTTAAAATACATTAAAACAAAACGTTAATTTTTTTTTTAAAAAGCTTTACAAACATCTCTTAAACAAGGGGTTAAAAACATCTTAAAAAAAAAACATATTAAGCAATTCTAACACAGACGCCGACTGGGATAGGTCTCAACCTAAAAGGCTTGTTGGAAGAGGAAAGTCTTCAAAAGGCGCTGAAAAGATAGCAGAGGTGGCACCTGCCTAATATTTAAGGGGAGGGAATTCCACAGGATAGGTGCCGCCACACTAAAGGTCCATTTCTTATATTGTACAGAACAAACCTCCCGATAAGATAGTACCTGCAGGAGTTCCTCACCTGCAGAGTGCAGTGATCGACTGGGTATATAAGGGATAAGACGGTCTTTCAGGTATCCTGGTCCTGAGCTGTATAGGGCTTTGTACACCAAAACTAGAACCTTAAACTTGGCCCGTTCAATGGTGTCTGAAACTTTCCTAGTGGGTAGCTTCCACGGAAGGAAAAGGAACATTACAGGCTCACGAAGATATGCAGGGGAGAAACCCGAGCCCCTCACCCTTGACAATCCATCCCTCCTGTACCTGCATAGAAGCCGTCTCCACTCCACAACATGCATGAAGCCTAGAAGGAGCCCCCAGTGTCATTTCACCATCTCTGAATGACGAACCATTTTCTATGAGGGGGACAAAGAAGGTGGGAAGATCGTTTTATACTTCGTTACCTTTTTGCGCTGTAGTTTGAACATAAGAAGAGCCTGCTGGATTGGGCCAGCAGACCATCTAGTCCAACATCCTGTTCTCACAGTGAGCAGATGCCTACAGGAAGCCCACAACTCTCCCCTCCTGTGATTTCCAGCAACTGGTACTCAGAAGCATACTGCTTTCAATTGTGGAGTAGAATGGCCATAACATACACCACGTAGGGATATTAAGCAGTTTTGGAAATATTTCATTTTAATAAAAACCACCCCAGAGAATTTAAGAGAGGGAGACTAAGTTGGAATATTACCATCCTTAGTGGCTCCTTCATCACCCTCCTGCACGATCCACCTGAATGGCGGCCTCTGAGCTGTGTCTGACGGAGACTCCTCGGCCTTGAGGAATTCAGTGGCTGTTTTGGCAAACACCTGAAACAAGAGTGAGGAGCCCAGGCAGGGAAGGAGGACAGAACTGATGGGGCAGGCAGAGGCCAAAAGTCAGAGCAATTCACAATCTGTTTGCATCCAAGTCTTCTTCTAAACTGCTTCTACCTTCCAAGTCCCACAAACCAATTCAGACCTGTCTCTGGTATCAGGCTCATAAGGATCTTTGGCCGGGGCTAACAATTCAACCCTGGCCTCATCAAAAGGGCCAGAACTGGGCATCTCAAACTCCTTCCTTCCTACAACCAAACGAAAGGAAAGGAAGAGGCTCCCAGATACTTCCTGACACTTGGCATCTTCCTGTTTGCACAGATGTTTTGGTGCTTGCAAATGCTATTCTGGATCCTCTCCTTCCCTGGGACTTTGCAAACGCCTTCAAGTGCTTTGTGATCCTGCAAGGAGGGCTTTTGCTGCACACTTTCTGAACCACTATCCTGTTGCAGAGAAAGGGATTGGGGCACCCCTTCTATGGATGACATCCAAGAAGGTATGGGGTACTGGTGGGGACTTCTAAGACACCATTCCACACAATCCCAGCCCCTTGGAACTACCAGGATGAAAACACACTCTCTCTCACCTGCTCCTCTTCCTGTTTCTTCCCCTCTGCCTGGCTCAGGAGAAATCCTTCTGCCAGGGCCACTGCCTGGGAACTGGTCTCTGGCCCACATTCCCTGACCCAGCTCTCCATCTCCAGGGGGAGGACAGTCAAGAACTGCTCCAGGATCACCAGGTCCAGCATCTGAGCCTTCGTGTGCCTTTCTGGCTTCAGCCACTGACGGTAAAGGTGGTAGAGTCGGCTACAAACCTCTCGAGGGCCCTCAGCCTCTTGGAAGCAAAACTCCCTGAAGCGCTGGCGCTGAATGTCTGAGCTGGTGGTGTCCCCACCCAGGATCTTCCGCACATTAGTTTGCCAGAATGCCCCAGTGCTCCCTGCCTGGAGGAAACAGGGGCTTTTTCCTGATTCAAGGCCAGTTGAGCCTTGCTGTTCCATCTTTGACCTCTGCCTCTGTCAGGACCAGAAAGAGCTGTTTGGTCTGCTGCCAACGCCCTTCTTTAGGGAAGCCGTGGCTGAATTTTATTTTATTTTTTCATTTAACAAAATATATATACCATTTGATTGTAATAAGCCCTCTAAGCCATTTACAAAAACAAACAAAAATCATAAACAGAAGACAGTTGGAAGCACAGCTGTTTTACGCAGGCGTGAAAAAGTCGTGCAGAGAAGTCGCCTCACTGATGCCAATAGGCAGGGAGTTCCAAAGTGTAGGTGCTTTCTTGCTAAAGTATCAGTTTCTTACAAGTGCAGAATCTGTAACATTGCCAGTTTCGCAGGTTGAAGAGGTCCAGTTGGCACATATAGGGTAAGGTGATACTGTAAGTAAACTGGTCCCAAGCTGTTAGGGACTTTACTAACGACAACAACTTGAACGTGGCCCAGTAACAAATCAGCATCTAGTGCGGATCTCTTAGCACAGGTGTTCTAAACTGACAGGGCCTCACTCCTGTCAGCAACAATGCTGCAGCATTCAGCGCTAACTGCAATTTCCAGAACGAGTGCAAGGGAAGCTCCACATAGAGTGCATTGCAGCAATCCAGTCTTGACGTCACCAGTGCCTGAACTACTGTGGCCAAACTCTCCTGGTCCAGGAATGGTCGTAGCTGCCATACCAGGTGCAACTGGTAAAAGGCACCCCTAGCCACTGACGCGACCAGGGCCTCCAGTGACAGAGCTGGGTCCAGAAACAATCACCCTCTGACCGTCCCTTCAGGAGTGAGGAGACAACATCTTTCAAAGGTCTCAAGTCGTTCCGTGAGCAAACATTGCCTGCTCCCAGGGGTAAGATGATTTGTAAAGAAACACTGAATGATTCCATCCAGTGAGCAGGGTTGCTCCCTGCAAGGAAAACAGACAAAAGCAAATGGGAAGGGGCATGCGGAAGTTCTCAGCTTCAATCCCTGAGGGCATCTAGAGGTGCCTGAAATTCTGCAGAGTTGCTGCCGGTCATCTATAGGCAATGCTGAGTTAGATGGCCTGATTCGACATAAGGCAGCTTCTTAGGTCCTTAACTGTAAGACTCAAGAGGGACATTAGAAGTGTGTGTGTATGGGGTTGAGGTGCGGAGGTTTCCTCTTCTTAAGAGGCAGAGCACAAAGCTTCATCTGGGACAAGAGGAGGGAGCAACTCTATAGTGCACCAATCAGGGCTGTGGAGTCGGAGTCGTGGAGTCAGAAGCAATTTTGGGTGGAGTCGGAGTCGGTAGAAATGTACTGACTCCAACTCCGGCTTCAAAATAAAATTAATATTTTAATATTAATAAATTAATATACATATGCCATTTATGAAGGAGTCAGACAGTAGAAAAATAGGAGTTAGAGCTGAAGGTTTGACATACCGACTCCACAGCCCTGACACCAATCCAAGCAACCCTCCCTCCCCACAAGGGCTGCATCTACTTTGCCTTTTTTCATACACCCCAGACCTTTACAGCACATTCAAAGCCCACACACACCCCTGCTGCGAACTGTAGGTCTGTGACGGGTAAGCTACTTCCCAGGATTCTTGTGCCTCCTCCCCCCGTGCGTATGCACGCGTGCATGCTTTCAATGCGCTTTAAAGGTCTGATGTGTGCAGCCCTCCACCCCCAGCCCCTGGCCTGCAAATGCAAACCGGTTTGAAGCCGGCCCCGTTGTGTTCAAATGCATATAGTTGTGACCCTCCCAGTGGGTGCTGCTGTGACCTCCTGGCTTAGCAGAGGAGGGGGGAAAGAAGCGCCCCAGGGATCTGGGTGCCCGGATGGATCAGCCAGAAAGGGGAAACCGGGGGTGGTGGGGACGAGAAGAGACCCCCTTCAGCCCCTCTGCATTTTCAGTGTCTTTTAACTCCCTTGCCTTGCAGCCCACCCCAATGCACTCACCAGATCCCTTGCAGAATGGGGGGGGGAGCTGCGGATGGGAGGGGGAGGGGAGGCGGAAGCGGGTGTATCATTGCCTCTCTAGGCATCCAGACTCTGTGCCTTTAACCCTGAATTGGACTCTTCCCCAAAGGATGGAAGGAGCCAATTTCTGCCTTTTTGCAAAAGCAAGCAGAAAATAGGAGAGGGGTTCCAGTAAGGGAGGAGTGTGTCCCCTCTCTCTCTCTCTCTCTCTCTCTCTCTCTCTCTCTCTCTCTCTCTCTCTCTCTCCCCCTCCCCCTCCCCCCTCCCTCCTCCTACTCCTGCTCCAGCAAAGCTCTCCTCTGTCCGATTGCCCCCTCCCTCTCCAAAATGTGCCAGGTGTTTTTTTTGCAGAGGGAAAAAAGGGGTTAAAGGGGCCGTCCCTTGCACTCCTAGAGAGGCTTCTAGGAGGAGGGAGTTACTTCCTCCCCCGTTTGGGAAAAGTTGGGAGGGGTTTGGTGAGTGAAATGGGGGGAACTGGGGGAACTGGGAAGGGGGGCATGGGAAGGGGGGGAGGAGGAGGGATGATGGTGATGCCCCCCTTGCGGTGGGGTTGGTGGTGGAGGAAGGCTCAGAGGAGGAAACTGAGGCAGGGGGAGGGGGAGTCGGGGGGGTTGGTTGAGGTTTACGACGCAGGAGCCTCCTTGCAAATGTAGGGCAGAAGAATCCTTTGATTCACCCCCCCCCAATACGAATCAGGCACCCTTAAAAAGAGAGAGGATCAACACAGGCTTTGCTTTTTGATCTATTCCTTTCTGCCTGATGCAATCTCTCGGTTTTTTGCAACAGGCAGGAAGACGTGGAGAGGGGGGGATCGCTTCTTTGCAGATTTGGGGAGAGGGTGGCGCGCGCGCCCTGTCCCCCCCTCCCTCGTTTCCCCGGCTCGGGGTTGAAGGCACAGGGCTCTGGGGCAGCCCTAAGGGAGCCTCGGCTGCTGGGAAACCCACATCCTCCCCCCCCCCACGCCATCATTGGGAAAACTAAGAGGGATCTAATCGATTTAGTGCAGGTTTGGAAGACCGGGAAACGAGGGCTGGTGTGCACACGCAGGGCTGCCTGGGGAGCTGCTGTCAGTCTAAGGCAGTGGTTCCCACCCCTTTCTTCTCCCTCCCGGACCCCTTGAAAATCACTGACGGTCTTATAATAGGATCGCAGAGTTGGAAGGGGCCCCTAAGGCCATCGAGTCCAACCCCCTTGGCAGACCACACTTCATGATTTTTCTGCCTGTTGAAGCAATTGTAACGCACGGTGCTAAGTGCCGTGTGGTTTTTTTATTTCTTAGTTGTATTTGCATCGCTTCTTTTTTTTTGTCTCTTAGTTATTGTATTGTAGTGCAGTGCGATTTGCATTCCAGAGCATTGAAACTGCGATGAAATGCCACCACTGAGAAGGCCCTTGATCTTGTCACTGCCCTCCGGGCCTCCCTATGAGTCGGGACCCGGAGGAGGGCCTTCGTAGCAGACCGTAGTGTACGAGCCGGTTCATAGCGGGAGAGGCGTTCCGACAGATATTGAGGTCCCGCGCCGTATAAAGCTTTATAGGTTAATACCAACACTTTGAATTTGGCCCGGAAGCGTATTGGAAGCCAGTGCAAGCGGGCCAAAACAGGTGTTATATGGTCAGACCGCTTCATTCTTGTTAGCAGTCTGGCCGCCGCAGTTTGCACCAGCTGTAGCTTCCGAACCGTCTTCAGAGGTAGCCCTACGTAGAGCGCATTACCGTAATCCAAACGTGAGGTTACCAGAGCGTGTACTACTGATGTAAGATCCTCCTTACTCAGGTAGGGACGTAGCTGGGCTACCAATCGAAGTTGGTAGAACGCATTCCGTGCCACCGAGGCTACATGAACCTTAAAGTTAACAGTCAATTTCCTCTTCCCAGGAAACTCTGAGAACTGTAGCTCTGTGGGTGGAACATGAGCCTCCTAACAGCTTTCACTACTCTTCACAAACTACACTTCCCAGGATTCTTTGAAGGAGCCATGACTGTTTAAAGTGGAATAATAGTGGAATAAATGTCCGGTGTGAATGTGGCCCATGTCTTCTGCTGGGTATTGGAAGGGTCAATCCCATTTAGTTAGTCATGGGTGCAGCTCGGTTTAGGGAGAACTAGATCCCCCCCCCAAGCCATTCCCTCAGGAACTTTCCTCCAAAACTTTTTCTCCAAGCACAAAGGACAGGCCTTGGGGGGGGGGTTATTTATTTATTACATGTATATCCTGCCCTTCCTTCCAGAAGGAGCCCAGAGCGGCAAACAAAAACACTAAAAGCACTTTAGAACATGGTAGAAACAAAAGACTTTGAAACATATTAAGACAAAAGATCTTTGGAAAAACAACTTAAGAAACATCTTTAGAAAGCAATTCCAGCCCAGATGATGACTGGGATAAGGTCTCTACTTAAAAGGGCTTGTTGAAAGAGGAAGGTCTTCAGTAGGCGCCGAAAAGATAGCAGAGGTTTCCTTATTGGTTCTGTCCTGTCAGCACTTCGTCTCATTGGCTCTCTGCAGTGCCTGTCTGATTAGACCAGCTTGGATAAGGTCTTTAAAAGGCTTGTTGAAAGAGGAAGGTCTTCAGTAGGCGCCGAAAAGATAGCAGAGGTTTCCTTATTGGTTCTGTCCTGTCAGCACTTCCTCTCATTAGCTCTCTGCAGTGCCTGTCTGATTAGACCAGCTTGGATAAGGTCTTTAAAAGGCTTGTTGAAAGAGGAAGGTCTTCAGTAGGCGCCAAAAAGGTAGCAGAGCACCCTTAACAAATTACAATTCCCAGGATTCATGAACAGGTGCTTAAAATGCATACTGCACATGGAGCCTAGGTCACCTTTCGGTGCATCTGTTTGGCCTCTGGAGAGCAGGATGATGGACTTGATGGGCCTTTGGCCTGATTTAGTTGCAGGGTTCCTCTTATGTTCTTATGGACTAGATATTTGAAAAGACGCCTCTCCAAAAAGTGTTCTGCGCAGGAGTTAAAATCTTCCCGGGAGGCCCCTTCGCTGTGTCCCATTTTTGGGTGCTATGCGTTATGTGATTGCCACAAGAGTATGTCTCCTCTGTGGTGACATCCTGGTTATAGAAAGCCCCATCCCACCCACCCTTGATCTCCACCTATGTTTTAGGTTTGGTACCAGGTTCAGAGTTTGTTGTTTCCTCAGGCATTTCGGGATATTTTGTTTTGAAGAGGGCAATGCACTGTGCTGGTGTTTATTTATTTATTTATTATTTGATTTATATCCTACCCTTCCTCTCAGTAGGAACCCAGGGTGGCAAACAAAAGCACTAAAAACACTTTAAAACATCATAAAAACAGACATTAAAATACATTAAAACAAAACAACTTTAAAAACATTTTTAAAAAAAAAACTTTGAAGACTTTTATTTTAAAAAAAGGTTAAAAAACATAAATTTTAAAAAAGGTTAAAAAACATAAATTTTAAAAAAGGTTAAAAATCATTTGTTTTTTTTAAAAAAGGTTTAAAATCATATTAAAAAGCAATTCCAACACAGAAGCAGACTGGGATAAGGTCTCAACTTAAAAGGCTTGTTGAAAGAGGAAGGTGTTCAATAGGCGCCAAAAAGATAACAGAAATGGTGCCTAATATTTGTATTGTATTGTGTGTACTGCCTTCAAGTCGATTCCGACTTATGGCGACCCTATGAATAGGGTTTTCATGAGGCTGAGAGGCAGTGACTGGCCCAAGGTCACCCAGTGAGCTTCATGGCTGTGTGGGGATTCGAACCCTGGTCTTCCAGGTCAAAGTCCAACACCTTAACCTCTACACCACACTGGCTCTCTGCCTAATATTTAAGGGCAGGGAATTCCAAAGGGAATTCTACTGTCTACACTTTATTAATGAGACTGTTGTTTTCAATTGAATCCTTGTAGCACACTCTGAAATTGATATGATATAGGGTAGGTTATAAATATTTTTAAGAATGATACTGTGTCCCCACCACCCCTCCAGGTTAAAAGAGATCTCAAGATCTGGGAAAGGCCGCTATCTGTGGCTGAGACCCTGAAGAACTGCTCCCAGTCAGGGTAGACATAGCCCAGCAGGACATATATTTGCATGCAGAGGCCCTCTGGTCTCCTGTTAAAAGGCAACTTTATTTATTTGATTATTTAAATAATTTCTATAATACTTAAAAAAAAACCTCTAAGCAGTTTACAACATTAAAACATTAAACAGAACAATTCAAAATATCAAATAAAGCATTACAAATGAAAATCTACAAATTGCAATAAAGAACCACATTCAAAACAGCATAGTTAGCAGGAAAACAAATTATTCTCTTGCAACAAACAAAAATTACATATGGAAATTGAATACAAACAAAATCCCACAGATAAAGCAGCAGCAGCATTATTTAATTGCTTTCCACATATATGTCTCATGGCGGTGTATGGAATATAATAAATTTATTTATTATTGTTATTATTAATTAAATTTATATACCGCCCCATAGCTGAAGCTCTCTGGGCGGTTTACAACAGACAAAACCTCTGACATACAATTAAAACCTCATATTTAAACAGTTTAAAAATACGTTAAAAATATCAGTTTAAAACTCATATTTAAACAGTTTAAAAACAGCACAAAAGAATTAACAGCAGGTGAATTTACATTTCATTTAAATTTGGTCTCCTTTGAGTGGAAGGGTGTATATACAATAATTTTTTTAAAAAAAGCAATACAAAATAGACACTTTTCAGAACAAAAATGTCATCGCTAAAAATGTGAATGATTAAGCAGCATAAATATCTTACAGTACAATCCAAATGACGGGCAGCCAGTGGGAGGAGGCGCAGGCGGAGAAGGAGGCCGCCGAAAGCTCCGTGGCATCCACTCCCTGTTTGGGAACTGCTGCCCCGGCGGATCGTCTCCATCGACATCTGTGCATGGAAGCCAGCAGGCAAGAGCCAGTTCCCACAAAACAGGCCTACCAGGGAGTAAGCGCTCCCCCTAGGGTGCCATGCGAATATTTTCATTTCCCTTGCTTATTACCCGGCAGAATTCTCATGGGGATTGGAGCACTCCAAGGGAGACTTTGATGTTGCATAAGTCCCCCCTCCCTGTGGATCCTCTCCTGCCACTCCTCTGGATTGCACCCTTAAATAAATATTTTATTTATTTATTTATTTAAAATATTTCTATCCTGCCCTTCTACCCTATCACAGGGCTTACAAAAATAAAATCTAAACAGTAAAATCACATAAACATTAAAATAAATTAAAATACCTAAAATACAATTAAAATACATAAAACTCTCTCTCTCTCTCTCTCTCTCTCTGCACATATATACATATATATAGGGATTGGTGATAAAGGGACTACAAAGGTAAAATTTAACATAGAAGGCATAAAATCAATGTCAGGCTCTACCTTCAGTCCTTCCCAAAGGCTCTCCGGAACAAGATTGTTCTCAGAAGTCTCCGGAAAACCATCTTGGGGTAGGGTGTTCCAAAGCTTGGGGGCCACAGCTCAAAAAGCTCTCTCCCACGTGCCTGTCAGTCTAACGTCTTTCACTCCAGGCACGCAGAGGAGACCAGACCAAATAGCGACTAAACAATAACGGATGTAGAAACTCCACACGCACACCCCCCATGCACATCCAGAAACATCTCCCAAACACATCCTTGGTGATCTTCCACATACAAACCTCTCTCTTAGGAACTCCAGCCAACCATGCTCATAATTCAGCTATAGAACATCAACACCTTTGCCTGTTGGCATGCTTCCCATAGGCATTTGGTTGCTCTATGGGAACAGGATCTGGTCTGGATAGGTCTTTGGTCTGATTCATCGGCAGGGAGAAAGGGCACCTATGAACACTGCTCTGCTTCTTTACAGACCCTATATAGGAGGCCACGGCTGCGGAGGTGCCTGTTCCTGCGACAGAAACACCCCTGTGCTTGGGATCTCTTGGGCAGCAGTGCAGAGTGACCCTGCAGACTCTCTGCGCCCAGAGCAAAGGTGAGTGGGAAGGCTGTAGGATCCTCCCCCATCCCCTGCCTTCCTCTTGTCACGGGGGCAAGAGATGGAGAGCTGCTGACAGTTGTAAAAGATGTGGATGAAGGTAGTTTTGTCCTACGGTTTTTCTAGGAGAGGACGTGCCCATCCCATCCAGTTAATGGAGATAAGGATTTTATCTAAATGCTTCTTCTGGCATAGTCTTGGTAGAAAACTGTCTTTCTCTTTGTGTCCCTGAATCATGTGACTATCGCACAGAATGGGCACAAGTTGTCGTTGCTATTGAACATATTAGTTGCTTGCTTACACCAAAAAGGTCTCCAGGCAACAGAAGTCTTTGCAGTAATGGGACACCTTTGTTGCATACAGCCTAGTATGTGATTATTTGCCTTGTACATTTTTTTTTTTTTTTTTAAAAACAAATTTAAAAAGTGGCACACTCTGGTTCTTGGGGTTTGTTTTCTTTCCCTCAGTGAGAAGCGCCACTTGAATTGCCAGGAACCTCGTTGGTTTGTGAGACTGATCAGGACCCTCCTCACCGAGCAAGAATGAAAGTGAAGTTGGAGCAAGGAGGTCATTTGGAGTCATTTGGAGCTGCACTTGAGCACAGAGAGAAAATGCATGCGCACAGCCAAGGAGGCAGCGAACTGGGGAAGGGAGCGGGAAGAGATCCTCACGCCGTGGAGGCTGGGAGCAGCGGGGAATTCTGGGGAGGAAACATGCAGAAGATCATGGGTAGAGACAACGTTAGCTCAGATACACTGTACCAGTGCTTCAGGCATTTCCGCTACCAGGAGGCTGAGGGACCGCGGGAGGTCTGCAGCCGACTTCACGACCTTTGCCGTCAGTGGCTGAAGCCGGAAAGGCACACAAAAGCTCAGATGCTGGACCTGGTGATCCTGGAGCAGTTCCTGGCTGTCCTCCCCCCGGAGATGGAGAGCTGGGTCAGGGAGTGCGGAGCGGAGACCAGCTCCCAGGCGGTGGCTCTGGCGGAAGGTTTCCTCCTGAGCCAGGCCGAGGGGAAGAAGCAGGAAGAGGAGCAGGTGAGGATGTTAAAACTTGGTGGTTCCAAGGGACAGGGCAGGCATGCAAGGACACTGTATTTTTAGAACACCTTACTCTCTCTATAAACCATCTCCTTCTTGTAGTGGAACATTAACTGTTGATGCACAGTCCGCTCAGACTCTTGGGGCCTCCAGCTTTGGGGGGGGGCAAAGCAAATTGTTTTCTAAGTTAGAATTGGACTAAGGAGGATCAATTTTAATGTCCCTACACAGGAAGCTCACTGGGGGGGCAGGGGGCAGTCGCATGCATCTACCTCACAAGGCTGTTGTGAGGATGAAATGGAAGGGATGGAAAGCCGTAGACTCTGCCCTGAGCCTTTTGGAGGAAGGGTGGGATAAAAATCTGAACATTTTATCACTGTCAAAGAGCCTCTTTAGGAAGGCTTATTTGTTGACTGGAACGCTTCTATCCTGTCCCCTTCTTGGGAAGGGCTGCAGCTCGGTGGCAGAACAGCTGCTTTGCATAAATTAGATTCAGTCCCCAACATTTCCAGGTAGGGCTTGGGATGACCCCCATCTGGAACTGCAGAGAGCTACTGCCTATCACCACATGATTTCTGAGTGAAGGAGAATTTGTGAGTGAAGGAGGAAGAGTTTTCCCACCCACCTTGGGTTTACCTGTTCATACGGAATGTTTCCTTCCCCTGTCAGGCTTCTCTATCCTTTGAGGAAGTGGCTGTGTGTTTCACCAAGGAGGAGGAGGAGGAGGAGGAATGGGCTCTGCTGCATCCCAGCCAAAGCGCCCTGCCCAGGGAAGTCTTGGTGGAGGATTTGGGGAACCTGGCCTCTCTAGGTAAGGCTCCCTCGTTTGAGTTAAAATGTGAAGTTGCCGTGTTTATTGCAAGTGAAGATTTCATTGGGAGGTCTGTGGCCTAGAGGTGGCTGCTGCACCTATTCCACTGTCTTCTGGCCTGGCCGGATTTGGGACCTCTTCACAAAGGGGAAAGCCCATATTTGGTGGCCCTTGGTCAGAGCGGAATGTTCCCAAAGAGGGAACGCTGGGCTTTCATTTCCTCTGCTGAGGTGTGGCTGAGGGGACACCCACAGATGCCAAGGTGTTTCTCATGGCCTGGAGACCTGGTTTGGGTCTGATGGGCACTCTGGTCATCCTGGTAATTCTGATATGCCGAGATAGACAGGCGAAAAGTCAATTTCTCTGACTTCTCTGTCACCAAGGTGAGTGGATACTGAGAGAGATCAGGGTTTAAACCTGAACTACATTTTTACATCTGGATTTTTTTCCTAATTAAAATGTCCTGCCAAAAAAAAAAAAATCAACTAAGAACATTACGTAGAGCTCTGCTGGATCAGGTGAAAGGCCCATCTAGTCCAACACTGTTCTTACAGTGGCCAACCAAATGTCTGCGGGATATGGTTTATTCAAAAGCATATGGGAGAAATCAGAGATTAACAATACAGTTCTGTGCCTGCCTAAGTAGAAATAAGCCCCATTGAGTTCAATAAGACTTACTCCAAAGTAAATATGCTGAAGAACCTGCAAAATGATTTGAGGAAACAAAGTTAGGGAAGAGACCATTTCACAAAACCATTTCAAGCTGGTGGGTCAATTTCACATTTTTTTGGTTGAATTACTGTTCCTCTAGCCTTAGCTAAAACCTGTAAATAGTGCATGTATGTGGTACTTCTGAAGGCTTAGAGCAACTCTAAGTCTTTGGCAGGCCTGGCAGAGTAGAAGTACACATGTGCTACTTCTCCATAGCACTGGATTGGATATGATCCTTAATCCAAAAGGAACTCCCTCCCAACTGAGATGAGACAGGCAGTCTTCCTTGCCCAGCTTTTAGGCGCATGACAAAGACTTTTTTTCTTCAAGCAGGAATCACGTAGCGCTTGATTTTATGACAATTTTCATTGTTTTATTTTTACATTTCTGTGGTTTGTTTCTGTGTACACCACTTACCAGATTTCTCTTGTCTGTTCCAGCAGGTGGCGGGTGGGACAGTAAGGACAATGACAGACCATGTGAGAGAAACAAGCTTCAAGAAATGGAAGAGAACTTCATAAATACAGAACAACTGAAACAGCAGGAGGGAAACCAAATGGAGAAGTGGGTTAATGAATCCATTACTCCCCAGGGTGATAACTGTCATGGAATTCCAATTCAGCAAGAAAACCAGAAAGGGACAAGAAGGAATGCCTGTCCAGTATTGGGGAAAAATCACAAATCGGACATTAATGTCCACTGGAAAATTCACACAGAAGAGAAACCATATAAATGTATGGAATGTGGAAAGAACTTCAGCCAGAGCACCCTCCTTAGGTTACATCAGAGAATCCACACAGGGGAGAAACCCTATAGCTGCTCAGACTGTGGGAAGAGATTTTATGATAGATCTCATCTCAACAGCCACAAAAGAACCCACACTGGGGAAAAACCGTATAAATGTCTGGAGTGTGGAAAGAACTTCAGTCACAAGGTAAACCTTACCTCCCATCAAAGAATTCATACAGGAGAGAAACCTTATAACTGCTCAGACTGTGGGAAGAGCTTTTGTGACAAACAGAATCTTATTCGACACCAAAGAATCCACACAGGAGAGAAACCATATAAATGCCAGGAGTGCGGGCAGAACTTCAGGCAGCGTGCAACCCTCACTTCACATCAAAGAGTCCACACAGGGGAGAGACCATACCAATGCTTGGAATGCGGAAAGTGCTTTTTTAGGAAAGCAGAACTAAACAGACACCACAGAATCCACAAAGGGGAAGAAAGACCAGTCATTTCTTGGAGTGTCGAAATGGCTTCAGATGGTGTATCAATCTTATGTCCCATTAGAGAACATGCAGAGGAAAATCAATGTATAACTTCTGAGATTAAGCAGGAACATTATTGCTAAATCAGTCCTTGCTAGTTCTCACAGAATTTGCATGAGAGAGACACGTCCCCCTCCTCCAATAAATATTTGGGAGAGTGGAAAGAGCTTCAGCTAGAGAAAAATATATAATGTAGAGTTTGTACCAAGATCTCGTGTGAGAAATCAAACTTTAACGCAGATTATACCTGAGGCTGATGGACCATTCTCCCTTCTCAAACAAGAGTAGGCTTCATATTTCTTGATTTTGGATGTGTAATCTCTCGTGTGCCTTACTGAGTCCTGTCACCACTTGCGAAATCTGACTAATCAGCCAGCCTGCATATACTTCTTTGGTGCCTATTTTCCTATTAAAATATACACATTGGATGCATCTGGGGTTCTGTCTGCACCCTGCCTCACCAAGCGATGCACATTAAGCCGCATTTCACTATTGGAGAGTTGTCATGTTTTTCTGGTTAGTAACTGGAATGGATGACTTGAATAATCCGAGAATTATGCAGGAGTAGATATGTTTAGGTTCTCGTTTCCAGATCCTGGTGTTGCTGGCTAAGGGTATGGACATAGATTAGAAGAAGGGGGTCACAGCAGTGAGAATGCTGTCCTGTAAACTCCCTCTTCAGTGCTGTCCTCTAAGCTCCCTCTTCAGTGCTGTCCACTAAGCTCCCTCTTCAGTGCTGTCCACTAAGCTCCCTCTTCAGTGCTGTCCACTAAGCTCCCTCTTCAGTGCTGTCCACTAAGCTCCCTCTTCAGTGCTGTCCTCTAAGCTCCCTCTTCAGTGCTGTCCTCTAAGCTCCCTCTTCAGTGCTGTCCTCTAAGCTCCCTTTTTAATGTTCATTTGGCTGAGGCATAACAGCAGAGCCAATGCTGGAATATGCTACAGATATAAACGGACTGTTTTGTCACTGCCACAAGGACTGGATTTGAGGAATCCAGTGTTAGTTGCCAAAAGAGGTTGAGTAGCTCCTTTCTCTGGTATTTACCTGGAGGGCACTTTTCTTCAGCAGCAACAGGAGGACGGCGAGGCAGCTGTGGCAGTTAGTGGTGGGGGCAGACCAATGATCAAGAAACGAAAGTTCTCTTCTGCCAAAGAGTTTTCTGGCGGTTGAATTTTCCTTCATCACTGACAATGTGATTGGGTCCTTCACTGCACCCAAAGGCTGCAGACTGGATTAGAGGGGGGAGGGCAGTATATACTGCACATCCAGCCCTCTTCACTCCCCACATCTCATAATCTGATGCGTGAAATGGCTGTTGCGCTCAGCCCTCACCCTGGGCAGAATTGGCTGTGCAGAACCCCTTTTTACCCACAGTCGCCTTGGGCTCAGTATTACCCAGTAGTCACAGGCAACAAGGAATTGCATGCAAATGAGCAGCAGGGCTGGCAGAAAAGGATAGAGAGCTCTATCCGTCCTGTGCACCCCAAGCAGGCTGCCAGTGGAAAGGAAGCCCTCTACCAGCCCTCCAGCTAGTACATTTTTTTGCAGGCTAGTAACTCTTGTGCATTTTTTTTTTACAAGGCAGCCTTACGATTATTTGTCCTTCCACCTTCCTCATAAGCTTTCTTTTTTAATAGCTGGTGGAACCAAATTGGAATGTTCAATATTTATGCTAGTCTGTAGTGTAAATTAACCCTGTGTGTTTCATAACCTGAGGAACATATCGATCCTTTCTCGGTTCTCATTTCCCAGTCTAACTCAATTTACTTTCCAAATACCACCAAGGCAAATACCTATTTGGGAAGTATTTTGCCTGTAACTTGCTGCACATTGGAGAGGGGTATATTGCATAGCGCAGTGGCGAGGAACCATCAGGCCTCCTCCTTTTCACCTGTGAGGCCATTTTGGCCAAGCCACACCCACCTGCCCTACACCTGATGTCATATATGATGCTGTGTAGGACAGGTAACACCACAGCACATTGCAAGTCCCGACAGTCAGCTGATTGTCAGGGTTTCAACACATCGTGCACTGCACATGGTTTGATTTCAAACTATGCAGGCAAAAGCATAATTGCAGTGTCAGTCGGGCAGCTTTGCCTGCCTGTCAAACTTGTCCTGCAGGGGTGTGGAGGAGTTAAGGATCAAGCTCCAGGCTCCAGTTCCTCGCACCTGATGTAGCATACCTCACCTGGGTGTTTATTTTTGCCTTTCCATAATGTTTTGTACTCAAAAGAGTTGGACAGTATCTCAGAGACCATCTTATCCAACCTCCCGCTCAACATAGGGTCTGCAATAAAGGATGCAACTTCAGCATCTGTGATAGCTGGCCTCCCAGCCTCTGCTTGAATACTTGGGCAAAAGAAACCACAGTCTGTTCCACTGTCAAGCAACTCGTTATTTATTTATTTATTACATTTATGTACTGCCCCATAGCCAAGCTCTCTGGGTGGTTTACAAAAATTAAAAAGATAAAAGTGTGAAGCATTCACTGGAAACACAAATAGGAGGTCAGAGACCAGAATGCTGAAAAGAGGTAGCTTTTATTCTGTGCACAAAGGCACCATTGATTTCTTGTATATAAAAATTTTTCTGTGTAAAATATGCTAAAGCCCAACGCGTTTCAGCTTGTGCAGTCAAGCCTTCATCAGGGGCTAAAATACAAAATATTGAATATTATTAAAAAAAACTTACTAACAACTTAAACACACACATTCATTTCTAGAAGAACACAGTTACAGAAATGTTGTAGCCAAATGTTGCTTTCATTAATCTCAGAATATAGTTACAAAACTCTAACAACTTAAATACATACTAACAACTTAACAACCTAAAAACACATATTTTTTCATTTCTGGAAGGACACAGTTACAGAAATGTTGCAGTCAAATGTTACTTTTATTATATATCAAAATATAGTTGCAAAACTCTAACAATTTAAATACATATCTAATTCTAAAAAAACAATTACAGAATAATATTGCAGTCAATATTGCTTCAATATTTTCAAATTATACTTACAAAATTAGACTCTTCAGTAAAATATTAAGACAAACTTTTTCTGGTATCTTCCTTATCGCTGTTGTCATGTAAAGTAAACTGAACCCAAATTCAAAGAAATATAGAACTCTGCAGCATGCAATGAGTTGAACCTGCTTGATAATTACTTCACCACACCTGACTTAAATTTGTGTTTGTTCTGAATTAGAGTAGAGGTAACAGGTTGAATCCCTCATTTAATCCATTAGGAATCATAGTATCTAATTCCAGAATCCAATATAGTTCTCTACGCAATAAATTGTCTATGTTTTTTCCAAAAACCTTTTCCAAAACCCCAAACTTGTATTCTGTTATAGAATGGGGACACTGAATATGATGTTCTACAAGAGGCGCCCCTCTTCTGTTATTCCTTAAATTACTCCAATGTTCCCCTATCCTTATTTTCACCATTCTTGAGGTTTGTTCTATGTATAGTTTTTTACATCCACATTGTATAATGTAGATGACCCTATCTGTATTACAGGTGGAAAAGTGCCTCAAATGATATTTCTTCTGATTGGCAGGATTGACAAAAACTGTCATTCTGCTGGTGTTTTTACAAAAAATGCAGTGGCCACAGGGGTGGTGACCCAGGGGAGAGGTTGTACCTGGGAGTAAGCTCTGTCTATGTTGAGTGAGATCTTTTAATTCACTATGTACTAGAATGTCCTTAAGATTCTTCGTTCTTTTATAAGAGATCCTTGGAGGTTCCTGACAGCCCTTAAGATGTTCCACTATATGCCAGTGTTTTCTTATACTATTCTCTAACTTATTAGCAACATGATCAAACGTTAATATGCAGTTCACACGGATAGAATCTTTTTGTGATGATTTTATGAAGAGTTCTTCCTGTTTCTTATTAGCTGTTTTTTTAAAGTTATTCTCAATAATAGAGGATGGATATCCTCTATTCCATAGCTGTTTTTTTAAGGATGAAGATTGTGTTAAGAAATCTTCCTCTGTAGTGCAGTTACGTTTTATTCTAAGAAACTGTCCATGGGGTAAATTATCTCTTAATACTTTTGGGTGTGAACTGTCATATTTTAAATAAGTATTTTTATCTGTAGTTTTTTTATAAATTTTTGTATGTAAACTATTGTTTAGTTTCTTAATGTCTAAATCCAAAAAATGTATTTGATCCAAATTGTATTGATAATCAAATTGAATATTGGTGTTTTTGTTGTTAACCCATCTTTCAAAATCATGGAGAGATTCTGGGGTGCCTCTCCAAATAAAAAAAACATCATCAATATATCTCCACCACCCTATTAATTGTTCAACATGAGATTCATTACTGATATCTTTTTCAAACTCTTCCATATAAAGGTTTGCTATTTCTGGAGCCATAGGGCATCCCATTGCTACTCCTTTAATTTGCCAATAATAATGATTATCAAATTTAAAGTAATTGTTACGCATAGCTATTTCTGCTAAATCATAAAAGAAAAGTTTGTTGATTTCTTTCTAAAACCTTTTATACCTTGTATTCCTTCCTATATTAGAGATTCTGCTGACTTTATTAATAAGATGCAATATGTTCATATAGATGATGCGGACCTTCTAGTTACTATGGACATTAGATCATTATACACTAATATTCCTCAGAATGAAGCCCTTGATACCATACGTGCTACGTTGGATTTAAGAACAGAAATTTATCCTCCTACCCATTTCCTTTATGATTTAGCAGAAATAGCTATGCGTAACAATTACTTTAAATTTGATAATCATTATTATTGGCAAATTAAAGGAGTAGCAATGGGATGCCCCATGGGTCCAGAAATAGCAAACCTTTATATGGAAGAGTTTGAAAAAGATATCAGTAATGAATCTCATGTTGAACAAATAATAGGGTGGTGGAGATATATTGATGATGTTTTTTTTATTTGGAGAGGCACCCCAGAATCTCTCCATGATTTTGTAAGATGGGTTAACAACAAAAACACCAATATTCAATTTGATTATCAATACAATTTGGATCAAATACATTTTTTGGATTTAGACATTAAGAAACTAAACAATAGTTTACATACAAAAATTTATAAAAAAACCTACAGATAAAAATACTTATTTAAAATATGACAGTTCACACCCAAAAGTATTAAGAGATAATTTACCCCATGGACAGTTTCTTAGAATAAAACGTAACTGCACTACAGAGGAAGATTTCTTAACACAATCTTCATCCTTAAAAAAACAGCTATGAAATAGAGGATATCGATCCCCTATTATTGAGAATAACTTTAAAAAAGCAGCTAATAAGAAACAGGAAGAACTCTTCATAAAATCATCACAAAAAGATTCTATCCGTGTGAACTGCATATTAACGTTTGATCATGTTGCTAATAAGTTAGAGAATAGTATAAGAAAACACTGGCATATAGTGGAACATCTTAAGGGCTGTCAGGAACCTCCAAGGATCTCTTATAAAAGAACGAAGAATCTTAAGGACATTCTAGTACATAGTGAATTAAAAGATCTCACTCAACATAGACAGAGCTTACTCCCAGGTACAACCTCTCCCCTGGGTCACCACCCCTGTGGCCACTGCATTTTTTGTAAAAACACCAGCAGAATGACAGTTTTTGTCAATCCTGCCAATCAGAAGAAATATCATTTGAGGCACTTTTCCACCTGTAATACAGGTAGGGTCATCTACATTATACAATGTGGATGTAAAAAACTATACATAGAACAAACCTCAAGAATGGTGAAAATAAGGATAGGGGAACATTGGAGTAATTTAAGGAATAACAGAAGAGGGGCGCCTCTTGTAGAACATCATATTCAGTGTCCCCATTCTATAACAGAATACAAGTTTGGGGTTTTGGAAAAGGTTTTTGGAAAAAACATAGACAATTTATTGCGTAGAGAACTATATTGGATTCTGGAATTAGATACTATGATTCCTAATGGGTTAAATGAGGGATTCAACCTGTTACCTCTACTCTAATTCAGAACAAACACAAATTTAAGTCAGGTGTGGTGAAGTAATTATCAAGCAGGTTCAACTCATTGCATGCTGCAGAGTTCTATATTTCTTTGAATTTGGGTTCAGTTTACTTTACATGACAACAGCGATAAGGAAGATACCAGAAAAAGTTTGTCTTAATATTTTACTGAAGAGTCTAATTTTGTAAGTATAATTTGAAAATATTGAAGCAATATTGACTGCAATATTATTCTGTAATTGTTTTTTTAGAATTAGATATGTATTTAAGTTGTTAGAGTTTTGCAACTATATTTTGATATATAATAAAAGTAACATTTGACTGCAACATTTCTGTAACTGTGTCCTTCCAGAAATGAAAAAATATGTGTTTTTAGGTTGTTAAGTTGTTAGTATGTATTTAAGTTGTTAGAGTTTTGTAACTATATTCTGAGATTAATGAAAGCAACATTTGGCTACAACATTTCTGTAACTGTGTTCTTCTAGAAATGAATGTGTGTGTTTAAGTTGTTAGTAAGTTTTTTTTAATAATATTCAATATTTTGTATTTTAGCCCCTGATGAAGGCTTGACTGCACAAGCTGAAACGCGTTGGGCTTTAGCATATTTTACACAGAAAAATTTTTATATACAAGAAATCAATGGTGCCTTTGTGCACAGAATAAAAGCTACATCTTTTCAGCATTCTGGTCTCTCACCTCCTATTTGTGTTTACAAAAATTAAAAACATTGAACATTAAAAACAAATATACAATTTTAAAAACCATACAAAATTTAAAACCATGAAGCACAGATAAATCAGGTAAAGGACCTGGGGTCAGAGCTCAGCACATGCTGTTAGAATGCCTGGCAGAAAAGGAAAGTCTTGATCTCGCACTAAAAAGATAACAATGTTGGCGTCAGGTGAACTTAGTCGGGAAGATCATTCCATAATTTGGGGGCCACCACTGAAAAGGCCCTCTCCCTTGTTGCCATCCTCCAAGCTTCCCTTGGAGTAGGCACACAGAGGAGGGCCTTTGATGTTGTGCATAGTGTCAGGAGTGGCGTTTTGTCAGGTATTGTGGTCCCAAGCCGTGTAAGGCTTTATAGGTTAGAACCAGCACCTTGAACTGGGCTCGGAAACATACAGGCAGCCAATGCAAGCGGGTCAGAATTGGTTTTATATGTTTGAACCGTCTGGTCCCTGTTACAGCTGCAGTTTCTGAACCGTCTTCAAAGGCAGCCCCACGTAGAGTGCATTGCAGTAATCTAACTTGGAGATTACCAGAGCATGGACAACTGAAGCCAGGTTATCCCTGTCCAGATAGGGGCATAGCTGGGCCAACAACTGAAGTTGGTAGAAGGCACTCCATGCCACAGAGGCTACCTGAGCCTCAAGTGACAGAGATGGTTCTAGGAGAACCCCCAAGCTACGAACCTGCTCCTTTAGGGGGAGTGCAACCCCATCCAGGACAGGTTGGACATCCACCGTCCAGTCAGAAGAACCACCCACTAGCAGCATCTCAGTCTTGTCTCGACTGAGCCTCAGTTTATTAGCCCTCATCCAGTCCATTGTCGCAGCCAGGCTCCGGTTCAGCACATTGACAGCCTCACCTGAAGAAGATGAAAAGGGGAAATAGAGCTGCGTGTCATCAGCATACTGATAGCAACGCACTCCAAAGCTCTGGATGACCGCACCCAACAGTTTCATGTAGATGTTGAACAGCATGGAGAACAGAACTGACCCCTGTGGAACCCCATACTGGAGAGTCCAGGGGGCCGAGCAATGTTCCCCAAGCACCACCTTCTGGAGGCGACCTGCCAAGTAGGAGCGGAACCACTGCAATGCAGTACCTCCCACTCCCAACTCAGCCAGTCTCCCCAGAAGGATACCATGGTCGATGGTATCGAAAGCTGCTGAGAGATCAAGGAGAATCAAGAGTCACACTCCCCCTGTCTCTCTCCCAACAAAGGTCATCATACAGGGCGACCAAGGCTGTTTCCGTGCCAAAACCAGGCCTGAAACCCGACTGAAATAGATCCAGATAATCGGTCTCATCCTAGAGTGTCTGGAGCTGGCCTGCAACCACTCGTTCCAGGACCTTGCCCAGGAATGGAACATTTGCTACCGGCCTGTAGTTATTAAGATTTTCCATGTCCAGGGAAGATTTTATTGGTAGCAAGTTTCTGCTAACATGTAGCCAAAATCTACTTCCTTGCAATTTCTACCCATTAGTTTTAGTTGTTCCCTCTGAGCAACAGAGGAGTCTGGCTGGCCGCTGTGAGAGCAGGATGCTTCCCTAGGTGGGCCATTAACCTCATCCAGCACAGCTCTTCTTACCATATCTGTGCTTTTAAGTCAGGCCCAGTGGCCAAATGTGGCCCTCCAGGCCTCTGTATCTGGCCCTTACGGCTCTCCCCAGGCTTGGCTATAGCCTTCCCTAACTGTTAGAGCAGAGCTTGGAAAAGTTACTTTCTTAAACTACAACTCCCATCAGCCCCAGCCAGCATGGCCACTGGATTGGGCTGATGGGAGTTGTAGTTCAAAAAAAGTAACTTTTCCAAGCTCTGTGTTAGAGCCATACAACAATGGAACCGATTACCTAGGGAGGTGGTGGGCTCTCCAACACTGGAGGCATTCAAGAGGCAGCTGGACAGCCATCTGTCGGGAATGCTTTGATTTGGATTCCTGCCTTGAGCAGGGGGTTGGACTCGATGGCCTTATAGGACCCTTCCAACTCTACTATTCTATGATTCCCCAGTGGATAGAGGATACAGTGGGTACAAAGGTAAAATTCATGCTTGTTGCTCTACTCACTGTTACCTCTGGCCCCAATTATTTGTCTTTTTCACAGTCCATGGTGTGTGCAAAGCTCTCCTCCAACACCACATTTCAAATGAGTTGATTTTCCTCTTACCCACTTTTTTCACTGTCCAGCTTTCACATCCACTCCTAGAAGTTACCAGTGCCTGGACTTCCATGGTCTAGCTATCTGAGTCCAGGAATGGCCATCAAGGCCTTTTTAAGTAATAGTTGGTGTGTCCAAATGGACACCTCGGCCCTAGCATTTGGATACAAATGGGCGCATAAAATTTAATCCATGAACCAAGAATACAAATTCAGACTGGAAGTCACTGAAACACTGACTAAGGATGTGAAATGTTTAGTGAAATTGAACAGAAGCAGTGGAACATTGGGGCACATTTCACAATAATTCTTAGGGTTATTACAAACCATCAGTCTTTCTGAAAAGCTTAACAAAATCTCCCGGTACGCTGCGATGTCTGATTCTCCATATCTTTGTTGTTTCTTTCACAGGAATTCTGCTACAGCAGGGTGTGGGTCATAAGCAGCAGTTTTTAATTTTAGTGTGCTTTTTTTAAAAAAATCATATTTACTGGTTGTTGGGCAGGCTAGTAAGAATTTTGCTTGTGTAAATGCATTTCCAAGGCACTACCCTGGTTTGGTTTGAACCATCTTTGCCTCAATCCAAATGTGAGGGCTCATGCATGGTAATAATAATAATAATAATAAATTTAATTTCTTCGTCGCCTATCTGGCCAATGGCCACTCTAGGCGACTTACAAAATTGTTAAAATACAATTGATAAAATACAGTAATACAATATAAAAACAACACATCTGCAGCAACAATATTAAAACTGGGCAGGAGGCATTTCAGTTATAACAATTAACCCTCCCCAGATACCCCGAAGGCCTGCTGAAAGAGCCAGGTCTTTAAGGCTTTCCGAAACACATTTAAAGAAGAGGCGTGCCGGAGATCTTGTGGGAGGGAGTTCCAAAGAGTGGGGGCCACCACTGAGAATGCCCTCTCTCTTGTACCCGCCAATCTGGCTGTTTTTGTTGGCAGGATTGAGAGAAGGCCCTGTGTGGCCGATCTTGTCGGGCGGCATAATTGGTGGCGTTGAAGGCGCTCCGTGAGATAAACTGGGCCGGAACCGTGTAGGGATTTAAAGGTCAATACCAACACCTTGAATTGGGCTCGGAAAACAACTGGTAGCCAGTGTAGGTCGAACAACACTGGTGTGATGTGATCTCGGCGGCGACTATTCGTAAGTAGTCGAGCCGCCGCATTTTGTATCAGTTGTAATTTCCGGACAGTTTTCAAGGGTATCCCCACATAGAGCGCATTACAGTAGTCCAAACGAGAGGTGACCAGGGCGTGTACCACTAGTGGGAGCTGGTGAACAGGAAGGTAGGGTTGCAGCCTTCGTATGAAGTGAGCTGCCCGGCTCACTGCCGAAATCTGAGCCTCCATGGACAGCCTGGAATCAAGCACAACCCCAAGGCTGCGGACCTGGTCCTTTAGGGGTAGACTCACCCCGTTGAACTTCAGGTCAATGTCGCCCAACCTTCTCTTGTCCCCCAGAAGTAGTACCTCGGTCTTATCAGGGTTCAACTTCAGCTTCTTCCTTCCCATCCATCCACTCACGGATTCCAGGCACTTGGACAAGGTCTCCACAGCCAACTCTGGTGAAGATTTAAACGAGAGATAGAGCTGAGTGTCATCCGCATATTGATGACACTGCAGCCCAAATCTCCTGATGATTGCCCCCAGCGGCTTCATATAGATGTTAAATAGCATGGGAGAGAGGATAGAGCCCTGTGGCACACCACAATTGAGAGGCCAAGGGTCTGATACCTCCTCCCCCAACGCTACCTGTTGGTACCTATCGGAGAGAAAGGAATGGAACCACTGTAATACAGTGCCTCCAATTCCCAATCCCTCCAGGCGAAGCAGAAGGATACTGTGGTCGACAGTATCAAAAGCCGCTGAGAGATCGAGGAGGACAAGAAAGGTGGATTCTCCCCTATCTAATGCCCTCCTCAAATCATCTACCAGAGCGACCAAGGCTGTTTCAGTTCCGTGACCAGTCCTGAAACCCGATTGGTATGGATCCAAATAATCCGTTTCATCCAAGTGTGCTGACAACTGGTTGGCCACCACTCGCTCAATGACCTTGCCCAGAAATGGCAGATTCGAAATTGGGTGGAAGTTATCGATTACTTGGGGATCCAAGGAGGGCTTCTTTAAGATGGGCTTTACAATTGCCTCCTTGAAGGCTGATGGCATCACACCCTCTTTCAAGGATGTGTTTACCACCGCTTTGATCCCCTTGCCCAATTTCTCTCTGCAGCTCACAAGGAGCCACGAAGGGCAAGGATCAGTAAGACAAGTGGTTGGCTTCACAGATGAAAGCACCTTGTCCACATCCTCAGAAGGGAGAAGCTGAAACCGATCCCAACTTACCGGCATGCAACTGGCCAACTCTGGTTCATCCACTGTGTCCACGGCGCACGGGATCAAGCTCCGTAAGTGTTCGATTTTATCGGCGAAGTGTTTTGCTAATAAGTCACAGGAGGCCTTTGACTGTTCCAAGGGTTCCTGAGCAACTGGACCGACCAGACTTCGGACCACCTGGAACAGCCTCCTGGGACAGCACTCCGCAGACGCAATAGAGGCAGCAAAGAAAGCCTTCTTTCCTACCTTTATTGCCACTTGGTAGGCATGCAAGCCATCTGAATGTAAAAATGGACACCTGGTTAACAATCCCTTTAAAAATTGCCCTGACAGCCACAGCTGGGCAAAGGTGCTCCTAGCCACTGAGGCTGGCTGAACCTTCTGTGACAAAGCCCTTGCATTGCCACCCTTTCACCTCCCTCCACCCCCATTGCACTCAACAAGAAATGCCCCTGGGAGAAAGAGAGCATGCGGTGGGGGAGCTGCTGCAATCACGAAGGCGCTTTGGCAGGCCGGAAGAGGGTGGTGCAGGGCACAGCCTTTCCACACACACACCCTTGCTCTTCCCCTCTCCTTTTAACCCTGAACTCTCCCTAGGAAGAAAATATCTCGCCCTGCAAATGCAAGGGAGGTGGCTGGCCTCTGGTGCAGGGTCCAGAGCAGGTCTGTTGCCTTTGGAGTTTGTTAGAATGCAAGAGGAAATTTCTGGGTTGCTTCTATTTTTGGAGAGAGAGAGAGAGAGACTCTTCAAGGGTTAAAAGACACTGCATTTTTAGAGAGGTTCCTGGAGACGTCACTTCCTTTCCCTGCCTCCCCATCCCTCCACCCTCCCCCAATAGCCACATTCTTTGGGGAAGGCTGGGCCCTGAGAAGTATGGAGCGGAAGCCTTAGGGAACTAGCAGGGAGGAGATTCTACATCAGAAGGTAAACCCCAAGGTGGGGAAAGGGGAGAAGGAGGAAGGGGGAGTCACTCTGTGTATGTGTGTGTGTGTGTGTATGTGTGTGTGTGTGTGTGTGTGTGTGTGTGTTTGGGGGGGTTAGATAAGGCTCAGTGCTGGATTCCCATAATGGGCACCTGGTTGGCCACCGTGAGAACAGGGTGGCTGGACCAGATGTGCCACTGGCCTGATCCTACAGCCAGGCTCTCCTGTTGAAAGAGTCTCAGGAGTAGGGCTGGGAGGGGGGGGTCTCATCTGCCTGAGGTCCTGGTGAGCTCCTGCCACAGGAAGACAGGCTAGATGGATCAATGCCCTGCATATTTTTATTTCTTTATTTCGTTCCATTTAGGGGACGTCTCAAAGCGATACAGTGGGTTGTGTTAGCTAAGCCTAGCTCAGAACAGAGGCACCGAAACTGGTGAGCCTCAGTCAGCTCTGTTAACGTCGGCAGGGTGTTCTGAGTAAGACTGGCAAATACCGCCCAGTTAAAAGTTTCATATATCAGAACAACGTCAGGCCCAAAACTTGATAAAAAAAAAAAGTTCACGGAAACAGGAGTGTTTCTATAGGCGCCACAGATGGCACCTGTCTGATATATAAAGGAGTTCCAAGGGGCAGGTGCCACCACGCTAATCCCTCACGCTAAACCCTGATTCCAACATAGTGAGGTGCAGATAAGATCTGGGCTCCTACTGGGAGGAAGGGTAAGATATTAATCTGATAAATCTAATAAATATTGGTGTCTGAAGGAGACCCTCCCCTGTAGATATCAGTGACTAGATGGGTACTTTTGTAGGCTAATATTTATTTATTTATTTAAAATATTTCTATCCCACCCTTCTACCCTATAATAAGGCACTCAGGGCAGCTTACAAAATAAAATCAAACACGTACATAGTAAAACTGTCAACAATAAAATCACAAAAACATTAAAATAAAATACATAAAATACAATATATATATACACACACACACACACACACATATACGTATATATAAGCTGAATGTTGGAAGATTCAGGACAGATAAAAAATACTTTTCAGTGATGTGCACTAACTAGGATGGTTTTGAAAAAAGGATTACACAATACAGGAAAGCCAGATTTCCGCTGAACATCAGGAAAAGCGTCCTAACTGTCAGAGTGGTACGACAATGGAAACAATGACCTGGGGAAGTGGTGGGCTGTCAAACCCTGGAGGCATTCAAGAGGCAGCTGGAAGGGCACCTGTCGGGGATGCTTTAAGTTGGATTCCTACACCTAGCAGCGGGGTTGGACTTGATGGCCTTATAGGCCCCTTCCAACGCTAGGATTATATAAGTTTATCGTTCTGTCTCTACTTTCATGGGACGTCTGCCTCAGAATAGCATTTGCTGGGAATCACAAGTGGGGAGAGTTGCTGTTACGCTTGGGTCCTGCTTGCGGACTTTCTGTAGACATCTGGTTGGCCACCGTGACAGCCAAATGCTGAACTTAGATGGGCTGCTGGCCTGATCCAGCAGGCCTTTCTTATGTTCTTGAAGGTAGCCTTTTGCCTTGTTACTGCCAGTCAGAGTAATTATATTGGGCTAGACTGACAGGTCAGCCTGACACTGTTTATTTATCTTTTATTTTTGGCTTTTAAGTTCTTTTATTCTCACTATGTTTGCACATATATACCTGTGTGTATGTTTGTAAGTGTATTCACAATGCATTTGATGGATGGATGGATGGATGGATGGATGGATGGATGGATGGATGGATGGATGGATGGATGGATGAGATTTATATCCCATCCTTCCTCCCAGCAGGTTACATAGTATTTTATGTATTTTAATTTACATTTTAATTTGTGTTTTTATTGTGTATTTTATTATATATGTGTGCTATTTTATTGTAGCCGCCCTGAGTGCCCTATTGTAGGGTAGAAGGGTGGGACAGAAATATTTTAAATAAATAAATAGATGCTGAGCAAGGTCACTTCCAGACAATGTGTTTACTGGACGTTCATTCCGATTTGTTTGTAGAGAGGTAGGGATGTGAGAGAAATTAAGTTCTCATTTCAAGCTGAATCTATCATAGTTTCACACTATGGGAACCGAAACAGACCTATCCTTTGAAATTTGTACTTACTCGAATTTTGCAGCGCAGTTCGCCAACCAAACAATGTTTACAAAAATGCATATGTTAGGGGAAAATGTGCGTAAAAGCGAACATATCAATGAAAATAACATAAAAATGCATTATATGATGAGAAATTGCTTGCAAATGTGTACTTTAAAAATGTGTATGTTAGGAAAAACTTGCACTAAAATGCTG
Organism: Rhineura floridana; assembly: GCF_030035675.1. Lineage (NCBI taxonomy): Eukaryota > Metazoa > Chordata > Lepidosauria > Squamata > Rhineuridae > Rhineura > Rhineura floridana. Next base: position 226,146,195 of record NC_084482.1, on the reverse strand, counting down.
GAGGATTTTCCTGAGCATTTTTTTTTTTAAAAAATTGCAAGTTGCTGCTCAAATGCGGAGAGCTGAATTGAAGCTTGGAAAAATGAGAAACTGGGAGAAGTCCAGAGATCTTTCTTTCCCTACAGGGAGGTTATACAATCAGAACTTGGAAACGTTACTTTTTTGATCTACAACTCCCATCAGCCCCAGCCACGGTGGCTGGGGCTGATGGGAGTTGTAGTTCAAAAAAATAACTTTTCCAAGCTCTGTATACAACATTGTGTCAAGCAGTTGTTAGCCCACTCTTCACCGTGCATTTCTTCACTACTTTTCTTGTTTAAAAAAGTCTTAACTTCTTTCTCTTTTCTTTTCATGGAAGAGAGTTTGTCGCGCAAGAGCCCAAATCCACTTTAACTGCACGCCCTGAATTTGCCACTGTGCAACTAAATCCCACCCTCAAAATAGCAAAAGTCTCGAGAGAGAGAAACCACGAAAATATGTAAATATCGGCTGCAGAGAATCATTTCCAGCCATTCCAGAGGACATCCTATCAACCAAAGAAGAATAGTTTTGTAACTCTCAGTAACTGTCTGCAACCACAAGCCATTTTCTTTGATCAGGTTTTTTGCCTATTTGTATGACAGCCAAAGTGCCTTTCCAATGATTTCATACTGAGTTTAAGTATTCCAGTATAAAATAAATTTGTGTCCCATTTTCACTAAGGCTTTTTTCCATCTTCATACTGCCCTATAATTGTTTATAATACTTCTGTACATTAATGCCAATTTGCTTGCTCCTGTTTATTATAGATAGTGTCTGTTGTTTCTTTCACTGCTACTCTGGGTAGAACTTAGATGCTACAACTGCACATTCCCCACCATTTTAAAAATCCTTGTTAGACATTTCTAGTTTATACTTCGTAATTTCATCAATCTTCCTAATAATTTCTATTCCAAGATGAAATAGTCAAAGCGTTTATTTATTTACTTACATCAACATGTTCCCTGGTCTTGCTGGCATCTCCAACATACTGCAGCTTGCAAGGAGTGAAATGCCACAAGTGTCATGTTTTATAAAAATGTCCTTATGCCACCATGTCCATGATTTTTTTTAAAAAAAATGCAAAAATCAAAATAATATCCTGGAAAGACTTCTGATTGCAAAGGGTTATATTCAGCCATGTCCTACTCAGAGTTGTTGCTGTTGTTATATGCTTTCAAGTCGATTACGACTTAAGGCAACCCTATGAATCAGTGACCTCCAAGAGCATCTGTCATGAACTACCCTGTTCAGATCTTGTAAGTTCAGGTCTGTGGCTTCCTTTTTGGAATCAATCCATCTCTTGTTTGGCCTTCCTCTTTTTCTACTCCTTTCTGTTTTTCCCAGCATTATTGTCTTTTCTAGTGAATCATGTCTTCTCATTATGTGCCCAAAGTATGATAACCTCAGTTTCATCATTTTAGCTTCTAGTGACAGTTCTGGTTTAAATTGTTCTAACACCCAATTATTTGTCTTTTTTGCAGTCCATGAAATATGCAAAGCTCTCCTCCAACACCACATTTCAAATGAGTTGATTTTTCTTTTCACTGTCCAACTTTCACATCCATACATAGAGATCGGGAATACCATGATTTGAATGATCCTGACCTTAGTGTTCAGGGATACATCTTTGCATTTGAGGACCTTTTCTAGTTCTCTCATAGCTGCTCTCCCCAGTCCTAGCCTTCTTCTGATTTCTTGACTGTTGTCTCCATTTTGGTTAATGACTGTGCTGAGGTATAGATAATCTTGACAAGTTCAGTGTCCTCATTGTCAACTTTAAACCTAACTTTAAACCTAAGTTAGTAATATAAATTAACTTCAGTGGGTCTATTCTGAGTAGGACCAGTACTGAACACCATCCAAAGTTGTGAGGTAGATACCGGAAAGCGAAAAGATTTTGTCTTGTGTTGCTCCATTGTATAAATCAAGTACAGGAAAATTGCCTCTCTGTTGGAATCAGCACATGTTGACCATCCAATATGTGAGCTTTTTAGTTATAAACATCTCTTCCTTTGACTCTTTTATCATATTATTATTTTAAAATGTAAAGGGTGGTGTTTCTAGGGAGTACAGATACCCCCACACAGGCCAGTCCTGTCCTCCACCAGAAATGCACCCAGAAGCCAGATTGACTCTGGGCTATGCACAATTCTGACCAATCCGGATTCCTCACCCCCCATGCAGAGGAACTCACAGGCAGAGTTCCTGATGTGCACCAAATGCATGGATAGGAATATAGGAAGCTGCCTTATATAAAATCAGACTATAAGGTCTATCTAGTCCACCAATCCTGGCCCGCCAATTCTGGCCTGCTTGCATTGGCTGCCTGTATGTTTCCGAGCTCGATTCAAGGTGCTGGTTTTAACCTATAAAGCCTTACACCACAACACCTGACGAAATGCCTCTCCCAACATGAACCCACACGTACACTACGCTCAACATCCAAGGCCCTCCTCCAGGTGCCTCCTCTGAGGGAAGCTGGGAGTCTGGCAACAAGGGAGAGGGCCTTCTCAGTGGTGGCCCCCAGATTATGGAATTATCTGTTTGACGAGGTGTGCCTGGCACCAACACTGTTATCTTTTTGGCGCCAGATCAAGACTTTCCTCTTCTCCCAGGCATTTTAGCTTGTGTTTTTAAAATTTGTATGTTTTTAATGCTTTAATTGTTGTAACCCACCCAGAGAGCTTCAGCTATGGGACGGTCTATAAATGTAATAAAATCATCATCATCATCATCTAGCTCAATATCAATAAGGCTATCAGTGGTTACTCTGCCTCTATGGTCAGAGGCAATGTGTTTCTGGATACCAGCTGCTGTAACCTGTATGAGGGGACAGAGCTCTTATGCACAGGTCCTGCTTGCGGGCTTCCCAGAGGCATCTGCTCAGTCACTTTGGGAACAGAATCCTGGACTAGATAGGACCTCCTTGGCCTGATCCAGCAGGCTCTTCCTATGTTCTTAATATTGTCTACACTGCCTGGCAGCTGCTCTCCAGGGTGGAATTCCAAGTCTAGCCTGAAGATGCCGCATGTTGAAACCTGAGATCTTGTGGCATACAAAGTAGGTGTTGTATCACTGAGTTACACATCCTTCTCTAACAGGAACATGAAAAGCTGCTTTTTATTGATTGATTTGATTTATATCCCATCCTTCCTCTCAGTAGGAGCCCAGGGCGGCAAGCAAAAACACTTAAAACACTTAACACACTTTCTAAGATATAACAAAACAAAAATCCTTGAAAACATATCAATACTGAGTCAGACCAATAGGTCAACATTGGCACCACTGACCGGCAACAATTATCCAGGGTATCAGGCAGCTTTGTGCTAGCTAGATTGAACCTAGGACCTTCTCCATGCGAAGCAGGGATTGAACCTGGGGCACATCAGTGGCAGAGATGGTGCTAGTCTGCATGGTCCATAGTTCTCTTCACTTCTCTTGTTGGATATGTGTGTGTGGTGTTGTCTGTATGCCAGTGAGGACATTGTGTTAATGTTTTGGACTGTGGCTTATTTCCTTTCCTTCAGAAAGAAACTCGTCCAACTTTGTTTCCAAAATCGTCTGCTTGACTGGAGACAATCTCTTCCAACACGACCATTGAAGTTTCATTACGGCCATTGTGAGGCTGAGCAGTGGCCCTTCTCACACAATCCTTGTCCTGGAAATGAACGCTTTACAGCAAGGGAGCTGCCTTGCAAGAATTGCATTTCGCACAGCAGCCCATGAACATTTTGAAGTCAAAATAAAATATTTTGGCCTTGGTGGGAGCGGCATTGGAGCACAGATTTGAAAATGGATGCACAGGGCCCAGTGGGAGAGGTACCAGTAAAAGACCCTGAAACCACCCAGGGTGGCAGTAGTGGAGAACCTCTGAAGGGACCTGAATGGGAGATCCTGACAGGAGAAGATGTTGGTTCAGATGTTCAGCGCTGGCACTTCAGGAACTTCCACTACCAGGAGGCCAAGGGCCCCCGAGAGGTTTGCAGCCGACTCCACACCCTTTGCCATCAGTGGTTGAAACCAGAAAGGCACACAAAGACTGAGATGCTGGATCTGGTGATCCTGGAGCAGTTCCTGGCCGTCCTCCCCCTGGAGGTGGAGAATTGGGTCAGGGAATGTGGAGCAGAGACCACTTCCCAGGCGGTGGCCCTGGCAGAAGGTTTCCTCCTGAGCCAGGCCGAGGGGAAGAAGCAGGAAGAGGAGGTGCAGGTGAGAACATTTCACCTTGATAACTACGCAAAGCTGAAAATAGATGTAAGAATAGAATGTTCCTAACTGCCCCTATCCAGGGAGGAGATTTCACTGTCTTAGGTAAAAAAAAAAATTCCAATGGATCTTTCCTGCCCCTTCTACATCATTATCCAAATTGTGGAGGAAGCCCAAGTTTTATTCCTGCCCAACTGATTTGGCCCAGTAGCCAGCCATAGGTGGGCAGCCACATTTCTTGGTGGGCATTTTGGTGGAGGAGGTGCATAGTGCGAGCCTTTCTCCCCCTTCGCTGGTTGAGAGGATATGAAAGCCAGGCCATGGGAAGAGAAAGGCAGTGACCTTCCCCCTCACTCCTCTGGGCAGAGTGTGTGTTAGATCACATAATGGGCTGTGTAAAGTTAACAGAAAACTGTATGAACACCAGGATTTTTTGTTTCCTAAGAAAAACACGATATTTTTTGTTTCACGAGAAAAAAGGATATTAAGGATACAGTGAACAAAGGGATGCCAAAAGGTGTCAAGTCCTCCTTGAAGTTCTGTCTTTCTAGTCTTTTTCCTGGCCTTTATAGTTTCCTTCTTGTTGGACAATCAAGGGGAAAAAATTCAACTGGTTACTATATAAAGACTATCTAAGCAATTGAAAACTAATTGTGAAAAGCAATTGGATTTTTTTTTTTACTGGTTGCTGGGTTTAATTTTTCTGCCTAGAAACCCTGAAAAGGTCTCATACTGAGCTGCACACATTGGGAAAAACAAATTAGGCCTGAGTTACAACCTAAGTGGCTAGCCAGCAAACTGTAGGGTGCACAGCAGTGATTCTATTATTTTAGGGCCACTTTTATGCTTTGTCATCAAGTACTAAAAAAATAGCCACTGTGATTGTGAGAATAGTGACTGCTTTAAAAGAACAAATGGTAACTAGAGTAGATATTTTTTTCAGATCACTTTTATCCCTTTATTTCACCGTTTAGCAATAATATTTATAATAATATAATAATAATATTTAATTTGTTTGTTAGAGCACCCAGTTCTGCTCTAATCATCATAATAACTGCAGAATAAGCAAACTCTTGCTTCTTACTGCAGGCAAACAAACATGCTTCTTTATTGCTGTCTGGGTAGAAAACACAACTGAAACTGAATTTGAAAAGCAGATCAAAGGAAAATCTAAGGTGTGGAGTCTAACTGTAGCCCATAATACAAAGTTCTAATATTTAACTCTTTAAGGGTCATGTTACTGTGCAGGCTGCTTTTTTTTTTCAGGATCACTTAAGTAATTATAAGGTGATGATGATCATGAAAAATCCACCCTCAGTCAGGGAAAGTCTTGAGTGAGCAGATTTTTGGGGGACTCTTACAGATCAGGCTTTTCTTGTGCACTCACCCTGCCTTATTCACTGAATTTTTCAGAGGGTCCTATTCTTAAATTGCTCCTGATCTTATAAGCTGAAGCCTATCATTTTCTGCCGTGCCACAAATTAAAAAGACAATTCCCCCCCCAAAAAAATCCTAGGTGGGGGGCATATCACAGATCTAGGGGTGGGGCAGTGCACCCATTTGCCCCATCCTGACTACAAGACTGCACTGATTTATACATGGCTTTGCGCAGACTTGAAGGAGGAGGGCGAGAATCCACCCTTTGGCATGCATTGTCCCTCTAACTCCTGTCCCTATTCCCTGCGTGGGATCCTTCCCTCTGTTTCAGGTACAAGACCCGTTCCTGGAGGACGTTGTCGGCTACCCTGAGTCGGAGAAATACCTATCCGAACTTTGTGAGAAGCCATTCTTTGGGGGGAGCTCCCAGGAGGTGCAATCCAGGGATGCTTCACTGGGTAAGGAAGGATTCCTTTCTGCCTGAGTTTAGGAGTGCTGAGAATTTCCCAGGAGAAATTCAGTTCTTTTTCCTTTCTTTCTCTTCTTTATTGTTTGCGGTCATTGACCAGCAATACAGGTACAAATATTTAAACACAATAAGGCAGAAGGATTACATATTGTTGCGTGCCTCCCCAATCTCCGAGCGGTGAGATTTCAGGGGTCCTTGCAGTCATCCAGGGTTTGGTTTCCTTTGGGAAGAAGGTCAGCGGAGACTGCTGTGTCTTTATGAAATATGGTTTATTTATTTACACACATTCCAACCTGAGCTTCGGATGGAGGGGTTCAAGGCATCAGCAGTCCAATATCCAGTTTTTCCATCAGTGTTACAGGAGGCATCCTATAGCCAGGATGCAGACAGACAGCCTCTCTGCCTGCCTCCAGTCCCCAGCAATTCTCCAGACACAACTAAAACTACAAGCCTCTGCTCGGCTCCAGGAAGGGGGGGGATGCTTTCCTGAAGAGTTTCAAAGATAAAAGGGTCTTCCTGGCCCATTCACTGTTGCTGGGCAACTGACAGGCCCATTATCTTACCTGGCCACTCTATTTGTTTAACAAAGGAGAGACTCATCTGACCAGCAGAGTGAGTTCCTCATTCCAAGGCATAGGATTCCAAATCATGGGCTGGAAAGGGGACACACAGGGATCATCCATTCTAGCCCCCATGCTCATAACAATATAAACAAGGTTCATTTCTTTCTCATGGATGCGTGAAGCAAATGAGCTGCAGCTTTCTAGAGTGTTTTAGCTTGCCATGATGAAGGACAGAGGAGAGGGGTGCGTGAGGAACTAGGGATGTGCTAGAATTCCTCCCAATTCGGATTTTCCATTAATTTGCTTATTCTCAATAGTTGAGGGTCAGATTACGATGCAGTGACTTTCCACAGATATTTGTGAAAACTCATTTGTGTGACTCTAACACATCGATTGTAAGAATGATAGTTTGATATTTCCTTCAAAACATTGATATTTCCATTAAAAAAATTGTTGTTCCATGCCTTCAAGTCGATTACGACTTAAGGCGACCCTATGAATCTTTTTCGGATATATTCATAGGGTTTTTTTGGTAAGAAGTATTCAGAGGTGGCTTACCATTGCCTTCCTCTAAGCCTACGGCACCCGGTATTCCCAGGCAGTCTCCCATCCAAGTACTTAGCAGGCCTGACCCTGCTTAGCTTCCGAGATCAGGAGATCGGGCGTGTTGAGGATAATATTGCCATAGGCAGGGTTTTTCTTACGTACATGGGGGAAAAAATATGCACCCAGCACTGTGAAGACTTTTTAAAGGTTGAAGTGTATGTGTTAGCTTCCGAGATCAGATGAGATCGGGCATGTTTAGGGCAGTATGGCCATAGGCTTTAAAAATGTTGATATTAAAATCAGTATTTTTCCCGGGTGAAGAAAAAAAACAGATTGATAAAACCAGTGGACACAGCATGAACTTGAAATGCGGTAGGTCAACAGAATGCTTTCGAACTGGCGTCGGCCAACTGACCCCGTCCCTAGTAGAAACTAGTCTATGGCACAAAGACAAAGTCTTCATTTCTTGCTCAGCCTGCTTTTTGGACCCAGCTGCTAACAGCCCTTGGAAGAGAATGTGGCCTTCGAGGTGGAAAAGTTTCCCCAGCTGGTCTGGCAGCTGCCGAAGTATTAACTGTTGCTCTAAATACCTTCCATTTACTTCCCTTTACACAGGAAACGTGATAACGTTGCTGATACCCATCAAATTGGCTTCCGTTTCTGTTGGAGGAGAAGCAGCAGCTACACAACCAGCTAAGGTAAGAAAAGGTCACTGGATAAAAAAAGGCATAGGAGACTGTCTGGGGTGGCCCATCTTTGCTGTGGGGCCCACCCAAAGCAGCCTGTTCCAGTCTCTGCTCAGCCACAGAGTTGACTGGTGGCTTATGGACCAGTCTCTCTCTCTCCCTCTCTTTCCAGTCTTTCTCCCTCTCCCTCTGTCCAGTCTCTCTCTCTCCTTCTCTCTCTCTCCAGTCTCTCTCTCTCCCTCTCTCTCTCTCAGCCTAGGCTGTGCCTCAGTGGTAGAGTACAGGCACAGCTGGTATGGGACAGTGGGGAGGAGAGCCTGGCTGGGAGTTCACAGTCTCGTGTCTCCTGGGTGTCAAGGGCCAGCTGAAGATCACCCCCACAGTGAGTGGCTCATAGGTTACGTGCGCTGCCACCTGTGCAGCCGTGGGCAAGCAGCATAATCCCAAGGAGCCCAGTTGCCCCCCAGCTGGCAGTTGTGGACAAGGAAGGGGCCGGCTTGTGCAGCTGTGGCAAGCTGAGCAGGCCCTAGCCAGCTGGGGAGGATTAGCCTCAGAGGGAGGCAATGGGAAACCCCCTCTGAATACTGCTTACCATGAAAGCCCTATTCAGAGAGCCAGTGTGGCATAGTGGTTAGAGTGTTGGACTATGACGTGGGAGACCAGGGTTCGAATCCCCACACAGACATGAAACTCACTGGGTGACCGTGGGCCAGTCACTGCCTCTCAGCCTCAGAGGGAGGCCATGTGAAACCCTCTCTGAATACCACTTACCATGAACACCCTATTCGTAGGGTCACCATGAGTCGGGATTGACGTCAAGGCAGCCCATTTTCCAGAGTACAGGCTTTGCAGGTAAAAGGCCCCATGTTCAATCCCTGTCACCTCCAGTTAGGGCTGGGAATAGTCCCTCTCTGAAACCAAGAAGGGCCACTGCCCTTCTACAGTGTTGACAGTACTTAGTGAGATGGACTAGCGGTCCACATTCACACCAGACATTTATTCCACTTTAAATGCTCATGGCTTCCCCCAAAGAATCCTGGGAAGTGTGGTTTGTGCAGAGGGCTGAGAGTTGTTAGGAGGCTCCTATTTTCCTCAGAGAGCTACAATTCCTTGAGTGTTTTAACAGTCAATCCCTCTTCCCAGGGGACTCTGGGAATTGTAGCTGTGAGGAGATCAGGAGTCTCCTAACAACTCTCAGCACCCTTCACAAACTACACTTCCCCGGATTCTTTGGGGGAAGTCATGACTGTTTAAAGTGGAATAATAGTGGAATAAATGTACAGTGTGAATGCAGCCTAGAGTATAAAGGCAGTTACTATGTTCCTGCCTCACAAGACTGGGGTTTATTTGGAGGACAGGGAGAGTACGCTGCCCTGAGTTTCTTGGAGAAAAGTTGGGATACAGAAAGCAACCTTAAAAATTAGTGGTTACTTGATAAAACTCAGATTCAAACAGAGGTTGCAGGCTGTACATATTTTGTCATCTAAAGCTTTGAGTCCTGCAGGTAAATGTTCTCTTGTCCCAACTCAAATTTGGAATTTGGGAGTGGAGGAGGAGGACTTTTGCAGCCTCCCTAGGCTTATGTGTTCATGAGGAATTACGTCGACCCAGCCTGCCAGCCATACCATCCTCCAGTCCTCCTCCTGCCTGGTTTTCCACTCTCTTCCCAGCATTCAGTGGCCCCTGACCATGCTTAGTCCTCAGTGGGATGTTTTAGAGGTCATGCCTTTTTTCTTTTCTTTTAATCTTGTTTTGTACTTCTGCAAATATTTGCGTTTCCTCTGCCAGGCTTCCACGTCCTTTGAGGAGGTGGCCGTGCATTTCACGGAGGAGGAATGGGCTCTGCTGGATCCAGGCCAGAGGGATCTGCACAGGGAAGTCATGGTGGAAGGTTTTGGGAATCTGATCTCGCTAGGTAAGGCTCCCTCTTTTCCTCCGAGTTAAAACACTTATTTATTTGAATGATTAAAATTTTTGTAAACTACATTTTCATATGAAATATCACAGCCTAAAAGCACAGAGAAAACGATTTGAAAACCCTCAAACATGTCAGTAAAAGCCAGTTCACAAAGAATCTCAGTTTTGAAAGCCTTGTCTGAATAACAGTTTTTCAAAGACATCTAAAAAGGAGTAGGGATGACTCCTGCTGAACATTTATTGGCAAGGTGTTCCACAAATTAGGGCCTGCCACATTAAAAGCTTGGTCCCTGGCATGGAGGTGCTGTGGTTGTGTTGTTTTATAGTATGATGTGTCACTGTGCACTAAAGTCAGAATCACTCAGACCATGATATTCCCGATCTCTATGTATGGATGTGAAAGTTGGACAGTGGAAAAAACGGATAAGAGAAAAATCAACTCATTTGAAATGTGGTGTTGGAAGAGAGCTTTGCTCATACCATGGACCGCGAAAAAGACAAATAATTGGGTGTCAGAACAAATTAAACCAGAACTATCACTAGAAGTTAAAATGATGAAACTGAGGTTATTAAGAAGTTGTTATGTGCCTTCAAGTCGATTACGACTTATGGCGACCCTATTAATCAGCGACCTCCAAGAGCATCTGTCGTGAACCACCCTGTTCAGATCTTGCAAGTTCAGGTCTGTGGCTTCCTTTATGGAATCAATCCATCTCTTGTTTGGCCTTCCTCTTTTTCTACTCCCTTCTGTTTTTCCCAGCATTAGAGGTTATCATACTTTGGACATATATGAGAAGACATGATTCACTAGAAAAGACAATAATGCTGGGAAGAACAGAATGGCTTCCTTGCAACTTGAGCCCATTATTCTGTGTCCTGCACTCTGGGATGATGGAGAACAGATCCCAGCCCTCCTCTATGTGACAACCTTTCACATATTTGAAGAGTGCTATGATATCTCCCCTCAGTCTTCTCGTCTCCAGGTTAAACATGCTCAGTTCTTTCAGTCTCTCCTCATAGGGCTTTGTTTCCAGTCCCCTGATAATTCTTGTTGCCCTCCTCTGAACCTGTTCCAGTTTGTCTGCATCCTTCTTGAAGTGAGGAGACCAGAACTGGCTGCCACATGCTTTCAAAGAGTAAAATATCTCCTCATTTCCTTTCTTCTCCCTCATAGGCAGTGGAAACACAGTGGCCATTCTTTCTAGGTCGTCTCCAATTTATGTTGGAGTGGAAATGGTTAGTGCTCAGTCACAGGACCAGGTAGGAAAAGAATCATTGGGGAATTGGGCTGGTGGGGGCCCGCCTGGTTGCCTTTGTCCACTGTACATCTTTTCCCGTTTTCTTTTACATCACTCAAAGCTTCCCTCTCCGGTTTGAATGATCCTCCTTTAGGATTTTTTAATTCTTCTTCTTCTTCTTACATTATCAGCCAAGTCAACATGTTTTATGCATCTTTCAGGATCCAGTGACCTTTGAGGAGGTGGCTGTGTGTTTCACGGAGGAGGAGTGGGCCCTGCTGGATCCTGGCCAAAGGGCTCTGCACAGGGAAGTCATGGAGGAGAATTATGGGAATCTGGCCTCTCTGGGTAAGGATCCTCCTTTGACTGATAGTTAACTGTAAGCAAGAATTACTACTGTTACCTGTTTGCGTCAGTGTATTGTGGGGATGTCACTGAGGAGAACATGTTCCTATGGTGCTGCATTTGTTCAGCCATAATGTCTATTATCTGTAATGAGGGATGGAAAGATCTGTCAATTTAAGTTCCCTCATTTTCTCACTTTTCCAATGTTAAATTCAGTTCTGCAGCAATCTGCGATCTTTTAAAAAAAATCCTCATGAAAATTCTCCACCGTTTTAGTGCAAATTTCGCCAAATAAACACATTTTTGTAGGCAGTTCTGACAAAGGTATGCATTTTTGCAAGCCATTTCTCATCACATGCCTTTTTGCCTGTTATTTTCACTCATATATTCATTTTTATGCACACTTTCCCCTCATATATGCATTTTTGTAAATTTGTGTAGTTGGCGAACTGCATCTCAAAATTCTAATAAGTGCAAATTTCGAAGGATGGCTGTTTTTCAGTTCTCATGTTGTTTCGGAAAGTGCGAATATGATAAATTCTGCTTGAATTGTGAACTGAATCGAAATTCTCACCCATCCCTATCCGTAATTCCAGCTGTTATACACAAGGAGCCATACCTATAATCTTGTACTGAGTTGGGTTGGAAATGCCAAAACATAATGCTAGCCTTTTTCAACTCTTTCCATTATCTAGCATCTCTTAACACCTCACATCCCTCAACCTTCGAGGAGGTGGCTGTATCTTTCACAGAGGAGGAATGGGCTCTGCTGGATCCAGGCCAGAGGGATCTGCACAGGGAAGTCATGGAGGAGAATTACGGGAATCTGGCCTCTCTGGGTATGGATCCCTCTTTGCCTTGTCTGAAACATACCAAAAGGAGGAATTGCTGCTATGCTTTGTCTTGTCTCAGTGCACTGTAAGGATTGTAGAATCACAGAATAGTAGAGTTGGAAGGGGCCTATAAGGCCATCAAGTCCAACCCCCTGCTCAATGCAGGAATCCAAATCAAAGCATTGCCGACAGATAGCTGTCCAGCTGCCTCTTGAATGCCTCCAGTGTCGGAGAGCCCACTACCTCTCTAGGTCATTGGTTCCATTGTCGTACCGCTCTAGCAGTTAGGAGGTTCTTCCTGATGTCCAGTCTAAATCTGGCCTCCTGCAACTTGAGCCCATTATTCCGTGTCCTGCACTGTGGGACGATTGAGAAGAGATCCCGGCCCTCCTCTGTGTGACAACCTTTCATGTGCTTGAAGAGTGCTGTCATGTCTCCCCTCAGTCTTCTCTTCTCCGGGCTACACATACCCATAGGATGTCACTATGCATGACAGCGGCTTGCTCAGTCTTCTCTCTCCTCTAATTAGAAGTGGCCTTCTAAGGTGGAAATGATTTTTACTGAAAATTCCAGGCAGGGCTGTTGCCAGGTGGTGGTCAGGTTGAGCCCTGGCCATGGGCACCCTGCATCTCCCTTAGGGTGGGAGGGTTGCACGCTTGTCCTGCAATCTGCGGTGGCATCGGCTGCCGACCCTGCCATGGATTGTGCAGAGGGAGCTCCCAGGCATCTCCCCCCCAATACAGTCAGTGTGGGCTTCAATAAGCCTGCACACATGCCCCACCTACCTCTCCCATCCCTGTAAATGATGTGTGCCCTGTGCATGCATGCATACCATCGACCAAGATGGCGCCGGAGGCTTCTCTAAGGGACTGATGCCTGCCATCAACTAAGATGGTGGTGGAGGCTTCCCTAAGGAGCTGACGCCCCCGCTGCCATCTAAGTCGATAGCACGCACATCATTTACAGGGACGATAGGGGTAGGTGGGACATGCAAGTGGGGTTTTTTTAGCGCCGTGCCACCTGTATGGAAGGGTCGGGCTATGGGAGGCTGGTGCCCAAAGGCCCAGGCATGCCTGGCACCAGCCCTGATTCCAGGGACTGTAAGTGGGGCTTCATGTGTGCAGAGATGTATACTGAAACATTGTAGGCTATTTCATAAATGGGGCATGATTTGTTTCTTTACTAAGCCTTCTCCAAGTAGGTTTGGTTCCTGATCTTAGGCTCTCTCATCAGGTTTCTGTCTTTCTTCCAACAGATGGCTGGAGGGAGAGTGAAAATGAGGGTGAACAACTGTGTAAGAAAACTAAAGCGAAGTTGAAGCGGAAGAAGAAATCTGTTGCTTCTAAAGGGACTGCCTGCCGTGGGATCCCGATCCAAGGAGAAAGTCACAAAGGAAATCAAGCTCCTCTAACAGAAAATTTATTTGCTAGTAAATCAGCCCTTAGTGTACGCCACAGGATTTACAGTGCTGAGAAAGCACTGAGATGCTCTGAATACAGAAATATCTTTAGTCAAAGAAAGATCTTCAGTCAAACAAATACCCTTAAACAACATCAAACGAGCCACACAAGTGCAAAAGCGTATAAATCAGAGTGTGGAAAAAGCTTCTGCTGGAAGAGCAACTTTACTGCATACCAACAGGTGCACACAGGGGAGAAATCCTATAAATGCTCAGAGTGTGGAAAGAGCTTCAGCTGGAAAGAGGTCCTTATTAGACATGAAAGAATGCACATGGGTGAGAAACCGTATCAATGCTCGGAGTGTGGAAAAAGGTTCCGTTGGAAGTGTGATGTTGCAACACATCAGCGAGTGCACACTGGGGAGAAACCGTATAAATGCTCAGAGTGTGGAAAGAGCTTCCGTTGGAAGGGTGACCTCACTAGACATCAAAAAATGCACATCGGTGAGAAATCATATAAATGCTTAGAGTGCGGGAAAAGGTTTCGTTGGAAAAGTGACATTACAACACACCAACGACTGCACACTGGAGAGAAACCGTATAAATGCTCAGAATGTGGAAAGAGCTTCCGTTGGAAGGGTGACCTTACTAGACATCAAAAAGCACACAATGGGAAGTGTATAAAATCAGAATAAGCAGGGTTTTCCGACCAATTGGACCTTAATAAGCAACAGGAAAGGTGGAGACCACGTGAAAGTTCAAAATATACAAAAATTCCATCGGGACACAAACAACAGAGTAATTGAAGGAAGCATGTTGCTCCCACATCAAGTTGCCTGCATACCGGGATCATCTTTGGAGAGCCTTGTGCAGGTGCCCTGCCACTGGAGGTGAAGTGGGTGGCAATTGGAGGTAGAGGCATTCTTGGCGGTAATTGTGGAACTCTGTCCCTGCGTTAGGAAAGGATGCATTAGAGTCCCCATCATACACCACACCTGAGTATTGTCTTGCTTTTGCTGGCTGCCTGTGGCAATTAAGCCCATTTCCCCAGAAGCCGTGTGATCCCTACTAGCACTTGAACAGAGCCATGCAGTCAGTTGCCATCACAACGGGAGGAACTGTTGAAGGCTTGACCTAGTTCCATCATTTTGTGCCATTTTATGTACTGTCTTCATGCAGTTACCATTGTTCGATGCACTTCACTAACCCAAGTGGTGACTACGGCAGGAATGGGAAACCTTTTTCCCCCTGAGAGCCACCTTCCTTTTTGGGCAACCTCCCCACCTACAATTCCTGAGCAACTGTTATCCTGAAGCATCCTGCCTCGGTGCAGGTATTGGAGGCTTCATCCTCCCTAAATTTGTGTTAGTCTCCATGAAGTTTTCCCAGAAGGGCTGAAACAGGCTCTCTGCACCTGTTTTATTGGATAGCTCTTAGCTTCACCTTGGCTGGTTGGAATTGGCATGATCTGGCTTGAACACATCGGCTGGGGAAGGAATAAAAGCTTCTCTCAGAGAGCACTGTGTACCTTTGCTACCAAAAGAGGTGGTGCCACAATTAAGAACATAAGAAGACCCTGCTAGATCAAGGCAATGGCCCATCTAGTCCAGCATCCTGTTCTCACAGTGACCAACCAGATGCCTGGGGAAAACCTGCAAGAAGGACATGAGCATGAGGTCCTCTTGAGCCCCCCGTGGTTTCCCGCAACTGGTACTCCGAAGCATACTGCCTCCGACTGTAGGGGCAGCCTTTGATCCTTCACTTTTATCTAAACCTCTTTTAAATCCCTCCAAGTTGGTGGCCATCACTGCCTCCTCTGGGAGCGAGTTCCAGAGCTCAACTATGTGCTCTGTGAAGAAGTACTTTCTTTTATCTGTTCTGAATCTCCCAGCATTCAGCTTCATTGGTGGTTTAACTTGGGGATTGTTTCATATTTAGACATGTTGTTTGTTAGTTGCTCTTAATCTGGGGATTCTTTCATATTTAGAAATACTGTTTCTGACTTGTTAGCCGTCATGTGTTCCCTGGAAAGTAGGTGACATACAAGTTTTTAAAGAAATAAACAGAGCAATAGCCTGTGTTCTTGATTGATTGATTTAAGCATTTCTAGGTTGCCTTCCTGCCTGAAAGTACTCACCATGACTAAGAAAAATATTCACTAATAGGCAAAAAAACCCCTTGTGGTTTAAGAAAATACCTATAGCCCACAGATATTTCTATCAAGCTTTAAAAAGCAGGGAAATTGGGCGGCTATAGTGAACACACCAAGGGAACAGGAGACCTGACCTCCTCTCTGAGATACTGCACTGCCCTACAAATATGTCAAAATGCAAACACAGTTTGGGTTGGTCTTTCACAGTCCAATCCACTTGCTGTGTAGCTTAGAAGAATTTGGTAACGTGCCTCTGAGCATGTGGTGATCATCTTTGTGTCCTCCTGTTAAGGTGACAGATTGAATTCTTTGTACTGAGCCATGATATTCAAAATCAATTTAACAATTCATAAAAATATACAGTTCATGACACAAATGATTAACAAAAGAAAATGGCAAAATAACAATACCTAGAGAGATAAAAGGACCCCTGAAATACCTACAAAAGTAGAATAGTAAAAAGAAAGACTTTATTATGAGAATAAAGAGATAGAATAAAAATGGGCAGTTCAAAAACTGGTCCAAAATCCAAAAATAGGTCATAAGCCATAAAATCTATCAAAAGTCCAAAAGAGCCAAGTTAAAATCTTAAAACAGTAAAAACAGCATCCAAAACAAGCCATAGGTCATCAGAGCCAAAAAATCAATCATCTGGAATAGGAGCACGGGATAATGCATCGGCTGCCACATTATCACGTCCTTTTATGAATTGGATTGAGAAATCAAAATCTTGAAGGGCCAAACTCCAGCGCAAGAGTTTCTGGTTGAAGTTTTTCATCCTATCCAGCCAGCACAACAGTGAATGGTCGGTTTGTAATTGAAAAAGGCGTCCCCACAGGTAAGGGTGTAATGTGTCCCAGACCAAAGCAAGACACTATTTTTCAATTGTGGCCAAATTGCGCTCTCTCTGAATCAGTTTTTTACTGAGATATGCAATGGGATGTAAATCTCCATCAGCATCTCTTTGAAGCAAAGCAGCTCCGAGACCATAATTCGATGCATCAGTTTGAACTACAAAAGGGCTAGAAAAATCAGGAGCTCTCAAAACTGGGTATTGCACCAACAAAGTTTTTAAAGCATCAAAAGCACTTTAACACTTGTCAGTCCAATTAACACGCATAGGCAGGGATTTTTTACACAGATCAGTTAAAGAAGTAGCAATACTACTGAAGTGAGGTGCACATTTTCTATAGTAACCTGCCAACCTCAAAAAAGATTGAACCTGTTTCTTAGTGTGAGGAACAGGCCAAGTCTGTATGGCTTCGATCTTAGCCTCTAGGGGCTTCACACAATTCTGCCCCACCCTGTGACCAAGATAAACAACTTCTCCCAGCCCAAATTGACATTTCTGAGCCTTGATGGTCAGTCCAGCATCCTGAAGTCTCTGCAAAACAATACTCAAGTGATTAACATGGGAATCCCAATCTGAACTGAAAACGGCTATGTCGTCCAGATACGCACAAGCAAATTCTCCCAGTCCATTAATCACGGAATTAATGAGTCTCATGAACGAGCTGGTTCCATTCCTAAGCCCAAATGGAAGAACTTTAAACTCGAACAGTCCCATATGTGTAACAAAAGCTGATTTCAAAGCAGCACCCTCATCTAAGGGTACTTGCCAATATCCTTTGGTCACGTCCAAAGTAGTGATGTACTTCGCAGCACCCAGTCTCTCTATTAAGTGATCCATTCTAGGCAGAGGATACGGATCCACTTGAGAAATCTGGTTCAATTTTCTGTAATCCACACAAAAACGCACTTCGTTAGCTTCCTTTTTAGCCACTAACACAATAGGGGATGACCAAGGACTAGTGGATGGCTCAATGACTCCCATCTCCAACATAGCTTGGATCTCCCTTTCCACCACCTCAGCATGTGGTCCAGTAACACAATATGGTGGAGATTGTATAGGTGGATGGTCTCCAGTAAGGACAGAATGAGTAGCTAACTTAGTTTTCCCAGGCTTACTAGAAAACATGGCTTGGAATTCAGTCAGGACTTGGAACAATTGAGCACGCTGCTCATAGGTCAAATTCTCAGGCAGGGTTGCCTCTGCTATCCCCCCCCCTCCTGTTGACTCTCAGCAACCAAGTCCAAAAAATCTTCTCACGCACATTGGTGCAAGCCAAAACCATACGTTTCCTAGAAAAATATTGTTTCATCATGTTAACATGGAAAACTTTGGGTTTTTTAGTTGAATCAGGGTAGGCCAGCAAATAGTTAGTGTCATTCAGCTGAGCTTTGACAACAAGTGGGCCCTGCCAGGCAACAGATAGCTTATTGTCCGCTTGGGCCTTCAGCACCAAGACTTCTGAACCAACAGCAAATTGCCTTGCCTTAGCATGTGCATCATAATGGGCCTTCTGTTGTTGTTGAGCCTCACCCAGATTTTCATGAGCAACTGCAAAACATCTCTCAAAATATTCTGTAGCTTTTGCAAGTAAGTCACTACAGGAACAGGTACAGAGTCCAACTTTCCTTCCCATTCAGTCCTGAGCAAAGACAAAGGTCCTACCAAATCTCTTCCAAAGACTAGTTGGTTAGGACTATAGCCCAGACTAGCAGAAGGTGTAGCTCTATATGCAAACATCAAAAAAGGTAATGCCCCATCCCAATCTTTAGGATGCTCCAAAACATAGGCTTTCAGCATTCGGTTTATGGTCAGATTAACTCTCTCACAAAGCCCGTTCGCCTGATGGTGAGAAGCAACTGTAGTGAGCTGTTCAATTCCAGCAAGTTCCCACAGCTTTTGAGTTAATTTGGCAACAAATCCAGGTCCTTGATCAGACAAAATAGTCTTAGGGCAACCCCAATGTGAGAATAGTTCCAATAGTGCCCTTGCAAGACTCGGGGTGGTGATTTAAGCCAGAGGGCTTGCCTCTGCGAACCTCGTAGCATAGTCAATACATGTAAGAATAAATTTCTTGCCCGTGCGGCAAGGGTTAAATGGACCAATAATGTCAATCGCCAGCTTAGCAAAAGGTTCTGCCACAATCTGAGACACTTGTAAGGGGGCTTTGGGGTAGTCCCTGGCGTGTCCCATGCGTTGGCATGTATCACATGATTTGATGTACTCTTTAACAGACTTCGAGATAAAGGGCCAATAAAATTGCCTTGTGACATTGAACAATGTGTGCTTGACACCCAGGTGACCTGCAGTCACAGCATCATGGGCCAGCTTAAGCACATTCATTCTAAAGGTTTTAGGAACTACCAACTGAGTAACAGGTTGCCAATCAATAGAGTTGCCTTGAGGAACATGTTCTCTGTACAACAAATCCTCCTTCCAGTAAAATCTCAGCTTTACAGTCTTTGATAAAGCAGGGGGGCTATTCTCTGCTGCTTCTCTGCAAGGTTGAAGACTTTCATCCGCCCAAAGAGCTTTCTTAAACTCCTGAGAGCTAGCAGATTGCAGTTTGCATTCCATCCCCCCTGCTTCTATGGGCTTTAAAACGACACATTCTTCCTGTAGCTTTGGCAGGCTTACAGCTCTGTCTTCCAAAACGTGTGCCACAGCGACATCTAGTGGCGATTTTTCCACATCGCACTCCAAAATTTCTGGAGGTTTTCGGGACCTAGTGATGGAATTCATATGCAGATTTCTCTCAGTTTGTTTATGATTTAAAAATAATAAATCTACACCAATCAAAATGGGCCAGAAGCCTTGAGAATTTTCATGCACTATGACCCTGTGGCATCTCGACTAGTTCTTATAAGTAACAAAAACATCTGCCACTGGTGTCTGAACTTTCTGCCCATATGCCATCACTAAAAAAGTAAGTCTGGGAATAATCTGGTCCTCCTTTACTAAGTGTCTTGCTACACTTGTGATTTCACTGCCAGAATCTAGTCTCCCAGTCACTTTTATACAATTTACATGCACGGTTTCTGCGAATTGGGATTGGACCCAGTCGGTGCATTCCTGGGAAAGAAAGCTTTGAGAATCCTTCTCAGGGGGCTGACTGCTCTTCCCCCCCCTTTGCTTTCCCCATTGCATTTTGAATCACATTCACTGAAGCAGCTTCGACAACAGGACCACGAGGAGTCTCAGGACGGTCTTGAGAGTTAGGAGCAGAAAAAACAAACTCGGACTCCTCTTCCTCTCCTGCCGATGACCAAGATGATATCTCTGGTAGTTCTGTTCCCGGCTCTTCCGTGTCCCTTACACGCACAACAGGAGCAACTTTAGGATTTTTCCTCACAGCTGGTGTAGGTTTAGGCACAGTTTTAGCACAGGAATCTGATTTATGTTCTAATTCTCCACACCGAAAGCACTTTATTTCTCCTGGAAGTTTTTTCTGTATTCCATGTGCCGACGGAGCTGAGGCTACCTTGGGGTGATTTGGCCCCTCCTTCACCCTCTCCTCTCTTGGCTGTTGCCATGGTTTCTGCATTCCAGGCATTCCTCATCCAAGCGGCTTGGTAGGAAAGTTCTCAGACTTTTTAACAAAGGCAGGTCTTTTCCCCCAAGCTCGGTTTTTTGACATCCAATCTGCTAGAGTCCCAGCTTCAACAAGCATCGCTGGCTGTTGATCTTTAACAAGGGCTGCCAGATCTTTTGGAAGGCATTTGTAAAACACTTCCCGTCCATACAAGTCCAAGATTTGTTCTCGGGTTACAGCCTCTACTGTCTTCACCCAGCGCTCCACAGTTCTCCCAATCCTTGATGAAAAAGCAGCATAGCTCTCTTTGTGTTTCTTCTGGGCAGCTTCCAGCTGCCGGTAACAATCATCAGCAGACATAGCAAAGTGAGAGAGAGCTAACGTATAAAAATGATCATAATCATCAGCAAGTTCATCAGGCACGGAATTCAAAAGTTCACGGAGCTCACCTTGAGCATTAATACGTAACGCACTAATCCAATGCTCTTTTGCCACATGCTGGTCCTTACAAGCACGGATAAAAATTTGAAAAAACGTATAAATGTCTTCCTGCTCATGAAAAGTTGGAAAAGCTTTTTTATGGAGGTTAGACCCCACGTCTTGTGTTTGCCTCTGCTCATGAGATTGCCTCTCTTTGGCTCTCCACTCCCATTGTTGCTTTTCTCTGTCCTCATGAGCCCAGTCATATTTCTCCCGACTCAAATCATCTTCTCTCATAGCCTCAAACTGTAGGGTCAGCAATTGCATCTGTTTTGCCAGGTAATGCTGCAAACCCTTGGGCAGTTCCTCCTCCTCATCTTCTTCTTCCTCTTCTTCTTCCTCAGCTTGTTCAGCTACTGCACCCTCTTCTTGCCTAGGGGGCTGTACATGAAACATCGGGATGGACACACTCCCTTCCAGCTGCTCAAGCTGTAGAGGTGATGTGCTGCCCTCCACTTCCTCGATTTCTGTGGCTCCATTAGCCCCAGCAGTTTGGGATCTAGTTTTCGGCTTCTGCGACATCCTGCCACTAGCCTCAACTACCCAAAACAATAAACAGTTGTGCCAGAAATCTCTCTTAATTTAGTTTTTGCTGCAATGCACTTATTTACACAGTGTGTTCACCAGGAGCAAGTTTGGTCTCGGTCCCAACCGCACTGTCACCATGTCATGGTCCACCACCCCCTCAAGGCACAGGGACCAAGCTTCAGACCCAATTCCCACCCTAAGGGCAATTGTTCTGGAACCCAATCACCAATTCCCCTTGCCAAGGCTGTGCAAACCAACACCAACCCTGCAAGGTAGAAGATAGGCTGCCAGCACCCCTTCACTGGTTCAACTCAGAGCTAGGGGAACTCAGAGTCCAGAAAATAGGTAAACCAAGGTCCTGTAAGACAACAGCCAACTTACACTCCTTGTCAAGAAACCTCTGGTAAAACCCCACAAATGGATTTAGGCTTAACTCCCTTATCCTTGGTAGTTTCGTAGTCGAATGGTCAAGGTGCTGGATTCAGAACCACCCTTACCCTCAATGAACACACCAGGTTAAATTGAAGTAGCTTTATTCAAAAATATAAGTGCACATCAAAATATAGCAGCAAAACAATTCCTCAAAACCACACACCTAATCAGGGGTTTAGGTATACATAAGAGAATTCACACACAACAAGAAAATAACAACCTAGCTAGCCTGTCTACTTACTTAGGAGGTAGTTGGTTGTAATCTCATCTCTCTTCAGAGAGAATAACATCAGACACAAAGCAATGGAACCCCACTTAGGCGACCACCAGCAAGATGGCCACCTAGGAACAGTCCAACGAGAGCAACCCAGGGGAACAAAGGCTATGGGTCTCAAACCCTATACTTAAGGAAAAAGAAACCCAACGGTCCAGAATTAATTAACCAATCAGGGGCTTTCTGATGTAATCCCTTCTCGAAGCTTCTTCACTTTTTTGCGCCTTGCAGGCCCCCCTCCCAACTCTGTTCTCAACCTTCACAGGCCTGCATGTCCTTGAGTACCAGACTCTCACTGATTAGCACAGATAACCAGGTGTTTCTATTCAGGCCTCCCTGCCTTCTGCTGGAAACGAAACTTAACATTTTTGCCTTTCCAGAGGCCTGTCTTCTGACAAGATGGAACTCCCAGAATTCTTTGTACTGAGCCATGATATTCAAAATCAATTTAACAATTCATAAAAATATACAGTTCATGACGCCTGCAGCAATCCTGTGGCATGGCTGTGCTCAGGATGCAGCAGCCTCTTCTCCCTGCCTGATGCTCCACTCCCCGACAGTCCCGGGTCACTTTTGGTCATCCAATCTGACCCGTAGACATTCACGGCTATCAGAACCCAGTCATTCAAGGCCCAAAAAGGAACGAATGGGCTTGATTTGGCTTGGGCCTTGGCCAAATCCAGTGCACAGCCATAGGATGTGATGTTATCATTCCTGCATTTGTCAGTGTATGATTTGTACATAAGAACATAAGAAGAGCCTGCTGGATCAGGCCAGTGGCCCATCTAGTCCAGCATCCTGTTCTCACAGTGGCCAACCAGGTGCCTGGGGAAAGCCCGCAAGCAGGACCTGAGTGCAAGAACACTCTCCCCTCCTGAGGCTTCCGGCAACTGGTTTTCAGAAGCATGCTGCCTCTGACTAGGGTGGCAGAGATTAATGGCTCTAAGCTTAATTTAGGATGCACATACCCCACTTATGTTGCTTGCACATCTTGTAGAGGACATTGAAAGATTTGGGGTGGGCTAAAGCTTATCTTAGGTCCCTCCTAATGCCTGATCCATGCACATGTGTGGAGTTGTTATATGCCTTCAAGTCAATTCCGACTTATGGTGAACCTGTGAATAGGGATTTCATGGTAAGTGGTATTCAGAGGGGGTTTACCATTACCTACCTCTGAGGCTAGTCCTCCCCAGCTGGCTAGGGCCTGCTCAGCTTGCCACAGCTGCACAAGCCAGCCCCTTCCTTGTCCACAACTGCCAGCTGGGGGGCAACTGGGCTCCTTGGGACTATGCAGCTTGCCCACGGCTGCACAGGTGGCAGGGCACATAACCCATGAGCCACTCCCTGTGGGGGTGATCTCAGAGCTTGGAAAAGTTACTTTTTTGAACTACTACTCCCATCAGCCCCAGCCAACATGGCCACTGGATTGGGCTGAAGGGAGTTGGACTTCAAAAAAGTAACTTTTCCAAGCTCTGGGTGATCTTTAGCTGGCTCTTGACACCCAGGAGACACGAGCGGGGATTTGAACTCACAGACTCTGGCCTCTCAGCCAGGCTCTCCAGCTATACCAGCTGTTAATGCACATGTGTACTGGCTATTAGTTCCATGGAGGCAGCATGCTCCAAAACGCCTTGCCTTAAAACAAAGCTTTGGGATGGACAAAAGATTATGCTGTTTCATGTAGGACACTCTCCTGGAGTTGTCCATGTATGACCTGGATTGGCCTGAAGCTTATTTTGGGATTGCAGACTAACCTATAAAGTCCCTTGTTCCTTGTTGAGGCTGCTCATTTAGCTCTCTTTTAAAGCTTTTGAACTGGGAACTAGTAGTAGTACTACTCATGTAGATGGAGTCCAGCTAGGCTACAGATCCCACTCAGGCAGAACACAATAAGCAAAATATATTCTTTTATAAAGCTATAAAGGTTTATAATATTTTACTAGTTTAGTAGCCAGCCAGAACCTTTTTCTTTCCAGAGCTGTCTTCCCTGACTGTGCTGAGATGTTTGGTACAGCTTGAACTCTATAAGATAACACTGAACATTCATGTGCTCTCCAAGACGTAGAAAGGATTGCATTCACTGAAATGCTTAGCTCATAGTGAAAATGTACTGGCATGTGAAGTCTCTGGGAATACGGGTTATAGGACGTGACTGGTGGTGCTGCCTAGCAGGGGGATCTGTTGAGATCTGTGCTAGAGTGGGGAGAGAAACCATAAAAAGGACAGTCCGGACTGGTGGAGTCCCTGGTGGTGCCTAGTGACAGGCAGTAACCACAAGCAGGTAGGAACCTGACAGGGAGAGCCAGGGAAGGGCATCACACGTGGTAGTAGCAGTGGGATACGAACCAAAGAGAGTCCCAAACACACGTGGTGGCACAGCGGTGGGATACGAACCAAAGAGAGTCCCAAAGACACATGGTGACAAAGGAGAATACGTCACAGGTGTTGGCTGTAGCGGTGGTACGAATACTAGACAATCCCTAACAGTGGTGTGGCAAACAGAAATAACAAAACAAGATTACTTGTGAGAGTGACTGGCAAAGAGTGTGTGAACTCAAACACCATGGCTGAATATATAAAAACGAAAAGAGAGGAGCTGGTGGAGAAGTGCATAACATTCAATTTACCTCATGAGGGTAAAGGGGTAGATGAATTGAGAGTAGCACTTATAGGATTTGCAACTGCCCAGCAAAAACAACCTGTCAGGGAAGAGATCCCAGAAGGATACTTAAGCAATCCCGCTTATATAGAGTATTTGAGAGAGAAGTTAAGATGGGAGGCTGAGGAAAAAGATAAACAGCGAGAGTTAGAAACTGAGAAGTTGAGGATGGAAACTGAGAGATTGAGGATGGAAGCTGATGGGAAAGATAAACAGCGAGAGTTAGAAACTGAGAAGTTGAGGATGGAAACTGAGAGATTGAGGATGGAAGCTGATGGGAAAGATAAACAGCGAGAGTTAGAAACTGAGAAGTTGAGGATGGAAACTGAGAGATTGAGGATGGAAACTGAGAGAATGAGAGTGGATGCTGAGATACAAGGGGAAAGATTAAAATTGGATAGAGAGAAATTTCACTCTGAGGAGACAAGGAAAGACAGAGATGGAGCAAAAATAAAAATTACTCCAAAGGACTTTGCTGTCTATGAGCCTGGTCAAGATCCTCAAATTTATCTCACAACCTTTGAAAAGGCAGCTCAATTGTGGGGGCTACCTGAAGATAAATACATGCAGTATTTATCAAACCTGATCAAAGGGGAATTGGCAGAGGTATACCAATATTTCCCCTCAGACAGGCCCGTCACCTATGCTGAGTTTAAAGAGGCAGTATACAAAAGATTCAGACTGGGACCTGACTACTTTAGAAAATTATTCCGAAACTGTCAGATCCAAGCAGGGAGGTCTTTTGTGGAACTGGGAGCAAAATTGATGGATATATTTGGAAAGTGGATGAGTAGTGCCAAAGCTCAGTCAGTGGAAGAGGTGAAAAGCCTCATGATACTGGATCAATTATTCCATCAGTTACCACCAGAAATAAGACTCCTTGTCAAAGACCGTTCCCCTACATCGGTGCAGGAGGCCATAGAGATGGCAGATCACTTTGCCTCCAATAGAACTGGCTGGGTGGGGAAAACATCAAGAGATTTTAAACCCAGACCATATAGTGGCGGCAGAAAGGATGTGGTGCCACAGCGAGTGAGTCCTCCAGTAAAATCTGAAGGGCACAGGACACCCCAGAGTGGATCTGTGTACCCTAAAACAGAGGAGAAATTATGCTATAAATGTGGTAGACTGGGGCACCTACGTTTTCAATGTGAGGTTGCCAACCCCATTAGTAATCCTGCTCAGGCAAGGGCAGTAAAAACAGAACCAAAAGATCTAACAACAAAAAAGGTTCAGTTCTGTCAGATAAACTGGACAGAAGTAAAAGACTTGGATTCGAGTCTAAGAGAAGAAGTGTGTATTCAAGGGGCAAATTATTGGGCATTGCTTGATACTGGTGCCGCTCAGACATTACTGAGGCCAGATTTAATAAAATCTGAGGAAATATTACCTCAGGAAACGGTGACTATCCAAGGAGTGAGGGGAGAACCAGAAAGCTTACCCATAGCCCTAGTGAAAATGAAATGGAGAAATAAAGAGGGAAAATATAAAGTCGGTATTAATGCCCACCAACAAGAACCAGTGATACTGGGAAGAGATGTTATGGGGGCACAAGGGAAAATATATGTGGTGACCAGACAGTAACTTGGCAAAGAAACAGAAGCCATGTTAACACAGGCTGAAGGAAACAGGGTGGAATCTGTTTGCGAGCCTCAGGTCACCATAGCAACCCCTAGCAGGCCTGCTGAAGGAGACGAACTGTATCAAATGGTCTCTGGAGAAGAGACAGAGCATTTCAGAGAAGAACTGAATAAGGATACCAGTTTGAACCAAATAAAGGAGCAAGCCCTGACCCAACAGATTCCTTTCACTGACAAACTGAGGAATCAAGTTGTGTGTGAGAATGGGATTTTATATAGACTGTGGATGCCTGCTGAGAGAAAGGATGAATGCGAACCAGTGAAGCAATTAATAGTACCTAGCAAATACAGAACCAGATTGCTAGAGGTAGCCCACGATGTCCCATGTGCAGGACATCTGGGAATAAAAAAGACCAAGAGGAGATTGGCTGCACACTATTATTGGCCAAACATCTCCAAAGATGTAAAACAACATTATCTTGTGGTATATGCCAAAAGGTGGGAAAAAGTGGAGTAAAGACTAAGGCACCCTTAAAGCCCCTTCCTATAATTGGACAACCCTTTTATAGAGTGGGAATAGATTTGGTGGGCCCTTTTTCCAAACCCACAAGGCATGGCAAGAAATATCTAGTGGTGGTGGTGGATTTTGCCACCAGGTACCCAGACGCAGAAGCACTAAGATTTGTAGAAGCCCCTGTAGTGGCAGAGGCTTTATTAAAAATCTTTATGAGGCTGGGTTTCCCTCATGAAGTGCTGACAGATCAAGGCAGTGTATTCATGGGAGAGTGATGCAATGTATGTGGAAATGTTGTGGTCTAAAACATCTAAAGACTACTACTTACCATCCCTCCACTAATGGGCTAACTGAGAGATTCAATGGAGTTTTGGAGGGCATGATAAGAAGCTATGTTCAAGATCACCCACAAGACTGGGATGAACGTTTGGGATGCTTCTTATTTGCATACAGAGAAGTCCCTCAGGAGTCAACAGGCTTCTCACCCTTTGAACTCATGTTCACTAGAAAAGTGAGGGGACCTTTGGAATTGTTAAAAAATTCATGGGAAGGAACTCTGGGAGAGTACAAAACATCTGTAGTAGATTTTGTATTGGAATTCCGTAATAAATTAACATCAGTGATGGAAGTTGTGAAAGAGAATCTCAGTCAAGCTCAGCAGAAGCAAAGTTACTGGTATGACAGAACAGCCAGGGAATGTGTGTATGATGTGGGAGATATGGTTATGGCATTCATACCCAGGAAACATGACAAATTACAGGCTAACTGGGTGGGACCATATACCATAAGAGATAAGCTTGACACAGTGATGTATGTAATTACCACAGACCAATTAAACAAAAACAAAGTGGTTCATGTAAATATGTTAAAGCCTTACCATACCAGGGATGCAAAGGTGTTGCAAGTTACCTTATTCCCTGAGGGAAGTGGGCCTGAACTTCTGGATTTGGTACAGGAAAGCAAAGACAAAGGAGGGGTAGATCAAGTGGAATGGTCAGAGGAGGTGAAGTAAAGGAAGAGATTCTGAGAGTTTTGAAAAACTATGGGAATCTCTTTAGCAATAGACCTGGCCGAACCAGTATAGCCAAACATTCCATTGATACTGGAGATCATGCCCCAATCAGATCTGTACCGTACTGTGTGAATGGGAAAGTTGTGAGTGAAGTAATCTATGTAGGACATAAGGTGGGGAGTGGGAAAATCACCCCCTTATGGAGCAAGGTGGAGGCAATACAAGCGTGGCCTATCCCCTTAACCAAAAAGCAAGTTAGGGCATTTCTAGGTGTGGCTGGTTTTTATAGAAAGTTTGTGAAAGATTTTGGGGAAATCGCAACCCCCTTGCATGAGTTGACAAAGAAAAAGTGTTCTGAGCGTGTGGTATGGACGGATGAATGTCAGAAGGCTTTTGATCTGCTGAAGCAAGCCTTGTGCCAAGGACCCATATTAATAGCACCAGACTATGAGCAACCATTCATCGTGGCTACAGATGCGTCAGACCTCGCACTGGGAGTCGTCTTGCTGCAGGAGAGAGAAGGCACCAGACATCCAGTGGCGTATCTGAGTCGCAAGCTGACGCCGAGGGAGAAAAACTATTCGTCGGTCCAAAAGGAGTGCCTAGCAGTCGTGTGGGGACTGAACAAGTTGCACCCATACGTGTGGGGATGAAGATTTACAGTAACAACAGATCATCGGGCCTTGTTATTGTTACAGACTATGAAAAACCATAACACTATGCTGCAGAGGTGGTCCTGGGCCCTACAAGACTATCAAGTGGACTTCCAGTTCATCAAAGGCAAGGACAATGTATTGGCCGATGGACTGTCAAGGCAGGTGGCTGGGACTGCAGTGACGTGATCAGACGGAGGAACAAAGAAAGACATTTTCCCCAGAGAGACTTGTTGTATTTGTTAACGCAGCGTATGAATCCTGGAACAGGAATAATACTCTGCCGTTATTTTAAGGGGGGGGGGATGTGATGTTCCTGTATTAGTGTATATATGGTAAGTGCTGTTTGAATAGAAGATACATGGTAAGTGGGGTGAAAGAGGAGGGGGAAGTGAATGGGCAGTAGAATGCTGGATGATTGGCTGAGGGTGGAGAATGGCGGGAAGTATAAATGGAAGGATGACAGTTAAATCTGGGTGGATGTTAGTGGGTTGTTTTGGTGGGTTTTTGAGAGGAGATTGTGTGGATAGTTGGTGGATGTGAGGAGAGTGTGGCGTTCGGATTAATGCTAAGACCAGTACCTCAGGGATAGATGAAACCATATGCTTAAGTGCCTTTATAAAGAAATCTTGTTATCTTTGTTATTTAATAAATATATTTGGTTTACCAAAGGCCTGATCCTTGGCTGGGGTTTCACAGACCAGAAGGGAGGGTAAGGTAAATACCAAGGCTGAAGAGTGACAAATGGTGGCAGCGGGGAAGGGAAGAATAACACCACAAGTATTCAGAGCAAACCAGGATTATCTGCATTCTGTATAGATCAAAGGGATTGGGACAGTTTAAGCACGCAGTCACAGAGGTAACCTGATAGAGAGACTCAGGCAGAGTCTCTGGGAATACGGGTTATAGGATGTGACTGGTGGTGCTGCCTAGCAGGGGGATCTGTTGAGATCTGTGCTAGAGCGGGGAGAGAAACCATAAAAAGGACAGTCTGGACTGGTGGAGTCCCTGGTGGTGCCTAGTGACAGGCAGTAACCATGAGCAGGTAGGAACCTGACAGGGAGAGCCAGGGAAGGGCGTCACACACACCACCTGCTCTAACTCTTAGGCCAGGCTTTCAGAAGTATGCACTAACTTTGCAACACATTCTCCAAGCTCTCAGGCTGCTCTTGATTCTGATGTTTATGTTATTGGACTCAAAGGCATCCTTTGGGGAAACACCTTTTGCTCTGGCAAGACTAAGAATTAATTGCAACAATTTTGATAATTATAGTGGGGGCAGAAGCATTAAATCCGCAACGCACTGGAGTCAATGCAGCTCTAGGTGCAGGGGTGGAGTTAGAGAGAAAAACATATTTGCGAGAACGCACCAATATGGGCACCATAGCCTTGGCATGGGGCAGGGAGGGGGGAAAGGTCAGCTTGGCCTGATTTTCACTGATAAGACACCTTCATTAAGTGCCAGGTTAAAGATATTATTTTAGGATGTTTATGAGTGTCTACACCAGCCTGTGCCAACCTAGTGCCCTTCAGCTGTCGTTGGACTAAAACTCCCATCAGCCCCAGCTAGCATACCAGGTTAGCAAAGGCTGGTGTAGACAAGACAGAGATGTTACTGCTGACCATTATGAACATATGAAACAGGCAGTTTCTGTCCATGATCTCAAGCTCAGAAGGGTCCTAGCCAGCCCTTCTTCCTTTCCAGCCCTCCCAATCGAGCCTTTCTTGCTGGGTAAATAGATTTTATTTATTTATTTATTTATTTATTTATTAATAGCATTTATTAGTCACTTCCCCCCCAAAAATAGGACATACAAAAAGGAAATCAAAAACGCACTGCATATGAAATAGCTTACAGCAAGTCAAACAACGGCAAAAACAATTTCAAGCGAAATAATACAGCAATAATAGAGAAAATAACAAATGGCAGATGTAACATCAGCACAAAAAACATACCAACACTATACAGTAGGGCCCCACTCATACAGCGGGTTACATCCCGGACCCCCGCTGTAAATCAAAAACCGCTGTAAAGCGGAACCCATTGACTAACATTGACCAAAATGGCACCTGACGGCAAAAAAAAGCCGTAAAGGCAGAACAAGCGCTGTAAGAGCAGGGCCTTTCTGCAATTGACAACAGCTGCATTAGCGGAACGCTGTAAAGCGAAGCGCTGTAAAGCGGGGCCTAACTGAAAATACAACATAACATATTATGATCCTATTACACAACTAGTCAATATGGCAAAGACAGAAAAGAAGTGCCAGCCAAGCGCAAATGGGGTTGCCTACAAAACTCACTTCTTCCCCTACCAGCCCAACTGGGGGGGGCTTCTGAAATCTCTGGGCGAGTTAGTTTGGTGACTGAATGTTTTGGTAGGATTTGGACGTTGCATCCAGTGACATACCTGACCATCCCAACCCCTTCTCATCCAGCATCCTGTTCTCACAGTGGCCATGCAGATTTCTCTTCTGGGAAGCCAGCAAGCTGGAACAGAGTGCAACGGCACTCTCCCCGCTTTTGATTCCTAGCACGATTGTGAGTGCCGATGTAACCCCTATGGGTTATTGGTTTGGTCCAGCGGGTGGAGAAACCTTAAGGAAGGATCGTACTTGGGAGTTTGAGACTAGCAAACGTGAGGGCTGAAGAGAAAAGGAGCTGTTATTGCCAGGGAGTAAGGATTAGGCCCTTGCCACCTTGAATTAGGTAATGGGGTTTTAAATTATGTGTGTAAAAGAGAATGGAAGAGTAAATTCCTTTTTTGTGTGTTTGTGTGGATTTATGTATTTGAATTCATTTTATATTTTATTTAGGGCTTTAAGATTGTGTATGGGAAACTTCTGAACTTTCTCTCCTGGACCTTCTACAAGCAACTTCTTCATTGATACCTTGCTGGATGCATAGGACTTTGGGATTGTTATGTTATGAAGACATATGATATATTCTGTTGGCATATATTGTGTTATGTTCTTTTCAATTATTACTTAATGTAAAAAAAAACAGATTTGTAATTGTGTTTGCAGTATTCATTTCAAAGAGCCCCATAGGACCCAAGAAAGAGGTACAAAGACACAACCCCATTCTTTTTTTATCAGAAGAAGTTGCAGTTTTGTTTGTGAAACGACCCTTCAAAGCACCCCATGGAGAGTGTGTCAGGTTGTCCCCAGATTCCACTCTCTTCCCAGTATATCCTTGCAATTGTCAAACTTTATATGTTAAGTCAGTCACCACTGAAGCAGAAACTTTTCATGAGCTTTGGTTATACTTGGGCTGTTTGTGGCTTCTGAATGTGGGGAACCCTCACTGACAACCAGGAGGGCAAGATCAGCCATAAAACGGGTGAGGAACTGGATCAGGCCAGCAGGCAAATTCAACATATCCCACTGGCTTCTAAACAGCTGCATAAAATTTGCCGCTGGGTGCAATGCTCTACCCAACTTTTTTTATTCGACAGTGAAGAGAGAGAGAGGACCTTTTTTCTTCAGGAAGACTAATGAAAGAGATATGTGTATGAGAATCTTTTTCCTGTTTTTATTTATTTGTTTATTATTTGATTTATATCCTGCCCTTCCTCCCAGCAGGAGCGCAGGGCGGCTCCTGTTGAGTCCCTCATTCCTCTTTGCAGGTTGAATGCCAGAGCCAGCCCTCGTCATCCTCAGCATACAGCTCCCAAAGCATTCACACCCTGATGGAATATGGCCCCGGACAAAAAGGTCACCTGAGTCTGATCTCCCCTATGACTCCTATATGAACCCCACTATCACCTAGTTGACAGATACCACATCTGAGGTGTAACAACCTTTTAAGCACTGAGGCGTAACAACCATTTAAAATACAGCAAGCGATAAAAAGTAAAAGTGCAATGAAAAAATCACAGTCACCAACCCATTTGTTTTATATTCTAAATATCAAGTTCCTTCTGCACCATGTGCAATATGCAGACACAAAACCAATTCACAAGGCTTGACAGAAGAGGAAGGTCTTAGGTGATCTTAAGTCTGAATGTTTTCAGCCAGACAACTTAGGCACCAGATGAACCTCAAAGGCAAGAGGCTGGGAGGAAAGGTGGGATATAAATCAAATCAAATCAATCAATTAATTAATTAATTAATTTATATCCTGCCCTTCCTCCCAGCAGGAGCCCAGGACGGCAAACAGAAGCTCTAAAAACACTTAAAAACATCATAAAAACAGATCTTAGAATTCATTGAAACAGAACATTAAAAACATTTTTAAAAAAAAATCTTTAAAAAGGGTTAAAACATTATTAAAAACATATTAACAAGCAATTATAACACAGACGCAGACTGGGATAGGTCTCAACTTAAAAGGCTTGTTCAATCAATCAATCAATCAATTAAGGAAGGAAGGAAGGAAGAGTGAACTAGGGTGATATTGCTGAGAAGACCTTGTGGTGAGTTTCATAAAGTTCTGAAAAGAGCTCAGGAGTCACCTGCTGAAGTTGTCAGTAGTTTAAAGTACTGGCAAAGGGAAGGATGATTCTCATGCTCTACATAAGTCACCCATGGAACTTATTTCTATTGTGAGTGCTAAACATCAGATAGAATCTTTTGTTTTCATTGTAAGATGCTCCTTTGTATTCAGATCAGGCCGCAGTAGAATAATGTAGCACTTGGGAATGAAGATGCAGCCCAGGAGCCCAGCACTGGAGGCCAAGATGGAGAAGACCTGCACGGCTACCATGTATTTCCCCTTCGTGCTCAGGTAGGTGGGCACAAAGGACACCCAAACGTTGCAGAAGACCAGCATGCTGAAGGTGATCAGCTTGGCTTCATTGAAGGCCCCAGGCAGCTTCCTGGCCAGGAAAGCCATCGTGAAGCAGATGGAAGCCAAGAAGCCTATGTAGCCAAGGCCAATATAAAACATGGCAGCAGACCCTTCATTGCACTGCAAGATAATCTGTCCAGGCTGGGAGTGCATGTTGGCATCTGGGAAGGGTGGAGAGATCTGCAGCCAGATAGTGCAGATGACAACTTGGACACTTGAACAAGAGATGACAATGGAGTTGGCCAGACCCTTCCCCAGCCATCTCCTCACCCTGTTCCCTGGCTTTGTGGCCAGGAAGGCCAGTACCACAGTGATGGTTTTTGCCAACACAGAAGAGATGGCGACCGAGAAGATGATACTGAAGGCCATTTGTCTGAGAAGACAAGTCATTTTCCTTGGCTGGCCAATGAACAGAAAGGAGGACAAAAAAGAGAGTAGGAGGGAGATGAGGAGGATGTAGGAGAGGTCCCGGTTGTTGGCTTTGACTATCGGAGTTTCCTTGTATTTAATGAAGATTCCTAACATAAATCCTGTGATTAACGACAAGAAGAGGGCAAAGAAAGCCAGATTGATCCCCAAAAATTCTTCATAGGACAGGAAGGTTATAATCTTTGGGACGCATTGATCTCGCTCCTTGTTTGAATGCTGATTTTCTGGACATTTAATGCAACTTTCTGCATCTGAAAAAGAAAAAGTGATTTAGTTCTCTATCATTGTCTATCATAGCACTGTTAAGGGTTAATTTCTGTTAACAGTACAGCTTAAGACCTCCTTGAATGGTATCTACTATTATGACTTGAGAGCTATCTCCTATTATGACTTAGCAGTTCAATGTTACAACGGATGCCCTACATCCGCCATGCCGATCATGCACTCAGGGAGTGATCAGTGCATGACCAGAAGTATGACCAAAGGAGAAATCAGGGAATGGCCGGAATCGTGATCAGAGAATGTTGTACTGTTGTAAACTGGAAGTTAACCAATCAAAATGTGAAGTAGTACTGCCTTTTTTGGAGTTCCTATTGTAAAGCTTCCTGTAAGCTGTTTACTGAGGGGTATATATACTGGGGGACAAAGGCAGGTGGGTTGTCGACAGCACCCACATTGCTAGTGTTTCTTGTGAGTGCCTTTTTAATAAATTTTTTATATTTTACTTCTAAAACTGCTGTCCAGCAACTTTATTTGACCAGACCGAGTCAAGAACATTATTTTTTACCTATAACAGCACCATCACCACTGGCAGATGCCTTGTCCAACAATCCACCAGATCTGGCAGGCCAGAAGCCTCTCTCTCCTACCCTCCATGCACCAAATTTGACAGGTGGGGGGGCAGCCCACTTATCAATCTCCTGAAGTCACATTGGCATACTTTTGAAGCCCTGACAATCAGCTGATTGTTGGGACTTCAAAGTTCCATGCAGAGCTCTTTGGAAGTGGCTTGCCAAGAGCTCTGTGCTGTGCTGTAAAGTCCAACTGATCAGCTGATTGCAGACATGTCAGAAGCTACATGTGCAGCACTACAGAAGCCTCAGCCATCAGCTCATCCCCATCTTTTCAGAAGCCCCCTTTGGCTTGGTCTGGCTGCCTTTTTACCTGCCCATACCTGATGTCATACAGGATGTCAGATGATTGACAGCTGGGTGTAGCATGGTGAAAAATGTCTAGTGGACCAAATGGGGGCAACTGGTGGGCTTAATTAGGCTCCTCACCCCTCTTTATGCAATTAATGATGGAGGTTCAAAGTAGAGAAACCAAAAAAGTATCCACAATGAAGTCTTTTCTCTGGAGTCACTAACCTTCCTGGATGGAGATTGTCCCTTCCACACATGGAACACAATCATAGCAGCAAAGTGGCTTCTCAGCCCGAACCTTCTTGGCATATCCAGGGCGACAGCTCTCTGTGCATCTGGAATGAGGCACAGTCTAACCAGAAAGTGAAAGTGCACCAAGAAAAAATGCAGATCATGTTCCGTGCTCATTAGATTGCAAGTTGATAGATCACAAGGAAGCAAACACAGGTGACTGGATAATCTTTTACTATAAAACCAACGTATCTCTCAAGATCTAGCAGTTAAATTAGGAGAATATTTCTAGTCTAATAATTCTACAGAGTTAAAGTAGAATTATTTTATGGGAGGGCTTCTAAAGCAGTCATGAGAGGCAGAATAATATAACTGCATATTTGAAGAAAGAAACAGAAAGTATTAAAAGACGTCACAAGGCAACTAGAACAATTAGAGAAAAACTACAACGCTCTGTGGCAGCCCCTAAGTTGTAGAACTCTCTCTGCACCAAGGTGCTTCTGGCAACATCATTGTGTAATGTTTGGCAGATGCTGAAGATGCATCTCTTTACCCTGGCCTTCGACACCTGAGATGTGTATTTTTAGGGATCACCTTATTTTCTGTGATGTTGTTTAGGTTGCTTTTAACTGTTTTTAATTGTGTGCTTAAATTGTTGCAACCCGACTTGGGACCTCTGGGTGATGATGATGATGATTATGAGGAGGAGGAGGAGGAGGATAATGATAATGATAATAATAATAATAATAATAATAATAATAAATAATAAATAATAATAATATCAAAAAAGAACAAGTTTCCTACCAAAGCAGTCTTACTGATCTATTGCCTTATTGAATTGGGATTTTAAAATTTGGACCACCAATTTCAAAAAAAGTTTAAATATGATAATTAATAAATATATAAGAGAAGAAAAACAGCATTTTATTAAAAGTTGTAAATTGTCATCATGTATATGAAAACGGCTAAATTCATATTATTAGCGAATCAAAACAACCGTATGGAATATTATTTTTGTGTGCTAAAAAAGCTTTTAATTGTTTAGAGTGGGAATTTCTTTACCAAGTGTTGGATCGCATAGGATTAGGAGGGATATTACAGCTTGGATTACACTAATATACTCTATCCCACATGTCTACATTTTGGTTAATCGGCTAACCTGGAGAAGCTAAGAAAGGCAGAGAGGTTTGTGGATGAGGCCTTCAGGTACATTATAGCTGTGTTCCACTCCAATGATGATAGCTTTCTGGCTATCATGGAGTATGAGGGCCTTCCAGAAGGAGAGTGTCTATCCAGGGAAGGGGGAAATGATGCTTAGAAGGGGCCCATTCCTTGGGGGATGGACAGATATCATCTCATGCCAAGAATATCTCTGGGGCGGAGGGATCCTCATAGTGGGTGATTCAATCATTAGCAACATAGATAGTGGAGTGTGTGATGGGTGTGCAGACTGCAAGGTGATTTGCCTGCCTGCAGAAAAAGTTGCAGATGTTGCCCCTTGTTTAGATAGCTTGGTAGATAGTGCTGGGAGGAGTCAGTTGTCTTGGTGCACATTGGCACCCATGGCATGGGGAAATGCAGTTGTGAGGTCCTGGAAGCAAAATTTAGGTTGAAAGCCAGGACCTCCAATGTGGCTTTCTCTGAAATGTTACCAGTTCCATGTACAAGGCCAGCCAGACAGGCACAGCTCTGCAGTCTCAATGTTTGGATGAGGTGCTGGTGTCGGAGTTTGGATTTGTTAGGCACTGGGGAACATTTTGGGACAAGCCAGGCCTGTACAAAAGGGGGGGGCTCCACTTGAACTGGGATGGAACCAGACTGCTGGCACTTAAAATCAAAAAGGTGGCAGAACAACTTTCAAATTGATATAGGGCTCCTGCTGGGAGGAAGGGTGGGATATAAATCAAATGATGATGATGATGATATGGGAGGGATACTCAACAGGATCTGAGGAGGGTCTGGTTTGGAATAAAGACAAAAAATATGAAAATTTCACAATTTAGCACACGTAGTTTGGTGCTGGCATTACAGCCTGAGGAAGGGAGGTCTGCTTTGCTGCCTTGATGTGTTGCTCAGATTGGGCACCACCTCCACCATCCACTCCAATTCCCTTACCCACTATGACTAAATTCCCCCCAAGATCCTCACAGACCTGACAACCTGTTCCCTTTTATAGAAAAGTGGGTGCCTCCTGCATATGACTACAACAGTCAAATGGGCCCACCCATAGAGAAGTGGGGGTCTTATTGTTTTATTGATGGCTACGACTGTGAGAGAATGTCTGCGAGAGTCATCGAGTGAAGGAAATGAAACAAGCCATTTCCTCTACCTTGTTAAACTGCAAGGGCCACACAGCACCTTCGGGGTTAATGGTGACCTTTAGGTGAGGAGATGCCTCTCCTCCTATGCTCCCAATTTTCACTCTGCCACGAGATTTATTGGGAAACTGCACCCAGTTGATGATATCGAGGTCAGTCACTGGCTCCCCGTTCTCATCCAAATAATGCCCATTGATGGAGGAATTAGTAAACAGGATTCCCTGTAAGAATGGGTGAAACTGCAATGAGAGAGAGAAAACACCAGCATTTAGGAACCAGCAACAACCTCTTCCTGCAGATGGCTCTGCATGCAGATTTGTCTCCCACCACTGGATAAAGCTAGGCGGTCCACTTGACATGACTGATTTGGGTACCATTTAAAGCAGGGTAGGGGAACCTCAAGACCAAAGGCCTAATGCGGCCCTCCAAGCCTCTCTACCTAGCTCACAGGACTCTCCCTAAGCTGCACCCCTTCTGGCTTTCCTTATCATCCTCCTTGAATAATTTTTGCTTACGTGAAATGCATCATTGATGAGCTCTAATAATACCCCTTGCTTCCCTGGATAAATTAATTTCTCTCTGTGTGCGAGTGTGTGTAGAAAGCACAGATTCTACAAAGGTATAATTTACATTCATTGCTCTTCCTGCTTTTTGGCTCTCCCCCCCCCCGCACAAGCATGTGGCCCCCGAAAGGTTGCCCAGAAAGAAATATGGCCCTTGGCCTGGAAAAGTTTTCCCACCCTTGATTTAAAGACTACAACTTGTCCATTCCATAATTAAATAGCACATTTTCCCCCTCTGTGCTGGGGAAGTGATTTTCTTCCTGAGCCCTATCACTAGGTGGAATAAGGTGGCCAGCTTAGGAAACCAATTATTGGTATCATGACAACGCAGCAAATTGTTAGTTAGTTCAGTCAGTTATTTCAGCTATTGTTGGGTATTTATTTCTAGGAAGGGGTGCTTGTGGGCATTTTTGTCTTTGGTGTCATGAGCAGGGGCATCTGGATGGGCACTGGGAGAACAGGATGCTGGAGTAGATGGGCCCCCTTTGGACTGATCCAGCTCCAGGGGTCTTCTGGTGTTCTTTCAGAGACAAAATCCAAGAGGGCGTAGCCAGAAATGAACAACTTTATGACCGAGACGTTGTTGTTGTTGTTGTTATCTGCCTTCAAACCGATTACAACTTATGGTGACCCTATGAATCAGTGACCTCCAAGAGCATCTGTTATAAATCACCCTGTTCAGATCAGGGGCGTCACTACCGGGGTGCGGAGGGTGCGGACCACACCCGGGTGACACCTTGAGGGGGGGTGACACCCAGAGCCACCCCGTCCTGCGCCGTTGCCCAGCAAAGGAGCTGCGAAGCACTCTGGGTTGGCGCAGCCAACTCTTCCTTGGAGGCGGGCGGGCGAGACGGAAAGCAGGTGCCTGCTCACTGGCGGTGAAGCCGGGACGGGCCTTCCACTGCCAGCCTGGAGCACGTGCGCGTGCGCGCCAGAGGTCCGCACCCCCCCGCACTCTCGCTAGTGACGCCGCTGGTTCAGATCTTGTAAATTCAGGTCTGTGGCTTCCTTTACGGAATCAATGCATCTCTTGTTTGGCCTTCCTCTTTTTCTACTCCCTTCTGTTTTCCCCCAGCATTATTGTCTTTTCTAGTGAGTCATGTCTTCTCATTACGTGTCCAAAGTATGATAACCTCAGTTTCATCATTTTAGCTTCTAGTGATAGTTCTGGTTTAGTTTGATCTAACACCCAATTATTTGTCTTTTTCGCAGTCCATGGTATCCGCAAAGCTCTCCTCCAGCACCACATTTCAAAAGAGTTAATTTTTCTCTTATCTGCTTTTTTCACTGTCCAACTTTCACATCCACACATGGAGATCGGAAATACCATGGTCTGAATGATCCTGACTTTGGTGTTCAGTGATACATCTTTACATTTGAGGACCTTTTCTAGTTCTCTCACAGCTGCCCTCCCCAGTCCTAGCCTTCTTCTAATTTCTTGACTATTGTCTCCATTTTGGTTAATGATTGTGCCAAGATACTGATAATCCTTGACAAGTTCAGTGTCCTCATTGTCAACTGTAAAGTTACATAAATCTTCTGTCATCATTACTTTAGTCTTCTTGACATTCAGCAGTAGTCCTGCTTTTGTGTTTTCCTCTTTAACTTCCATCAGCATTCATTTCAAATAATTACTGGTTTCTTCTAGTAGTGTGGTATTGTCTGCATATCTTAAATTATTGATATTTCTCCCTGCAATTTTCACACCTCCTTCATCTTGGTCTAATCCCACTTTCCGTATGAAAACTTGACATAATGCTCATCATATGATTTACTATTTTTTGACTTTTTGAAAAAAAAGATGGGAGAGGGGTGAGGAGGTGGTCTACATCAGGAACACAGTGTGGTTGGGGAGCTTAATCTTTGCCCCCACCATGGTCCCTCACCTCTGCCTGGTTTTTGTCATTGGGAGGAAAGAGTTTCCATAGGCATCAGTAGGAGTTTCCTATCATGTCTAGACACTGTGCTGGAGCTAAGAAGGGTTGGGTCTGGTCAGTGCCTGGATGGGAGACCACCTGGGAAACTCATGATGGAAGAATGATGGGCTATAAATACAGTGTTAATTTTTAAGGAATACCTGCCATGGCAGTAGCTTTTGAAGGTCCAGCCTGCCACCATCCCACATGGCTTTACACTTGGATCTGTGTGAATAAGCAGCATTTAAAGCCTGCGCTATGGCCTGGACAATATCATAGTTCCAGTAGCTGTCCTGAGACAGGATTCTTTCACGCTCGTATGGGGACAGGAGATCCAGTTTCAATTTCTCGGTGCATCTCGTCCAGCCTTTCACAGAAGACATGTGCTTGGAATAGAAACAATGAAATCCTTTATCCCAAAGACTGGAAGCAAAAACGTGAAATGGTTGAAAGGGGTCGTGTTTTGTCCTCTTGTCTGCCTTCATTAAGGAGAAAGAACCAAGGATGTGCCGGAACAAGTTAAAATCGTAAAACAGGATGATGTTGACGTCCTGCACAAGTGTCGTGATCCAGACTTTCCCCGCAGTTGGTTTCAAGTTCTCTTCCAGGATTTGTTGTGTCCAGATAACGGGTCCAAATGCAAAGCCAGAGTCTGCATAGGAAACGAAGACATTGACTTGTCTCCACATGTCAAAAGGTTCATTCTGGAACAACGTCTCATACAGCCTTCTTGAGAAGGCAACACAGATATTGTTCCTGATAAGCACATATGTCAAATACCTCCTGAACCTTTCTCCATTGGCACTGTCTGGAGCAAAGAGGCCAATCCATGTCCATCTGAAATGCAGGAGCAACTTGACAATCCCCAGGCACTGATGTTCTTGTTTTGGGGACATCCAGTAGACAGAAGGGAACTGGGTTTTGTCATGAAGAGCAAAGCCATAACTGAGCTGGTGAAGAAAAGAAGAAAGATGGGTATCATAATGGGTGTGTGTGTAGAGAGAGATTATTTTATTGTGTTTAAAGTTGTATTTTATCTCATTTTTATTGTGTTGTGCATAGTTTTGATTGCTCCTGGCTGTGAAGCAGTTTATAAACCTACAATCAGAGCTTGGAAAAGTTACTTTTTTGAACTACAACTCCCATCAGCCCCAGCCACTGGATTGGGCTGATGGGAGTCGTAGTTCAAAAAAGTAACTTTTCCAAGCTCTGCCTGCAATGTAATGTAATATAAAAAGTGTGTATGAAAGAGAAACTGCCAACACACCACAACAGCCTCTTGAGGTGCACCCATTCCTTGTTGTGTGACCTGCTGTAAGAGGGTAGGGCCCATTCATATATTTTCATCTGCAGTGACTGACTGGCTGCCTAAAAGCTTTTGCTAAGAGCATTATTGCAAAATTGCTTGTTGTTGTTACATGCCTTCAAGAAGAAGCAACAGAACAGTTAAACACACTCTGTACATGCACAGAGGAACAGAACATGGGCACAGGAGATGACAATGTGTTGCTGTTTTGGGTGGAACACCTTGTAAATATGCAGAATTGGGAAGTGTCATGCTTTTCAGGCCTGCATATTATGGCCTGGCATGAAAAGAATCAAAATTGGAATGAGCACATAGTGGGAGGGATTATTGAGCTCACCACATAATATTGATTTATCACAATCCTGACTGGCTTAGAGGACTATAAACTGGGGAGCTTGTGCTCAAGTAATCACCCAGATGATCCTGGGTGGGAACACCCATTTTGAAGGGTAAAGCTAAAGTTTTATTTATTTATGCATATATTAATAATCTGCTCTTTCATAAAAATATATATCAAGGCAGAAGATAATATATAAATATAAAATAAGTAAAAAAAACCATAAAAAATTATTGGAAACATCAATAAATAATGATTGTTTAAAAAGAAAAAAATCAAATTACAACGGCCTGTCTAAACAATATAGTTTTCACAAGACCAGGGGTATAGTCATCCAGGGACTCGGTGTGTGTGTGTGTGTCTTAAACCCTTTACTTTTTTGGAAGTAGGGTCCCATCATGGGCCTTATGTCTCCAGGATCCTACAAGCCAATCATCATAAAGGGGAGAATGTTACATGCTGATTGGCTCCTAGGGACATATGTCAGTGTGGGAGAACATTAACAAGGATCTCATTATCAACCCAGCAGCAAAAAAGGGGGGGCATGACATGGTGTGGCATGGTGTGGTGTGACTGTGAAGGGACCCTGCACTTCTAGATTTGGCACTGCACTACTGCACAAGACATCTGAAAGATGGTAACATAGAGGAGGGCCAGGATCTCTTCTCAATCGTCCCAAAGTGCAGGACACAGAATAATGGGCTCAGGTTATAGGAAGCCAGATTTCAGCTAAACATCAGAAAAAACGTCCTTATTGTTAGAGTGGTACGACAATGGAACCAATGACCTAGGGAGGTGGTGGGCTCTCCGACACTGGAGGCCTTCAAGAGGCAGCTGGACAGCCATCTGTCGGGAATGCTTTGATTTGGATTCCTGCATTGAGCAGGGGGTTGGACTTGATGGCCTTATAGGCCCCTTCCAACTCTACAATTCTATGATTCTATGGCTGTGGTCTAGTGACGGGCTCTGTTTCCACAGTAATCGGATTTACCATCGAATTAATTATTATTGCTGATATTCTCTACCTTTGCAGAGAGAATTCTGAAGTAGCAACTCTCCCTCCTGTGGTTTCCGGTTCTTTTTGTTCCAATTCAGGTTTTTAAAAAATCTGCTTTGACATCATCGATAGTGTGAGTGATACTTTTATCAGTCTTTGTGAGTTCTGAAATGTGTGTTCCCTTTCACTGACGACGCTCCCTATTTCATTCTACTGGTTCATCCAACCATTGTGCACCTCTCCTCTCCTTCCACCTGCCCATCCCTCCATCCTCCTGCCACCCATCCACCTAGCGT
Source organism: Rhineura floridana (assembly GCF_030035675.1). Taxonomy (NCBI): domain Eukaryota; kingdom Metazoa; phylum Chordata; class Lepidosauria; order Squamata; family Rhineuridae; genus Rhineura; species Rhineura floridana. Next base: position 226,103,606 of record NC_084482.1, on the reverse strand, counting down.
CTCCCTCCCCCTCCCTCCATTGCTGTTCCCCGGCCGGCTGGTGTGCTGCCTGGGGTGTGCGCCTCTCCTGCTTGTGATGCAGCCACTCGCTGTCGCTGCTTCCAACTGCTTATTTTGCCCCCTCCTTGCTGAATGCAGTTCACACACACAATCACACACACAGAGAGAGAGAGCACTGGGAGTGGGTTAACAAGCATGCACAGGCTGGTCAGTTTCACACATGCTAGCCTCTCTCTCCCTCCCTTCTCCTGGTCAGTTTCACGTTAACAAGCAAAGACAGGCTGATCAGTCTTGGGAGCACTCTGGAAAAATTGATTGTGAGAAAGGAGATGGTAGAAGGAAGGGGACATGTAGAGATCTAATGTGGGAGACGTAAGTGGGGAAAAGACAGTCGTCCCCCCCACTCCCGGGCTCAGCTCTCTTCTTCCTGGCTCTTGCAAGCAGCTCCCACCGCAGCTGACAAAAGCAGTCTGTAGCACCAGCTTCCCCCCTCCCCCCCTCTCTCACTCACTCTCTCACACACACAGAGAGATATTTTCCAGATGGCACACCACCAGCAGCTGCTCCTGCTGCTCATGGAAGCTGAACTTCATATTAAAGACGCAGCTTTTTCCATCATGATAGATTTGCAAGGTTCACACTTCCTACCGTCAAATCAGCTGCTTTCTGTTCACACTAGTCAGCATTCCTCTGGGAAGGATGTTTACTCCCTCCTGAGTATCTCTATTGTTAACAGAGAAGGGGATGGGTTTTTTTTGTCAGTTTCATTGTTTCTTGTCAATTGCACACCTCTCCCCCTGAAGCTTTGGAGTGCAATTGACATGAGACTGAGCAGAGGGGAAGTAAGTGAAGTAAGCAAACAGAAGGAGATGGTTGTTTCTTGTCAATTGCACGTTTCTCCCAGCTGAAGCCCAGAGGGTCTGGTGCAATTGACACAAAACTGATTAGAGGGGGGAGTGAGTGAAGTAGGCAAACAGAACTCCAATGTGGAAGGACAGAGAGAGGCAGAAGTGGCTGGTTAAGCCAATTTTCACATTATCAGAGAATTGAGTTGATACGAATTTAAAGGGGGAAACTTCATTATAGCTTCTCCTTGCCTGCAACGTCTTGTGAACCATGCGAATTAAATGGGGATGCAAGTAGCGCCAATCTCCCAGTAAGTCATCTCTGTGTGAACAAGCCTTTTGTCTCCAGCTGGCAAAGGTGCCCCACTCAAGAAGAGGTAGTTGACTACGGTCCTCTCCCTTTGCCCAGCTTGCTAAGCCTTTGATCTCCAGTCCACCCTGCTGACAGGTCAGGCTTCCAAGTATTTCTCACCATCAGCATTGCTGGGACTCAGCAGCCCACCTGGGTTTCTTCAGCATTCCCTGGGCATTTCCCCTCATTCCTCTCCCCAAGCCTTTCATCCAACAACACTCCCCCATGCTTTCTCCCTTCTTTCTCTCCCCCCCAATTCCTTTTAAAAAGCCAGAACTAGTTGTTGCTCCCCAACGCTCTACAAGCAGAATCCTTTGGGGCTACCCCAGAGCAAGACACTCCCCACAAAACCAGCAAACCTGCCCCATTTTCATTCCGACAGGAGGGAAGGAAGGCAGCTCCTTTTGGGCTTTCCTGTAGAGAGAGGGTGGAGGCAGGAGCAGGATGTTAAGGAACAGGATGGGAGGTGGGAATATCCTTTGTGCAAGGAGAGTGGGGTTTAGCCTCTTCCTCCTCCACTGCCATCACAGATTCCCCTTTCCAGGCACAAAGGGCTCATCCACAATGCAGTTTAGTTTGTGTGTGGTGCAACTTGCATCCCTTTCTAACTCACATGGTTCACATGACGTTGGAGGCAAGCAGGAGCTAGAATGCATTTCCCCCCTTTAAATCTATATCAACTCAATCCAATTATAAGGTGAAAAGGAAAGGAAAACCATCTCAGCTCTGCTGCGCTCCTCGGTGCAGGTGATTTGTTTCAATGTTTTTAGTGAGCAGGCTCTCTTATGCCTCATCGCCTGCTCCCTCTCTCTCTGCCGCCCTCAAAAGCTGCTGCAGCTGCCGCCTACTTTGCCTTTCACTCACTCCCCTTCTAATCAGTTTCAAATACTTTCCTGTAAATTACACTGGAAAGCTCTCCTGGCTGAAGCTGAGAAAGGTGTGCAATTGACAAGAAACAATTAAACTGACAAAAAAAACCCGTCCCCTTCTCCATTAGCAATATCCATACTCAGGGGGGAGTAAATAAGTAAAATTGGGGCAGGGCCACAAGGAAACAGTGACACTAAACCTTTCCAGAGGAATACTTACTTATGTGAAAGGAAAACAGTAGATTGGAAGCTACCATTGAGCAAGAAGTGTGGAACTTGAAAAGCTATTGCGATGATATAAGCAGCTTCTTTGGTATGAAGTTAGGCTCCCATGTGGATAAGCCCAGAGAAATGACAAAAAAGCAGTGGGGGGGGGAAATGAGGTGTTGATTGTAACTGGCAAACAGAAAGCGACAGTGGGAAGATACTGAGGAATGTAAACAGGTGATCATTACAGAGCCCAGAATAAAGATTGATACCATTGGAGAGTCATGAATATTAAACAGCGATTATAATATTAATAACTCTCCTCAATGCAATTTTTTTTAAAAAAATTGGAGATCAGAAAAATGAAAATATATTGGAGGAAAAAGGAACTGGATTGTTAACAACCACCAGGGGGCCACACTTAAAAACAAAATGTAAAAAAGGAGAGGATTCCATCCCTACAGTGGGCACACTAGTTGCCACAAAAGCAGCCAGAGTGGTTTTTCAGGCTGTGTTTTGAAGTGACTCTGCCCTCTGCTGGCCACACCTCCTTACCCCAGTGCTGACTTTATACCTTTCAGGACCACCAGCACCAAAGTGTTGGTCCAATCACTCTCTCTGCCTGAGCCTGCAGCAAAGCATTTCCATTGGCCACACCTGTAAGACCAAGGGGTCTATCTACCAATCAGTTGCAAAATCTGCCTGAAGCTGAATTTTAAAAATGCACCCAAGCTGATCTGATGAGGGTTTTAGACTAAAAAGGGGCAGAGTTTGACTAGTGTCATGTGCCCCTGTTCTGAGAAAAGAGAGGTAGAGACACACTGGACCTGACACAACAGTACATGTGTCTACCCTAAGATTCTGTTCTATGAAAGAAGGGAGAAATGGTTCCTGCTGAACATCTCAGTCCTTGGGAAGGCAAGTTGAATTATTTATTTATTTAATTAATTTATTAGTCGCACATCTGGCTGGTTGTCCAGCCACTCTGGGCGACGTACAAGATAAAACAATAATTTAAAACATTAAAATTTAAAACCATAACAGTAAGAAACCTAACCCACCCCAAAAGCCTGCCTGAAGAGCCAGGTCTTCAAGGCCCGGCGGAAGCTTATCATAGAATTAGGACCTCCTTCTCCGCCATTCTATGTCGCCTAAGCAATTTCAAGAGGTATCTTCCCACAATTGCTTGCCCTCTTTGCCTACCTGGTAGCTTACTAGTGTGGCCCTTTCTCCTTTGATAAATCAAGAGTCCCAGATGAAAAGGGATGGAGTCCAAAATTATTATCTGCCAAGTGGCGCACTGGATACACATTTCCTGTCAGGAGGATCTAGATCACACTGTGGCCCTCCAGATGTTGTTGGACTCGAACTCCCATCAGCCCTAGGGGGCATCCAGTTCTATGTCCCTGGCCTGGGCCAAATGGGTCAAAACAACAACAAGATCCCAAGAACAGCACATTATTTTCACCCATAGGGATGAACAGTAACCATTTATTTATCATTTATTTATTGTATGCCACTTTTCATCAAAAGGTGACCTCAAGCAGCTTCCATAACAAGAACAAACTAATATGATAAAAACAATTCAGAACACAATAATAAAAAACTACAACAGTATCAATAAATAATACCACAAAATATAACACAGGCTGAGATCTCAAATCAATCTAGTCTGCAACATCTAGAGAAAACAAATATATATATATGTATTGAGAAAGAGAGAGAAAACAAATACACAATAGAGTCCCATCATTGTATAACAGTCCATATCCTTCAAAGATATCCATGACTGATCTCTCCATTCACCTAACTCGAAGAGAGGGATGCACTTTCACACATCACTAGACTATGAGAGTGCCCTGTGCCTGGGGTGAAAAGTAGATTTAACCCATACCCCAAACTCTGTTTTCATAGTTGTGGTGGAATATTGGGAATGGACTTTAAAGACATAAGAAGAACCTGATGTCCTGTTCATGATTTACCCAGAGAGATCACGATTTTATACACAGATTATTTTCTCCCCCACCCCATACATACCTGTGGGATTTTGTAGATACTGGACATGGCTGAAATCTGTCTGGAGATGTCAGAATTGGCCCCTTCAAGAACAGCCAGCAAGTTACTCCGTTTCCCACAAGTGTAGTTTGGGATGTTGCTTTCGCCACCAGCAAGCAGGTCTACCATGGCATCAGAAGTAATTCTCCCATCAAAAAGATTCTCATAGAAGTTGTAGCCCAGGGTGACGTTGGGTAAGAGCCTGGGGTTCCGGTTGACCTCATGAACAGCAATCAGGAAGGACCAGAGGTGCCAATATCTCATAGATGACCCCCTGCAAATGTTAGTTAGACAGATGATCAATTGCAAGGAGTTCCAAAAAGATCTCTCCAAATTGGGTGAATGAACATTAAAATGACATAAACTCAATGTCAGCAAGTCTAAAGTGATGGATGTTGGGGCAAACAAAATCCGTATTTCACATATACCTGGGAGGCAGATGTATGGTAATGAGGTCTGAACTGGCAATGACCCACCAGAGATGAGACCTTGAGGTCATAGTGAAGATGTTGTCATAGTGTGTTGCAGCTGTGGAAAATGCAAATTCTGTGTTAGGGATCATTTTGAGAGGCACTGGAAATAAAACTCCCAGTGTCATGATGCTGTTTGGCTAAGGGCCATAGCTCACATGTAGAGCGTATGCTTTGCTTAGAAAAGGATGCATGTGCTGGAAGTGGGGCAAGAGCAACTCCTGTTTGGGTTCTTTTGTGTGTATTCCAGAAGGAAGACAGAGTGAGGGTCCTCCAGCTGGCTAGGCTGGCCTACCTTTACCTGTGCTGTTCTCTGCCTAACTTCTTTCCGTTGTTAACTGATATGCTCAGGGAAGCTGACCTGCCCCTCCTTCCTTTGTCTTCTTCTTCAACTGTCCAAGAGAGAGGAGACACCTTTGTCTTTGCTCTCTGTCCTCTGAGGCATGAGGGCAATGTCCAAGCCGGGCTATTGGGCCTCCAACTTGGTTAGTTAGCTAGAACTGGAGCTTTTCCTATCAAGTGTGTATTTCTATTAATAAAGTAGTATGTTCTTATTTTGAAAGCATTGTTGTTATGTGCCTTCAAGTCAATTACAACTTATGGTGACCCTCAGAATCAGTGACCTCCAAGAGGATCTGTCATGAACCACCCTGTTCAGATCTTGTCAGTTCAGGTCTGTGGCTTCCTTGATGGAATCAATCCATCTCTTGTTTGGCCTTCCTCTTTTTCTACTCCCTTCTGTTTTTCCCAGCATTATTGTCTTTTCTAGTGAATCGTGTCTTCTCATGATGTGTCCAAAGTATGATAACCTCAGTTTCATCATTTTAGCTTCTAGTGACAGTTCTGGTTTAATTTGTTCTAACACCCAATTATTCGTCTTTTTCACAGTCCATGGTATGCGCAAAGCTCTCCTCCAACACCTCACATCAAATGAGTGGATTTTTCTCTTATCCGCCTTTTTCACTGTCCAACTTTCACATCCATGCATAGAGATCGGGAATACCATGGTCTGAATGATCCTGACTTTAGTGTTCAGTGATGCATCTTTGCATTTGAGAACCTTTTCTAGTTCTCTCACAGCTGCCCTCCCCAGTCCTAGCCTTCTTCTGATTTCTTGACTATTGTCTCCATTTTGGTTAATGACTGTGACAAGGTTGTAGGTAGGGAAGCGTTAAACCCACAACATTCTTAGCTGTCTCTTCTTGCTACATTGTGTTTTATATCCTAATGATTGTGTAACTTTAAAAAAATTCTTTGTAAACCACTTAGGGGTTTATCTTGGCATTAAGGACTAACATATTAATAAGACTAACAGTAACAATGACAGCAATAAACTTACGAAGTCGTCTTAGACAACGGAGGCTTGGAGAACACGAATGGTTCAAAGATGCCCATTTTGGGAGACACAATTCCGCTGATGAGGTGGTCCCCAGGCAAGTAATAATTCCCAGCTTTGTTTTCATCCCTGATCAGATTCAGAGGGCATTTAGCTTTCATTGTCCCACAGACCTCATGGGGCATTAGCAGCACCAGCAGGAGAGTCATTCTGCTTCTGCCTGCTACGATCATCTCCCTTGCAATTGCTCTCAGCTGCGGGGAAGAGAGAGTCCGGTTGGGACTGCAGAGCCAAAGGGAACGATTGTGGGAACAGGAGAAATGCTGCCTTTTGCCTGCAGAAGAAGTCTTACACTTCTTCCAGCTAGCTTCTTATCTAACACTGACTGCCAGCGGATCTCTGGAGTTTCAGACAGGGGCTCTCCCAGCCTTACCTGGGGATGCTGGCACACAAAACTATTTCCCTTCCACTGAGCCCTGCACCTAAAAATAAAGTAAGGTTCCAGTCTTCACAGTTCTGGAAACTGGCCTTATACCAAATCAGGCCATTGGTTCATGTCGATCGGTACTATCTACACTGATCTCCAGCTCTCAGCAGCAAAGGAGTCTTTTATGCACTTAACCTTGCAGCAGCCTCTCTGGGCTCCGTTGCAGACGTGCCTTCATGCTGCTCTTGATTGCTGTGGGACTCAAAGGGGAGGAAACCACTCTGGGGCCTGGGCAGGCATGAAACTAGTTCACTGTCATTTTGAAAATTACCAGGGGAAGCAGCAGCACCTCTGTGGCATCCTCTGTGAAGCTCCAAGTGCAGGTGCACGACTGGAGAGAAACATGTTTGTGCAAATTTAGATAGGCCGCCGCTCAATCCCAGCCTTTCCTGTGAGTGACATCTGTCCTGGAGACCAAATGCATCCCTGCAAGGCTCTGTTTGGCCCTCAGAGTTCTCCCTATGTCATAGAATTTAAGAGTTGGAAGGGGCCTCTAAGGCCATCAAGTCCAACCCCTGCTCACTGCAGGAATCCAAATTAAAGCATTCCTGACAGGTGGCTGCCCAGCTGCCTCTTGAGGGCCTCCAGTGTTGGAGAGCCCACCACCTCCCTAGGTCATTGGCTCCATTGTCATACCCCTCTGACAGTTAGGAAGTGTTTCCTGATGTCCAGTCGAAATCTAACTTCCTGCAGCTTGAGCCGGTTATTCTGTGTCCTGCACTCTGGGACGATCGAGAAGAGATCCCGGCCCTCCTCTATGTGGCAACCTTTCATGTACTTGGAGAGTGCTATCATGCCTCTGTGTCATGCCACACCCCTCATGGACTCTCCTCCTCATGGGTCCTTGAAGTGTGCTAATGGCTCTTGCATGGCTGGATGGGTGGAGTGAGATGTGTGGGCCTGAATGTGGGTAGAAAGTCTCTGACTTTTGCATGCCTGGATTGTCTCACCCATTGCTCCACCCACTTTTTCCCACTTGCCCCACTGATATTTAACCCCCTATTAGTGAATTTCCCTGCTTTTTAATCTGGGAGGTAAGAAATGGGATCCTTTGCAAGTTTGCTGAGAGTGGATTGATCATTTGCTTGCTTATTGAGTTCAGTGGGATTTACTCCCCTGAAATCATGCTTAGGATAGGTGAAACTGACCACAGGGGATGGGGAGGGAGGGCAGAGGTCAAGAGGGGGATGGGAGCAGGCAGAAGGGGGAGGGGAAGATGTTAACCCTGTGTGCAGCTGTGAAAAAGGCAAATTCCATGCCGGGGATCATTAGGAAAGGTATTTATCTATTTATTTATTGCATTTGTATACTGCCCCATAGCCGAAGCTCTCTGGGCAGTTTATAACAATTAAAAACATTAAAAACAAATAGACAAATTTAAAAACATATGTTTTAAAAAGCAATTTAAAAACGCATGCTAAAATGCCTGGGAGAAGAGTAAAGTCTTGACCTAGTGCCAAAAATATAACAGTGTTGCTGCCAGGCACACCTTGTCAGAAACATCATTCCATAATTTGGGGGCCACCACTCAGAAGGCCCTCTCCCTTGTTGCCAGCCTATGAATTTCCCTCAGAGTAGGCACATGGAGGAGGGCCTCGGATGTTGAGCGTAGTGTATGGGAGGGTTCGTGTCAGGAGAAGAGTTCAATCAGGTATTGTGCTTCCAAGCCATGTAATACTTTATAGGCTAAAACCAGCACCTTGAATCGAGCTGCCAATATCATAATGCCATTGTATCACATTTGGAATACTGTGTACATTTCTTATCACCTCAAAAAGGATATTGTAGAGCTTGTGAGTCACTGAAAGGTGTGTAAATGATTCCCCAAGGAGAACAGAAGGGAGGGCCCTGCAGGTGGATCAGGCCAAAGGGGGCCCATCATAGTGCTGGGTTTGCTTGGCAGAGCGAGAAGGGGGCTGTGTGCTGAAGGCCCTGCAATGCAGCCTTCCCGTTTGGTTCCAACCACACAGAGATGTTTGCCATGGAAAACAAGAAAGCTGGTTTACGATAGGAAATGCATCCTTGGCATGCGGGACACACACACATTAAAAAGCAGAGAAATTCACTAATAGGCAAAAAAACCCTTGCAGTTTAAGAATGTACCTATAGCCCACAGATATGTCTATCAAACTTTTAAAAGCAGGGACATTGGGCAGCTATAGTGAATGCACCAGGGGAGCAGGAGACCTGACCTCCTCTCTGAGATATTGGACTGCCCTACAAATTTATCAAAATGCAAACACACAATTTGGGTTAGGCTTTCACAGTCCAATCCACTTCCTGTGTAGCTTGGAAGAATTTGGTAACATGTGCCTCTGAGCATATGATGAGTGGTGGCAACACCTGCAATCAGCCCAAAGAATAGAAAGAATACATGTGCTGTGCTGATCTTGTTTTAGCAGGGAAGAAACAACATTATTAAGACAGTTGACATAGTTCACATAGTTACTTTAAATATGTCTGATTTACTTTGCAATTTTAGTGAAGCTTCCTATAGGAAATCATTTTCTTGTGTGTGTGTGTGTGTGTGAATATGTGAAGTACAACACAGGAACATTCAGGAGAGGGAGCAGGGCCTGGGGACAGTTCCGAGGGCCAGATGGGAAGGCTGGGAGGGCCACAGTTGCCTCCCTCCCCCGGCTCTGATATTCCCCACCTCTGCCTTAAAGATGTCAACAGTAAAGTGTCACCACACTCTTTGGTGTTTAAAGAGTGAAGGTTTAAAGGGTCTCCAAAGGCAGCTCACAGAGGGGGCAAGAGACGTGCACGATAAAAATGAAAATGAAAAATAAACTTTTGTGAAATCAGGCAATCAACAAGTTAAATGCAGCAAATGCATCGAAGGGAGGCCTTCTTCCCCTTCTCCTCCCCTCCCAAAAAGAAAAACCAGAAGTGAAGCTGTTGAGACTGCTGATTGGGGGGATGCATTGATTGTCCTTCTCCAGCCTTCTTCTGCCCCCCCCCAAAAGCCCCCATACTCTCAGCCATGGAAACTTGCGAGAGAGCACAAAAGCGGCTTCTCCACATTGTGGGATCGTGACTGAGCAGCAAAGTCTAACTCATGAGCCCTGAAAAGCAGAGAAGGAAGGCGAGATGAGCTCATGGGGGTTGGAGAAAGGCGGGCGGTCCCTCCCAAAGGGTGTTTCATTGTGGATGTGCTCTGCGACATGCTCTTGACAGCATAATAGCGTGTTCGTGGTGGGTTTATTCTGCTTTTATTCGCTGTTCTGTGATGCTCCCCCAATGCATCCACATTATTGCTGTCCGGAGGGGCTTCCGGACAAGGATAGCAGGACAAAAATAAACCAGAACATTCGAAGTATGAGAAGTTCTGGGATGTCAGCAGGACGTTACAGGACATGCACTAGTTGGAAACTAAGCAGTGTGACGGCCCCAAACCTTCTGCAGGGAGAAACAGTATTGGAAGCTGGATCGCCTGTGACAACCTCAATAGCACCAGCAGCAGAAATCATCATGGATGCGCGATAGAGAGGCTGTCTGCAGGGCCCTTTAGTATTGTTCCATTCAATTGATTTAGAACAGACTTAGGGGGGCTATGAAGAGATGTGCTGAGGAGGTCAAAATGGCCCTGGTGAAGAAGATGGCTCCCTAGTCTACATAGGGGGAGGGCCCGGTACAACCCCATCTCTGCACCAGCCCCCCCACCAGAAGTCTGACCCTGGCCAGAGGTCCAGGGGGAGTGTAGGAGGGAGTGGGCAGAGGGGACCAGGGACCTCCTTTCCTCACTGCAAATGCTGCCCCCTGCCAACATCCCAGCTCCAGAGAGCGCCAGTGGTTGCAAAGGCAGCAGAGGCTGTTCCAGGGTCACCCCAAGGGGGGGGCTGGAGAGTGTCAATCAAAGAGCACGAGGGACGTCGGCTGGACTCTGAGGCACGGCCACCCCTGAAAGACACAGAAAGGCCCAGTCAGGTCCAAGAGCCCCTGCACCCAATCGCTGCACACACACAAACTGCCCCTCCTGGTGGCCAGGTGACAAATGGCCAATGAAGTGCGCAAGAAGAACAATTGCATGTGGGAGAAAAAAGGTCACACTCTTCTGTTCTGTGGCGAAGAAAGGTCGGGATGAAGTACATTTTAGGAAGGGACAGTCAGGAGCCACTGCACATAAACCAAAGCTCAGCTCCAGATCCTGCTCTGTGGGGGATCCTCCCCACGGAATCCCCTCCTCAGAGTGGTCTGTGGCAGCCTGCAGGCTCCGTCCCTTCAGGTTTCAAAGGGAGTCTTAAAAGGTCATCAGTGTTCCTGGGTTTTTCGTGGAAAGGCTTTATGGTCTATGCTGCTGCTCTGGGCTTGCTGTCGACCATTGAAACAATCTTCTTGGATTTCAATAGATTGTTTTTGTTGTAAATTGAATGGTGTGCTTCAGTGTTGATTCATGACAAAATTGCATAGGCTATACGCAGTCTTCAAAAGCAGCTTTTAAAAGATGTATTTTAAATTGTATTTGTTTTTAGTTGCTGTCAACCGCCCAGAGAGCTTCGGCTATGGGGCGGTATGCAAGTATAATAAATAAATAAATAAAATAAATATCAATGTATTTGCCTTCTAGTCTTTTTCCCCCCAAATGTTAAAGTTGAATGTTGAATGTTGAATACTTGAACTTTGTCTCTGTGTGTTGTCCGGGGAACCTCTGGCAGAGCATCTGAGCTTTGCATGCAGCCAGGCCCCTGGTTCAGTTACTAATGGCACCTCTAGGGACTCCCATCTGATATCTAAAGAGCTGCTGCCAGTCAGTGCCGACAGTACTGAGCTGGATTGCCCAATGGTCTGACTCACCATAAGGATGTGCCCCACAGTTGCCACTATTGGGGAGCCGCCTTGGGGGCCTTTTTTGGCACAGAAATAAACAAGAGTAATGGTCTTATGTTCTCTGTGCACCAGAATTCTGGGTCCGTTGTGGTCCAAATGCAGCCCCTTCGTGTGGGAGCAGTCCCCCTTTCATCTGAATGTTGGGGGGGGTTGATATCACTAGTCACCTTTTTATAACTTTGAGAGGCCCAGGCTGGATGTTTGTTTAAGGTGTCAATAACAAGAATCCTTTTGTTTTAAAGAAAGGGTTCCAAGTTCCCCAAAGCAGCTTACGGCATTCCTATAACATTTTTATAGTCCTGGGACAATTTAGTCCCCTAAATGTTCCAAAGTGCAATGCCATCTCCTTCCAGGACACCGGGCCCTCTCTAGAAGTGGGGCCCTCAGAGCATCTGCCGGGGGAGAGTCTCTGGGCAGGTCCATTCCCCCCCACACCCTCCACCTCCCCTAGCACTGATCTCACCACCTTTCTTGTTCTTCACACAGAGGAAGAGTCCGGGCGCCACAAAGACCAGCACCAGCACCAGCCCCACAATCCCCGTCCACATCTTGCTCAGGGCAGAGTCCGACTGCGGCTCTGAAGAAAGAAAAGGAAGAAAATAAGAAGCCAAAGGCCTAGAGGGAGAAGAGGCAGGCCTGGGATCAGCCCTCGGAGGCCGGGGTCCCAGGATGCTCCCCTCTTCGGCAGGAGACTGGGGAGATGGATCAGGGCTGGAAAGGTGTGGGAGGAACCCAAATCTCATACCCCACTGCACGGTGATGGGGCCCTTGAAGCTGGTGTGCTCCACCTGGCAGGCATAGACGTCTCTGCGCTTCGGCTGTGCCTCCAGCATCACCTCGATCTGGAAGGTCCAGTCCCCGTTCCGGGTGAGGTCTGTGGTCCACACTCTGGTCTCCTCCTCCCCGTTCCTGAACCACTTGATCTCGATCTTCGCGGGGTAAAAGCTGGCCACAGTGCAAATCAGCAAAGTGTTGTGGGACACAGAGTCATATTCTGTGGGGGTGATCGTCACCTTGGGCTGGACTGCAAGGGAAGCAGAGAAGATTGTGGAGGGAGTCAGAAGCGGAGAGAAGGAGAGGAGTGGAAGGAAAGTGTTGGAGAAAAATGAGAATATATGTTACCCTCAATCAAGTTCTTGTTTTTATTCTTCTTTTTTTTTTTAATAATTTTTATTCAAATTTTTCCAAAAACAAACAAAACAAAGTCAAAAAGACATAACAATACATCAACAAAAAATGAAAATAAAATAGTTGACTTCCGATTTGTCGCAGATCAGCTATAAGTATATAATATACATCAAACCTGTCCCTTAATGTATACATACAGAGTCCCTTTTCTCCATAGGCTGTCTTAATTAATCGTCAAATCCCAGTATCATCATTTTATTTTGATCTTTCAACAAAAAGTCTAAGAGAGGTTTCCATTCCTTAAGAAATGTATCTGTCGATTTTTCTCTAAGTAAACATGTCAATTTATCCATTTCTACTAAGTCCATTAATTTCAATAACCATTCTTCCATTGTTGGTGTTGATTCCATTTTCCACTTTTGTGCATATAATAATCTTGCTGCCGTAATCATATATAATATTATTCTTCCATATTTCTTTTCTATTTGTTTATCCATAAAACCCAATAAAAAAAATTCTGGTTTTGACTGAATATTTATCTTTAGAATTTTTTGCATCTTCCTACCTATCTGTGCCCAAAATGATTTTGCCTTTTTACATAACCACCACATATGATAAAATGATCCTTCTTGTTGTTTACATTTCCAACAAACATTAGAAACATTACTATACATTTTTGACAACTTTTCTGGAGTCATGTACCAACGGTACATCATTTTATAAAAATTTTCTTTAAGATTATAGCATAGTGTAAATTTCAAACCTTTTTTCCACATATTTTCCCATTGATCCATTTGTATGTTATGACCAAAATTTTTTGCCCACTTTACCATACACTCTTTTACTTGTTCTTCCTCCATATCCATTTTCAATAAGAGTTTATACATTTTCGCAATTATATTTTCATCATTTGTACACAATCCTATTTCAAAATCAGATTTACTTATTTCAAACCCATACATTTTCTTGTCCATTTTATATCTTTCTAACAATTGTAAATAGGCAAACCATTGAAAACTATATCCTTCCTTTGTCAGTTGTTCTCTCTCTTTCATTGTATATTCTCCATGTACATTTTCTAATAGTTCTTGATAAGTTAACCATTTCTCTTTTCCAGCCATTTCTCTTCTATAAAACGCTTCTTGACTTGAGACACATAATGGTATTTTCGAATAAAACCTTGGTTTATATCTATTCCATATTTTCAACAGAGGACGTCTTATGAAATGATTGTTAAAGTCTACATTTACTTTTACTTTGTCATACCATAGATATCCATGCCATCCCCACTTCAAATTATGGCCCTCCAAATCCAATAGTCTTTTATTCCTCAATAAAATCCATTCCTTTATCCAGACTAGACAGCAGGCAGCAAAATAAAGTCTCAGATTTGGTAATCCCAGTCCTCCTCTTTCTTTGGCATCTTGTAGTAGTTTAAATTTAACTCTTGGTTTTTTTCCTTGCCATACAAATTTAGAGATATCTTTTTGCCATTGTTTAAAAGGTAAATCAGAGGATATTACAGGTATTGTTTGAAACAAAAACATCATTCTCGGTAATACATTCATTTTTATCACAGATATTCTACCCATTAATGACAATTGTAGTTTATCCCATCTTAGCAAATCTTTCTTAATCTCTGTCCATAATTTTTCATAATTATTATGAAACAACTTTGAATTTTTATTTGTCATAATGATACCTAAATATTTCAACTTTTTCTCTATTGTAAAATCTGTCTTGTCCATTAACTCTTTCTGTTCCCTTAAAGTTAAATTTTTCACCAACATCTTTGTTTTTTGATTGTTGATCTTAAATCCTGCTAACGGTCCAAATTCTTTTAATTTGTCCATCAATACATTAATTCCTTCCAAAGGATTTTCTAGTACAATTATCAAATCATCAGCAAATGCTCTCAATTTATATTCTTCTTTTTTTATCTTTAATCCCGAAATTCTTTTATCTTGCCTTATATCTCTAAGCAGCACTTCTAAGACCAAAATATTCTTGTTGTTGTTGTTGTTACTTGTTGCATTTATATACTTCCCCATAGCCGAAGCTCTCTGGGCGGTTTACAAAAATTACAAATATTAAAAACAAACATACAGATTTAAAACCATACCAAATTAAAACCCATAAAAACCAATAGGCAAGTTAAAACACATGCTGTTAAAATGCTGTTAAAATGCCTGGGAGAAGAGGAAAGTCTTGACCTGGCACCAAAAAGATAACAGTGTTGGCACCAGGCGCACCTCATCAAGAACATCATTCCATAATTTGGGGGCCACCACTGAGAATTTATTTATTTATTTATTTAATTAAGCTTATATACTGCCCGACTAGCAACAGCTCTCTGGGCGGTGAACATATTCTGTTCAGAATATTTTGGGACAAATGGGACAAAAAAGAGAAGGCCCTCTCCCTTGTTGCTGTCCTCCTAGCTTCCCCCGGAGTAGGCATCCGGAGGAGGGCTTTTGATGTTGAGTGTAGTGTACATGTGGGTTCGTGTCGGGAGAGGCGGTCCATCAGGTATTGTGGTCCCAAGCTGGTGGCCATGGGCATTTCCTACTGGACCTGTTAACAAGACAAATGGGACAAATCCAGGATGCTGAAGTGCAACAGTACTTTCCCCCAGGTGTTTTTTGCCCCAAAATGCAGGCCATGGAGGTTCCAGTCCGAAGACAAAAATCCACCTGTAAAAAGAAAAAAAAAGGGAGGAAGAGAAACCTCCCTTAGGCACCGGTGATAAAAACACACAAACACAGAATCATAGAATAGTAGAGTTGGAAGGGACCTATGAAGCTATCAAGTCCAACCTCCTGCTCAATGCAGGAAACCAAATCAACGCATTTCCGACAGATGGCTGTCCAGCTGCCTCTTGAAGGCCTCCAGTGTCGCCTACTACCTCTCTAGGTCATTGGTTTCATTTGGAAACTATACTTCTTTTAATGCAGCCTAATATAGCATTTGCCTTTTTTGCAGCCACATTGCACTGTTGGCTCATATTCAGCTTGTGATCAACGACAATTCCAAGATCCTTCTCACATGTCGTATTGCTGAGCCAAGTATCCCCCATCTTATAACTGTGCATTTGGTTTCTTTTTCCTAAGTGTAAAGCTTTGCATTTATCCCTGTTGAATTTCATTCTGTTGTTTTCAGCCCAATGCTCCAGCCTGTCAAGGTCCCTTTGAATTTTGTTTCTGTCTTCCACGGTATTAGCTATGCCCCCCCCCCCAATTTTGTATCATCTGCAAATTTGATAAGCATGCTTTGTACCTCCTCATCCAAATCATTAATAAAAAAATGTTAAAGAGCACTGGGCCCAGTACCAAGCCCTGTGATACCCAATTGCTACTTCTGCCCAGTTTGAGAAGGAAAGTGAAACATTTTGTAGTTACATAACAGACCGACATAAACATTAATAAGACATTAACAAACCACCAAATTCTTCTTCATTGGTCATGACTTGGCTGAAAAGAGTTAACAGGTGACACAGCTGATGAAAATTGCATTACTTTCTGAAAAGGTAAATTTGGCTTTCCTTGAATAGACCCGTTAAGGCATTATGAGAACAGTAACAAGATCCAGGGCCTTTTCGGTGGTGGCCCCCGAATTATGGAATGCCCTCCCAGATGAGATATGCCTGGCGCCTTCCCTGTCATCTTTCTGGCGCCAGGTAAAAACCCACCTCTTCACCCAGGCATTTTAATGTATTTTATGCTTTTAATTTTATTTATTTTATTTCTAGTTTTCTTTTACTTTGTTTATATAATGTTTTATATTGTTTGCGCAATACACACTTGCTGTATTTTAAATATTGTGGTTTTATCATGTTGTACACCGCCCTGGGAGCTGCTAGCTATAGGGCAGTTTAGAAATGCAACTAAATAAATAAATAAATAAATAAATAAATAAATAATGTTCTTAAATATCTTTGTTTCTTTAACCAGATGAATGAAAAAAAACATTCTAGCAAGTTAGATTGCATCATAGAGACCCTTCAAAGAGAGGGAGAGAGATTTTACTTACATTGCCTCTTTAGCATCAGAGAGCTGGAGTTACTAACATCTGTTTTCCTTCCTTTAATTAAATACTAAATGTGGGTCACTGAAATCCTCTCCGCCTCCACGCTAGAATTTTGCTTCTGCTGCCCTGAGGCTGAACTCTTCAGGTTATACCTGGCTATTTTGGGGTTGGCTAAGCTTGTGGGCCACATCCAGCCCCCCAAACATTTCCATGTGGGGGGGCCCAAGAGCACTCCCCCCCCCAGCTCTGGCCACTTCTGCTGGCTCCTGTCCCTTCCCCTCTCCTCTTTCTGAGACCTTCTTGCAAAGTCAGATGCCCCAGAAGGAGAAGGGTGGGCCCTTTCCTTCCCCCTCATTTGTTCACCCCATTGCATGTGATGGGGAGGAAATCCTCCTCTTCCCCCCTCACATGCTCCTCTCCTGACTGACAGAAAAGTGTGGGGCTCCCTGAATTGTGGTGTGGACTGTGGGTGTGATGAGTGTGTATTGCGCTTGTGCATGAGGCATACGACATCCCCCCCCCCCAGGCTGGGTGACCCTCAATATTGCCCTTGAGCCAAAAATGGTAACCACCCTCCCTCGGACTAAATCATACTCTCTGCAGAGTCATTGTAATCCATGGACAAGTCTCTGGATTTCAGTGGGTCTACTGTGAGTATTATTATTTATCATTATTTATATATTTATTTCATTTATGGGCACGTTTAGCCTCGAGAAGAGAAGACCAAGGGGAGATAAGATGTCACTCTTCCAATATTTGAAAGGTTGCCGGGAGGTGGTGGGCTCTTCCACACTGGAAGCCTTCAAGAGGCAGCTGGACAGGCACCTGTTGGGTATGCTTTGATTTGGATTCCTGCATTGAGCAGGGGTTGGACTAGATGTCCTTAGAGGACACTTCCAACTCTGCTATTCGTTGATTCTTTGATTCTATGAATTGCTTCCCATGAGGCACCTAAAACAGTTATATATATATTATATATATAAAACAGTTAAAACAACTGCACAGATACATTCTTAAACAAAGAATTTTAAAAAACAGTTTAAAACAAGAAGGCATTCATAAAATCAATTCAAATCCAGAGAGATCTTAACTGGGATAATGATTTTAGCAGGCTTTTTTGAAAGAGGAATTGTCTTTTGCAGGCGCCCAGAAGGCTTAGTTGTGTCTGACGCAGGACTTAGTTGGGGAAATGCATTTACTAGAAATCAGTGCCATTTTGTTGCAGAAAGGGACAAAATATACATAAAGTAGAAAATAATGGCGGGCAGCTTCTGTAACATGCCTGGCCAGCCTCCCCTGAAGTAGTACAAAATGTGATTTTTAAAATAAGAAAGGGGGCGTCAAGGTGAACAGATTCCTCATAATGGCTCAGAGGCTGCCCTGAGGGGGTCTGTTAGCTGCTGCCCTCCGCCATCTGTCAGGGTGTAGTCATCCAGGGTTTGTGTGTGTGTGTCTGAGACCCCTTACTTCTTTGGGAGCAGGGTCCCAGCAGGGTCCCTATGTCTCCAGCATCCTGAGAGCCAATCAGCACGAAAGGGGAGTCTGTTAGCCACTGAGCAGAGTCTTCTAACATGCTTCCTGGTCCTTTCTTGCCTATATTGGAACCCATCAGAGTGAAAGGAGGTGAGTCAGCCACTAAGAAGACTCTTCCCAGTAGCTAACACTCTCCACTTTCCTGTTTATTGGCTTGTAGGGGCATCTGTTGTTGTGGGAGGAGGGGTTAACAGGGATCTCCCGAGGGGGGGGGAGCAGAGTCAGGGCTGGGGAAAGCCATCGCCCCCCCACCCCTCAGGGCCCTCCCCCTTCCCCTGCCACCACTGTCCCCCACCCCCTCTCGGGCTCACCATGACGGGTGTGGGCGAAGTGCCCGTCGAACTCATAGTTGTTCCGGCAGAAGCACTCCACTTCGGCCATCTCGCGCCGCAGCCGCTCCTTGTTCTGGTTCCACACTCCGGCGGCGCTCTCGCCCAGCTTGGCCACGGCCACGTATCTCCCGAGGTCGCTGTCGAAGCGGAAGAACTCCAGCCGGTCCCACAAGTACCTCTGCAGGTAGCGGATGCGCAGCGTCCCATTGGTGGCAGTGGCGGGGAAGAAGTGGCACTCGCACTTCGTCTGGATGAGGAAATGCTCTGGGGGGAGGAGAGGATGGGTCAGGCGGGGATGGGGTGAGACACCCCCGCACACCCCCTCCCTGGCAAAGGAAATGGACCCCCCCACAGCCCCCTGTTGTTCTCCCCGGCGAGGATCTTTCTAAGTCGGGTCTTCGCCCTGATCCCTGTTTGGCTTCTTTTGTTTGTGTTCCAGAAGGAAGATAGAGTTAGAGTCCTCCAGCTGGCTAGGCTTGCCTCCCTTTACCTGTGCTCCTCTCTACCTAACTTCCTTCTGTTGTAACTGATATGCTCAGGGAAGCTGACCTGCCCCTCCTTCCTTCACCTTCTTCGACTGTCCGAAAGAGAGGAGCAGGGCTGGTGCCAGAGGGTGGCCAGGTTGGGCCCTGGCCGAGGGCCCCTGCAGGCCGGAGGGCCCCCCAAAGGGCTCCTCCTTAGGGTGGTGCTCCCATTCCATGATCCACGGCAGTGTCGCATCCTGACCCTGCCGTGGATCATAGAGACGGAGCTCCAAGGCACCCCCCCAATACAGACAGCATGGGCTTCAGTAAACCCACATGCATACCCCATCTACCTCTCCTGTCAGTGTGAATGTTGTGTGCACTGTGCGTGCACGTCATCTGCCGGAGAAGCGACCATTTTGAATCTGATCGATAATTTAGGATTGGGTCGGATTGAAGAGAACGCCGAAGGGTTCTGTACAATTCGGAAGCGTCCAGATAACGGTCAAATTACAGCCACCCCCTTAGCCCTGCAACTTTGGCTTGAACGGTTTCCTTCGAAGGTAGAGCGCCTAAGCACACTTTATGTGTCCCTTTAACTATACATCCCAACTCCCGGAGGCTTAAGCTCCCCTCCGCCGGAGGTCACTCAGAGCTGAACCCTTTGTCCAGCAATCCAAGGAGGAGGTCGCATAAGGTTGACTGGCAGAAGGCTAACGCAGCTGAATAACCGCAGTTCAACAGGGGCAGCTTCTCCATCACTGCATTTCCATGCCAGGAAATTCTGACGTGCCTCATGCCAGATCAGATTATTTTCGTCCCTCAAACCCAGGATTAGGATTATCTACTTTGGCAGGATCTCTAGAAGAGGTATGCCTTTGCTATCCACTATGTATTTCTATAAATAAAATAGCTTTTCTTATTTTACTAAGTCTTAAGTCTCAGTGATCTAAATGAAGGGTAAAAGCCTGCCACTTAGGTAAATACACACAGGGGCACACACGCATTTCAGACTGTTGACGATCTCTGCATGTATATATACAAATTTACATAAAAGGAGAGGCAGTGTAGTGTAGTGTGACCTGGGAGGCCGGGATTCAAATCCTGCCCCCCACCCACCCACACTCAGCCACATGAAGCTCACGGGGTGGTCTTGAGGATAAGACACTGTCTCTCAGCCCAACCTACTCACAGGATTGTTGTGATGATAAAATGGGGGAGGGACAGACCCATGTATACCCCATTGAGCTCCAGGGAGGAAAGTGGGGGGGGGCATTAATGTAAAAATAAATCAATATTAGAGGGGGGGTTGTTGTTGCTGAGAGAGTGTGGCTTGCAACATAGTCTAGAGTGAGAAGCAGTGGGGTGTTGGGAGGCTCTGACACCCTAATTTTTTCTGGCCTCCCTAAATATTTTTCCAAAAAATAAAGAATTAAATTTATTACAGGAAAAAAAATCTGGCCCCTCTACTTCTTTTCTGTGACTTTTAGGCTGCCTCTACGCCTGGAGCCCCCCCTTCTTTTACAGGTTTGTAAGAGGGGCTGGATTTCCACCCCACATCAGAATGCTGTAGCAGCGGATCCTTTATACTGTCTGGGGGTTTGGCTGGATGACTTTCGAGGTCCTTTCCAGGACTGACAGAGGAATAAAAGATACCCTCTATCTTTCAGGGCAGTTCCTGGGTAAAGGGGGGTGTTTTCTAAGCCTGTGGTTGATGATTGTGAATAAGGCCGGGGGGGGGGATCAGGAGCGCTGCAGCTGATAAATGATGCTCCGCCCTTTTAGAGCACAGTAGAGGTCTGGAGGAAGGTGTGGGGCAGCCCAGACGGGGAGGGCCAGGTGGGTTGGGGGGTCCTCGCTCAGTGATGGGAACACCTGTTCTGCATGCAGAAGATCCCTGGTTCAGAGTCCCCCCCCCCCCGCATCTGCAGGAGGCAGGGCTTGGAAAGAGGACCCTTCTCTGCCATAGATCCTGGACAGCCGCAGCTGCCAGTCCGTGCAGGCAGCCCCGTACTAGACAGGCAGATAGCTTGACTCGTATGAGGCAGCTTCCTGGTTCCTATGACCCCAAGCAAATGTGGGGGGGGGGTTTAGGCAATTAGGGGAGGGATCCCATGGGGGGGAGAGCAGGCCCGTAGGTTCAGGGGGGAGATTTTTTCTGTAATAAATTAAAGGGGCACCCCCGCCACGGAACTTGGGGGAGGCTGATGGGGGGAGGCAGGCTCAGGTTCCTTGAAGAGGGGAGGGCTCTGCCCCACTTTCACTGGGGGGTTCCTCATTGCTGAGAAGGGGCAGCTAGAAGACGTTGATGCTGCTGGAAGATTATAGCGATTAATTTTATGGAGTTACTAATTTGTTAATGGCGCATACGATGCAGAAGTTGGTTCCTAGTTCCCAGTTCCTTACTTGCTTAAAAGTTCAAAACACTAAAAAAAGAAGAAAAGTTGACAGCTACAACTTCAAGCCAAAGTTAACATGTCTCTGAACCCCAAAATATATGTTGGGGTACCCTGTATGATATATCGCTGTGATCGGGGGACTCTCCCCGTCAAGAATAACAATACACTTATGCAATCAAAATCATCAGGCTGCTGATATTATCATAAATACATAATGATGTCATAAACTCATAAAAAATAAGGAACTCGGGGTGCCCACCCCAAAATCTGCTCTGGGCCAGGACAAATCATATCCCCTAGGAAAGGGGAGGGTGTCCTCTATGAGATGCCACTGCGTCCCGCCTGGCCCAGAGCTTTTTATAGGGCAATATTTGGGGTTACTTGTAAGGCGCCTTGGAAGAATCGAAAGGTGCAATATAAATAATTGCAATAAATAAGCAAATGAAAAAATACCTGTCTTTCCCACCCCCAAAAACCCTGAGCAGAGTGGGAGGAGGATGCTACCCCCTTCTCCACTTCCCACTGATGTTGGGGGGGTCTCTGGAAGGACTTTTCTCTCCTCCCCAAAATGGGATCTCTGCTCACCTGGAGGCTCCTCCACGCCCAGCACCTGCGGAGGGGAGACCAGCACCGCCAGCACCGCCACCAACCAATGCTGAACAGAGGAGAGCTAGTATTTCATGTGATTTGGAAACTATACTTCTGTTAACTTCTGTTAATGCAGCCTAAGATAGCATTGGCCTGTTTTACAGCCACATCGCACTGTTGGTTCATATCCAGCTTGTGAGTATGAACAAAAATTCCAAGTGTGCTGGGCCCAGGACAGAGCCCTGAAGTGCCCCCCCTTGTTGTCTCCTTCCAGATTGAGAAGGAACCATTGATAAGCACTCTTTGAGTACAATTGTGTAGCCGCCCAGCCCACATTTAGCTAGCTCACTAATCAGAATAACATGGGGCACTATGTCAAAAGCTTTGCCGAAGTTGAGATATATTATATCCACAGCATTCCCACAGTCTACCAGGAAGGTTACCCAATCAAAAAACGAACTAAGATTAGTCTGGCAAGATTTCTTCTTGATAAATCCTTGCTGGCTTCTAGTAATCACTGCATTGTTTTCAAGGTGCTTACAAACTGACCGCTTTATAATCTGCTCCAGAATTTTCCCAGGGATTGATTTCAGGCTGACTGGTCTGGAGTTCCAAGGTGCCTTGTTAGGATCCCACCTGCTGCCACCACCTGTCAGGTCCCACCAGTCCGGATCCTGGTTTTTATTTGTTCTCTCACAGGCTCTAGCACAGATCTCACAAGATCCCACTGCTAGGCAGCACCACCAGCCACTCCCTATTTCACAATATTGCCTTGGAACTTTGCCTTAGTCTCCTTCTGGATGGGTTGATTCCATAAAGGAAGCCACAGACCTGAACTTACAAGATCTGAACAGGGTGGTTCACAACAGATGCTCTTGGAGGTCGCTGATTCATAGGGTGGCCATAAGTCATAGTCTACTTGGAGGCACATAACAACAACAACATCCCTAGACCTGAGAATCTTTGGTGGGATTTTTCTCTTTTGATCTGCCATTGTGGATATCTCCTAAGTTCAGAGAAGTGCTTAGGGTGTGCGTTGGTCAGCACAGTGTTTGGCAAGTGGAGCTCTGCAGGGCCACGAGATTGAAAGGGAACTCGGGTGAACCCTGTGCATTCATTAAAAGGAGATTGTCCAGATTATTTCATCACCTTTTCCCCTACACTGACCCCTGTCAAGAGTATGGAACGTCTTCACTGAGTTCTCAAAAACATGTTTTCTCCCACCTGTGCTCCTGCGCCTCGAGCCACACAGAGACTCCAGGCAATGTTTCTCTCCTTATAATTATCATTTTTCTTGCCAAAGATCCAAGGATTTACCCAAAGATTGCCTGTGAGACCAATTGCATGAACACCAGAATCAAGGGCAAGGTAATTCCTTGAATTCTGCCTGCAAAGTTTGGTGCCTAACGTATCTCCTGGGCTATTGAGAGCCTGTCTTTTCCATCTCGCATGATCATGAGATTGTTTGAGCCCTTTAGGCAGAGTCTATGAAGGAACCACTGTGTGATAATTTTATCAGCTTTTTTTAATACATACAGTAACTTTGAGCAATTTTCCTTTCCTCAACGCCAACTTCTGCTGTTATTTCGTCAGATTTTTTCCTTTTGTTTCATAGACTCTACTGATTCCCCTCGAGCCTAACAACTGTTGTTGTTTTTACAGAATCAGGCAACATCTTCATTCTGCTTGTGCCGGCCTGCCCATTCTGCTCCGACAATTCCAGCTTCCAGATCCTGCAACATGACTTTTTCCTTATGCTGTTTGTTCCAACATGCCCTCACACTGCAGTGCACCCAAGAGGGCGTCTCCCACTTTACTCCTTACTGGCCCTCCATTCATTCCTTTTCCCTCCTCTCTGGCCTAACTGCCCCCAACTGCCCCCTTTCCCCACATTCCAGCCCCCTTAGCAACTGTTGCCAAGGCTACTAAAAACTGCCTCACCCTTAATTAATAACATTTAGTTTCCCCCTATTTTCCTCCCGGCAACTAGTCTGGATGAGATGCTTGTTTCACGTTTCTGTTTCAGATTTAACATATTTCAAAAGTGTTAACGTTTCTATTCAATACAAACCTGGGTTACTCTTTGTAGGCCCAGAACAAGAGGTTGTGTGTTGAAGAACAGGTGAAGACACAGCTGCGTAGGACAATGAAAGTCACCACAAGAACAAAAGCAGTGAGATGGTTTTGTCTTGTTGCAGTTTATTTTATTTCTAATTCA
Organism: Rhineura floridana; assembly: GCF_030035675.1. Classification (NCBI taxonomy): domain Eukaryota; kingdom Metazoa; phylum Chordata; class Lepidosauria; order Squamata; family Rhineuridae; genus Rhineura; species Rhineura floridana. The sequence goes on along the minus strand of NC_084482.1, from coordinate 226,079,467 downwards.
ATTTATATCTCGCCCTTATATCCTCCTAGAAGGAACCTAGGGTGGCAAACAAAAACACCAAAAACACTTTAAAACATTTTAAAAACAAAAGGCTTTAAAACGTAATAAAACAAAACATCTTTAAAAAGATCTTTAAAAAACAAATTTCCAAAGCAACATATTGGAAACGGATTTGCCCACAGCTGGACGCATCTCCCTTTCCCACTGCTTTTAGGACCGCCCACAGCAAAGTACTGGGCCAATCCTCATGTCTGCCTCAGCCTACAGCAAAGGGTTTTGATTGGACACACCTGGAATGGCAACAGGGTTGATGTCCAATGAGTAGTGAAGTCCGCATGAAGCTGACTTCAAGGTAAAATGTGCTCAGTCTCCAATTTCCCAGGCTTTGGAGTAAAAAGGGGCAGAAATTGGGTAACATTGTGTGCCCCTGCTTTCAGAAAACAGAGGTGGAGACTCATTGAAACCAGTACAGCTGCAAGTGTGTCTCCACGCTGAGCTCCAGCCCAGCCCATAATAACTGGAGACAATTTTTCATGCTGCCATTGCCCATTACTACAAGAAGGCTCCTTCCAAGGACCCCACCTGCCCTATGGGGAGGAAGGAGAGAGGGAGGGAGGCTGGCAAAGGCAGCGTCAAGGGGGCCTGCTCCACTCAGACTGTCCCCTCACCCCACAGGGCCAGGTTGACATCTTACATCATTTATTCACTGTGGTATTTTGAAGTGAGAAACCACCATGGGTACCTTGGCAGAAAGGCATCATAGAAATATGTAAATAAATGTAAATGAATCATAGGCCAGGGAAGAATTATTCCTTCCCTTGTTTGTAATAAAAGTTGTTTTGCATGTGCTGACTTCCAGACTCCCTTCCCAGAGTGTGAGCTTGTAGTGTGGCCTCCCATGGCCTGAATTAAAAAAGAATTCAACACTCATTTTCCTGCTTTCCATTCACCAGTTGCACGCCTCTCTCCTCCTTCTCCGCTTAACTGCCACTCTCCTGCCCCCAAACACCCCCATCGCCCTGGACACGGTTGCTTGGAACTCTGCAGGCTCTCCTGAACAAGAGTTTGACTCAGAAACTACCATGAGGGGGATGTGAATGCAGGCGGATGAGGGCTGAGTGGCAAAATTCTGGTTGAGGTCCCACGGTTTGATCTGAAGGCCCATGACGGCATCACCTTGATGAAGTTAAGCGGGTCTGCATCTGGTCAGTGCCATGATGGTGTAATGAAATGAGATATAGTTTGGGAACTGTAGTATGTAGTGTTAATTTGACACAGCAGAGAATGAGTTAACCTGACCTAAGATAGAAACAGCAGAAAACAAAAATTCCTAATGGTGCCTGTGAAGGCTGAATGTTCTGTTAGCTTGTTCATCCCATGTAACAAGATACTATGTAGAGACTGAGCTAAGAATGCATTGTGCCTGGGGGAGGTAGGAACAGCACAAGGAGCGCTCAAGGTTAGAATGCTAGCTCAATGCAAAGACAATGAAGCACATTGAAGAGATACAAGCAAGAAGGGAGGGGCTGTCTTAAGGAGGGCTTGAGAGTGTATATCAACTGTACCTTTGTAATCACACTTCAGACTGATTTTCCGGCACTAGCCGAATATCTGGTCTCTCTTTTGCAAAAGATATTGGTAATCAATAAAGGTGTTGTTTTATATCTTGGTTTCCCATCTGGTGTGATTATTGGAGCTTCCCCCAGATGAAAAGAACCTTTTGGTGTAACAATTTTGGCGAGAACAGCCACGAGGTCTGGCTGACCTGCTGGCCTTCCAGGTCGCCCTTGGCGAGCCAAGGAGAGCACTCCAGGTTGTTTTAACCTGGCTTGGGGCCAAGAAAAGGCGGAGAGTGGAAGTCACAGCAGTTTTCAACCAGAGCTCCAATAAGTGAAACAAGAGAAGCCAATACCTTAGGGAGTAACAGGAAGCTGTCGATGACTGTGTGTGGTCGTGAGAGTCAGAAGGCCTACTGAGAAGCCTGGTAAGATCTGCTTGAGTAAGGGTGACTTCACGAGGGGCCCGTGGGACGAGAGCCTGTTGAAAAGCCCAGGGAACTGACCTATAGCAGGCAGTTGAAAAACCCAGTAAGATGGGAACAGGGGCATCACTGGAAGAGAAGCTCCCATGTGAGTAAAGTTTGTAGTATTTTCCCAGGAAATAAGAGTGGTATTAGGAATGATTTTGTCTAAATAGACGTGTATGAATTGGGTACTCAAATGTGAATTGGTTATATGTGAGGTGTGAAGGTTTCTTTGAGTGTCTGTGTGAAGGTTTTCTGTGGGAATGTTATAAGGGAACTTTCCTCCCTTTACTGTCACTTCCTAAAACATGTTGTTTTTCCTTGCTGCTTGGATCGGCTGTGTTGTCCATTCTACTATTTCTGCTGGCTGTCCTTGTTTTTCACAAGATTTAAAGAACCTAATTTGTTCCTTTGGTAGCTTTTAGCAATCTTTTAAGTTAATGTGAAGAGATTTGCTCTGCTGGTCCAAGCAAGTGATTAAAGAAGAAACAATGTGGAGGAACAAGGGTAGTTGTTAAGATTGAGGCATACAGGATGTAGACAGAAGGTTTGAGCTACGTAGACAGTGAAAAGGTTAAAGAGCCATTTGTGATGGGTAAGAAATGTCTTGGGAAAATTAGTGGATTGTTTTAGGGAAAAGAAAAGAGAATAATTTCTGTTCTAGTTTTCATTACTGCAGCTTGTTCTCTGTGTATGTGCATGTCTAAATTTACAACCCCTCCTTCCTTTCCCCCACTTGACAAGTAAACAGCCAAGAGAGCAACGCAGCCGCTGCCCCTTGCAGCCCGGTATAATTCTGTTATATCTTTCAGTTCATTGTGTAATTGCGGTTGTTTCCGTGCATATAAATCATGATTTAATTACAGGAATTAGTTCTCGACTGACCCGAGATTTTCTGCTGATAACTGTGCGGACAGAGGGTTTTCTTTTGCATTTGTATATGATCAAAAGTCTAATCTTTTTATCCCATTTGCCTTTCCGATTATAGGACGAAGTAGAAGCCAGGTGTTAACAATGTTTATTTTGTTTTTATATGGGTATAGAGGAGAACCTTCAGGATCTCCTTTTTGCCACTCTGGTATAGTGTTAAGAAATTAAGAAGTTTTCTACTGTTTGATTTAAAGCATAAGTATAGTTTGGTAATTTAAGAATGCAGCTGTAAATTGTTTTTCTTTCTCTCTCCTTGTATTCCTCTGTGCAAGATTTTATTTCCTCCGGAGCTCCCTTCTCTTATTAAGTTTCTTAAAGTTGTTTTCTCCAGTCTGTGTAGAAGCTGCAAAGTAATCCCCCTTCTTCCTAAAGGCTGCTTTCCGTGGCTACTTTCATGGGCAACCTCTGTACATGATCAGAGGCTAGAGAGACTCAAAGGTTTTTTAGAATGTGTAGTCCTGTTGTGTGTTTGTCTGTCTGAAACTTTTTTAATTGTATCTTTTTCCACTACTAATGGGAATACTCAGTGCAACGTACAAAGCTGCTAAATTGTTAGTTGCAACACAATATTTTGGTTTTTGTTCACTTTTGTTCTGAAGTCTTTTTATATTTTCTTTCCTGTGCTGAGGCATTTTCCCCAAAGGAACGTTTCCTTTTGTGTGTGTGTCACAGGAGATTTTATTGCAGGCATTTTTGACTGGAGCCTCACAGATCACTGACATGAAGCCGGTACCCACGCCCTGGGCCAGGACATAGCTATGCACCTGGCGTGCCATTCTCCAGCATGTGCTACCATAACAGCATAGGGGCCTGCTTCATTCTTCCCGAACTACAGGAACTGACAGGTCTACTTGACCATTGACCTGAAATGGACACCACTATTTCTTCTGGCGAGATGTCCCATGTTGTGCAAGCTTGCAATCTTTATCACAGTCACTCGGGGGGAGGGGGAATTATTATTCTTTTCATTATTCCAGTTTTTCTGCCTAGCATCGGCAAACCATACACAGTTCAGTTACAGCTTCCACTGAACATGACCAGCTGGTTTCCAGAGGATGAACTTTGTGCAAGCCATCCCACAGCATGTTTCAACACCATGATACTTGTTTTTTGTCCATTATAATATTGTATGTAATTATTTATGCATTGTCCTTTAAGGATGTGTTGACCGTTGTTGTTGTTTTTTTCCCTTTCATAATTTATATGTTATGGCTGTTTTGCTCCTAGGATTTTTTTTTACTTTTCCAATCCCTCTGAGTGATTTCGTAACGGGGGTTTACAGAATTTGACTATTTCAGATGTGGGGTTCACCAGTGTAGAGTATTGGCCCATTGCATCATTATTTTCTCGCCCATTTGTTTATTTTCCCATTCTGTCATAATAATGGTTAGGAATAGTGCAATGTTTAGGAGTGCAAGTTACACGTCAGATAACACATGATCGTCATGCAGTCACTCATATTATAGATAAGCTCTCACAAATAGAGGCACATGGATGGTGGAATTCCCTGTTTGGCTGGGGTGAGGACGCCAAAGGAGGTTTAAATCTTATAATGCACCCCATTGTGGTGATTTTAATGCTTCAAATAATTCTGGTCTTTGTCTCAATGGCCCTTGTGAGATGGATCCTATCACATATAGCACAATTACACCAATTGGAAGTCAGCATTGGAGCCCGGGGGCAGAACTGTGAAAGGATGTATATGTCTACATTTCAAAGAGGGGGGGGAGTGGTACGGCTTGGCTAACCCCAGGTTAGTTCAAGTGGACTCTAGGAGGTGCAAGGCCAAGAGCTATAACTCCCACCCCCACTCTCACACACCCCACCTGATGGTATGGCTGGTGATGCGTTCCAGAGGTTTTGTGCAAAGGAAAACAAGGGCAGAGTTAAACACTGTTGCATAAATGTTATCTTATTCCTTGGCATATACACCCCCACCCACAGTGAATCCCATTGTTCATTAGAGAGAGCCTTAGTTTTTTTGGTGTCAGTTAGAAATACACATGCAGATATACACACACGCATATGGGGACTCCTCACACTACGACTCCCCCTTTTTCCCATTGACCACACATGGCAAATGGGGAACTCAATATACATACTGCATGCCCAACAAAAATAGATGAAACCACCCTTGCAATTGAGCACAACGTGATCACATATCACCCACCAAATACACTGACCCCAAGGTTCTGTGTAGAGAAAGGAACCCCCAAATCCCGATCTTGGTTTATGTGGATAATATTCTGGTCTGTGGGGAAAACCGGGGGGCCTGCCTAGAGGCTACTAGGTCTCTTCTGAAGGAATTGGCTAAAAAGGGATATAAAGTGTCTAAGGACAAGGTGCAGTGGTGCCAGGAAGAAGTTACGTTTCTGGGATACCAAATCAAGAAAGGCAAAAGGGCCTTGGGCGCTGAACGAAGGGAAGCAATATGTGGTATGCCAAGCCCCAGAACTCCAAAAGAACTGAGAGCTTTTTTTGGGACTAGTGGGGTTTTGCAGGCAATGGATCCCTGAGTTTGGAATAAAAGTGGCTGTTTTGTATGAATCCCTGACAAAGGAGGGGCTAAAGGATTGGAAATGAGATAAGTTAATGGAAACAGCATTTAGGAAGTTGAAACAAGCCCTAAGCAACCCTCCTGTGCTAAGCCCTACCAGATGGACAGAAGCCATACCGACTGTATGTGACCGAAAACAAGGGAGTAGCTTCACGAGTCCTGACACAGAAATGGGGAGACAAATGGCGACCCATAGGATACTATTCTAAAGTATTGGATCCTGTTGCCAAAGGGTGGCCCACCTGCTTGAGAGCGGTAGCAGCAGCAGCGTGTCTGTTGCAAAAGGCTGAGAAAATTGTCATGGGGGCACAGCTGGAAATCACAGGCCCACATGATGTAGCCAGAATACTGGGAACAAAGGCGGATAAAGTTCTCAATTCTTCAAGGCAGTCTTCCTATGAGAATTTGTTAACTGGACGTAATAATCTGACCCTGTCAGTTTGCAATACCTTGAACCCAGCTACCTTAATCCCTGAACCAGGGGAGTTGTTACACGATTGCCTGGAGGTTTTAGATCAAGATACCTCCATAAGGCCAGGACTGAGAGACATACCAATAGAAGAGGAAAATGATTAAGTTTCAACCCCTAAATGCTTTTGAGGGGGGATTGTAATGAAATGAGATATAGTTTGGGAACTGTAGTATGTAGTGTTAATTTGACACAGCAGAGAATGAGTTAACCTGACCTAACATAGAAACAGCAGAAAACAAAAATTCCTAATGGTGCCTGTGAAGGCTGAATGTTCTGTTACCAGCTTGTTCATCCCATGTAACAAGATACTATGTAGAGACTGAGCTAAGAATGCATTGTGCCTGGGGGAGGTAGGAACAGCACAAGGAGCACTCAAGGTTAGAATGCTAGCTCAATGCAAAGACAATGAAGCACATTGAAGAGATACAAGCAAGAAGGGAGGGGCTGTCTTAAGGAGGGCTTGAGAGTGTATATCAACTGTACCTTTGTAATCACACTTCAGACTGATTTTCTGGCACTAGCCGAATATCTGGTCTCTCTTTTGCAAAAGATATTGGTAATCAATAAAGGTGTTGTTTTATATCTTGGTTTCCCATCTGGTGTGATTATTGGAGCTTCCCCCAGATGAAAAGAGCCTTTAGTGTAACAATGGGAGCCCAAGCAGGGGGAATCTCTTTAGTCATTTGCTACATTGACGTGGATTCCATGACAGAAGAAAGGTGGGATATAAATGAAAGAAAATAAATAAATGAAAAATACAGATCTTTTTTTAAAGGGGAAAATATTCACACTCATGCCCACTTGACTTAGCCTTGAAGACTGCAATTGGCAGAAGAAGTTCACCTGGGTGGTCACATGGATTGATCCTGTTTGTAAAAATAGAGTTGTACTTGAGCATTAATACACCTTTCCGGGTTAAAGTTATGGAAATGGAAATGGACTTCCTTCAAGTTGATCCCGACTTATGGCTACCCTACGAATAGGGTTTTCATGGTAAGCAGTGTTCAGAGGGGGTTTCCCATTGCCTTCCTCTGAGGCTCAGAGGCAGTGACTGGCCCAAAGTCACTCAGTGAGCTTCATGGCTGTGTGGGGATTTGAACCCTGGTCTCCCAGGTCGTAGTCCAACACTCTAACCACTATGCCACACTGGCTCTCTGAATAGGGTTTTCACGGTAAGCGGTATTCAGAGGGGCTTTACCATTGCCTCCCTCTGAGTCTAGTCCTGCCCAGCTGGCTAGGGCCTGCTCAGCTTGCCACAGCTGCACAAGTCTGCCACTTCCTTGTCCGCAACTGCCAGCTGGGGGGCAACTGGGTTCCTTGGGACTATGCAGCTTGCCCACGGCTGCACAGGTGGCTGGTCATGTAAACCCTGAGACACTCACTGTGGGGGTGATCTTTAGCTGGCCCTTGACACCCAGGAGACACAAGTGGGGATTTGAACTCACAGACTCTGGACTCCCAGCCAGGCTGTTCTCCCCACTGTGCTATACCAGCTTTTTAAGTTATGAACTAAACCATAAAACTTTCTGTAGAGTCAGGCTCAGGCTGGATTGAAACACATCACTATGACATCACGTATGATGTCACAAGTAGGATAAGCTCCAAGTCTCAGCAAAATGAGAGCCAGTTAACAGTCAGGCCAGGCTTCATGCTCTCAAGGTGGCTCTTCAGGAAAGGTGATGAAAAGGTAACATTTGGGCCTCCATTAACTTTTACTATAGGAGAAGGATTTTGGAACTTTTTGTGTAGGACATTCACATTCTCTTTATCTGTGTACCTTGTCAAGTAAACTGCCGCCATTTCTATATTTTGGTGCCCTTCACATATTTAATAATAATAATAATAATAATAATAAAAGCCTTAGAGTATGACTCTATTGTTTCTCCTGCATATCTCAGCAGCTTTTGATACCGTTGACTGTGATAGCCCCCTGGACCATCTCTGTAGGTTGAGAGCACAAAATTACTCTGGTTTCACTCATACTTACAGGGTCGGTTCCAGAGAGTAGTTTTGGGTGACAATGCCTCAGGTACCTGGCAACTGAGCTGCATATGAAGTCACTTTGGGCAGTCGTTAAGAGATCTTGGGCAAGGTGCCACCAGTATGTTGATACCTAGCGCTATTTCTCTGTAATGTCTGAATCAGGAGAGGCCATGCATGTTCTAAACAGATGCCTGGGTGCACTCATGAGTCGGATGAGGGCTACCTGTTTTCAATCACAAATCCACAGGCATGTCATGGACCATCCAAATGAAGCTTATAGACCATTGGTGGTCTGTGGGTCAGTTTGGGAAACCCTGTCATAAATAACTTCAGACCACTGATATCTAGCAGTCCATCTTTCCCAGTACAGACCGAGCTGATCTTTAAGATCCCCTGAGCAGATCCTTGTTGGCTGTACCACAACTGTGGGATTGTCTCTTGGTAACAACGCAGAAGCAGACCTTCCCTGTGATTGCACCAACCCTCTGGAATGCCCTCCATCAGGTATTTCGTGGAACAGTGACAATGCTCTTTAAATGCTTAATATGCTTACCCTAGCTTTTGTGGACTCTGACTCTGAGGCCTGTATCCAACTTAACTTCTACTCAGAGGAGATCCATTTTTTAAAAAAAATTGCATACTGCTCAGTGTTAGTTGTGATATACAGTTTTGTTTTTATCTCATTTTTAGGAAGTGTTATTGAATGTTGTTGTGGTGTTTTCAGGTAAACATCTTTGAGATTTGTATTATGTTAAGCTGATTGTGGGGTTTTTTTTGTATAAATAAATATTAGCCGTAGCAAGTTCATCCCACTCTTCAGTCCAAAATATATCCCAGAGCAGGTTACTGTTGGGTCAAAATGAATTATGGAAGAAATAAAATTGATTTTGATTTATTTGCCCCTAACCTGACCCCCATCCCAGGAAGATTTGCAGAAAGAACTTTGGTCCAGGATACAAACTGAATTCAGCTTTTCTTTTCTTTTTTACAATAATTTTTATTCAAATTTTCATAAAACATACAAAACAAAATCATAAAACATTCAAAGACAAAAAACAAAACAAAACAAAAATGATTAAACAAAAAAATAAAATGTTGACTTCCCATTTGTCGCAGATCAAATCAGTTGTAGGTCTACAATATATAACAATCCTGTCTCTTAAATTATATTATAAAATCACTTTCCTCCAGTAGTTATCTTAATTAATCATCAAATCTCATAAACATTACTTTATTCTTTCCACAAAAAGTCAAAGAGAGGTTTCAATTCTTTAAGAAATATATCTATCAATTTTTCTCCAAATAAACATGTCGATTAATCCATCTCGTTAATAATAATAATAATCTTATTGTCATAACCATAGTCCAAATAAACATATCGATTAATCCATCTCATCAAAATCTGTTAGGTCCAATAATTTCAATAGCCATTATTCCATTATCCATATTAATTCCATCTTCCATCTTCAATAGTCCTGTTAAGTCCAGTAATTTCAGTGTCCAATCTTCCATTATCAGTATTCCATAATAATCTTGCTGTCATAGCCATAGTCATATAATAAGATTCTGATGGGAATTTCCTCTATCCCAAATATTTTCTTGCCATCAATTCTGAATAAGTTGCTGAAATATTGTTGTAAAGTCATATCTGTGTTCTTCTTTTTTACAAAATGCACTGGCTCATCTCTTGAGAGTTTTTCCATTGTCACATGGCTGCAGTTAATTCCATAGATTTTCTCTATATCAAGCTCCATCACGTCATTCCAGAATTCAGCTTTTCACATGCTCAAGTGACCTTTAGCCGATATGTGCCAAAGGATGAGAAACCTTTGTCCCAGCAAGGAGGTGTTTTGCATTTGCTTTGTGCTTTTCCTGTTTTAATGTTCTCTCGTTGTTTTAAGAACTCTGGCTCCAGCCTTTATCTCAAGGCTGTAGCAGCCTGCATAATCTGATTTACAAAGGGCAGCTTGCCCCTGGCAATTTCGCCTATCTCCCCTTCCTCTCCTTCCGCCCCTCTTGTCATGACCTTTATGCCAACGTGTGATTTCCTTATGCTTTATGAAGTTCATCCCCCTGGCCTGTAGCCCCTCCCTAAGGGTATATAATCTGAACCCCTTTCAATAAACGGGGTTCCCATTTCTGGAAGGCACCTTGCTGGACAGGTTGGGTCCCCTTTATTTATTTATTATTTATTAGACTTTTATACCGCCCGACTAGCAATAGCTCTCTGGGCGGTGAACACAAGAGATACAATAAAATCACACAATATAATACTGCAAAAACATAATAAAAAACAATCTGAGATCTATTACAACAAAATTAAGTTAACTTAACTTAAATTAAATTGTATGAAATGAAAATGAAAATGAAAATGCCTTGGAAAAGAGGAAGGTTTTAACTTGGCGCCGAAAGGAAAACAACGTTGGCGCCAAGCGCACCTCTTTGGGGAGACTGTTCCACAATTCGGGGGCCACCACTGAGAAGGCGCTAGATCTTGTCACCACCCTCCGGGCTTCTCTATGAGTCGGAACCCGGAGGAGGGCCTTCATAGTAGAGCGTAGTGTACGGGCCGAGTAGAGCGTAGTGTACGGGCCTTGTCAAATAACCTTGTCAAAGGTTGTCAGTTATTTCCTGGGTCTCTGGCAGTGGGTTCAAGGGACTCAACTCCGCACTCTTCCTGGGGTGAACGTGAGGTGAGTAAGTTTTGACCTAACAATTTGGGGGCTCGTCCGGAATCTCCTGTGCACCCCTCTTGCTGGCAGCGTCTCCTCTCTGATTCAGGCAACAGGCGCCACGAGAGATTTCTCTCGGTTGCCCTGGACAGAGACCTTTGCTGCCAGCTTGCAGGATAAGCAGCAGTTGAGGAACCCCTGCCAGATGCCATGGGACAAACAGGGAGTATGGGAAATTGCCAGTTCAGAGAGGCATGAAGAAGAAAAAGATTGAGTTATGCGTGGAACGGTGGACACGCTTCACTGCAGTGTTGGCCCCGGTGCAGGGTGGCCAAGAGGTGGTTCCTTTGAAGCTGCCACTTTGAGAGGAGTAAGGGGGCAGATTGAGGTTAACCACCGAGGACAAATGGATTTCCGGTTCCTGTGGCGGGCAGGAGCACAGAAATGGAAACGAATAAGAATAATGGCTGTTAGATCTTTGACCAGTGAGGACCCCCCCCTAGTTATTTCACTGATGATTCAGTAAGAAGGAGCATACAGAGTCACAGCCTAATAGCTTCCGCCCCACCTTTGGTTCCCAACCCCGGAGGCAAAATTCCTCAGGCGAGGGCAGAAGGGACTCCCCCGACCTCTGAGGAGGAACGGGAAGATGGAGAACCAGAGGGGGACTCAGGAGGAGTGGTCATGCGCTTGCGAGAAAAAGAGAAAATTAGAAAGAAAAAAGAGAAAGAGGAACTTCAGAAAAAACAGGCAGCAAGTTATGAATTCCCACTGATTTTGTGCGACCAGCCTTGTGTGGACAATGCAGGAACCCTGTGCCACATGATTGTGGTTGAGCACAAGATGTGGTTGGAATGGGATCTTAAGAAATGGAGCCTGTTGTCAGGCTTTTTTGGGGAACAACCGAGGAAAATGTTGGATTTAGTGAATAGAGTGTTGACAGGAGAGAAACAAAGTAGATTGTGGGCACTGGAAGTGGCTTGGGCAGCCGAAGGGGGATTGAGGCTAGCTTGGTCCGAGAGGACACAAATGGCAGCGGGCTGGACTACGGAAAATTGGACTCAGGCCAACCGCACCCAGTTGCAGGCAGATAGGGAGAGGCTTTGGGGGCATCTTCGACAAATGTCACAGAAGCCGCCTAACCAGGGCAATTTTCTGGCTATAAAACAGGAAGCCAATGAGTCCCTGAGGCAGTTTTGGACTCACCTGCTTGAAGGGGTCGTAGTTTTACTAATTTGGACCAAAGTTTAGACTTACGGCTCTGATCCTCCCCTGTAGGAGTGATGGACAGATTAACATGGTCCACCCCCAGTGATTAATGGAATCCACTGGATTCCTGAATGCCCTCAGGGAGTTTCCAGTAGATCGAGCAGGAGACCCTGTTGAACCCTTGTCGCTCTGTGGAACAGCGAGGCACGTCGGGCTTTTGACACGGTTGCCCCCGAATGCCCTCTCTGACATTGTGGAGCCCGTCTTGCACCTTGGTACATCAGTAATTGGTCAGTTGCCTGCTTTGGATGGGGTCGTACTCCCTCTGAAAGAGCAGGTCCATAGTCTGGGGGTGCTCCTAGATCCATCTTCATCACTACAGGCCCAGGTGACCTCCGTGGCTAGGAGTGCCTTTTATCAGCTTCGGCTGGTAAGACAGTTGCAGCTGTTTCTGGACCAGGGTAGCCTGACCACTGTTGTCCATGCACTGGTAACCTCTAGGCTGGATTACTGTAATGTGCTGTTTGTGGGGCTGCCCTTGAGGTTGGTCCAGAAACTGCAGCTGGTACAAAATGAGGCGGCGACACTGCTCACTGGGGCAGAGTATCACCAGCATGTCACCCCACTGCTGAAAGAATTGCACTGGCTGCCCATTTGCTACGGAGCCAACTTCAAGGTTCTAGTTTTGGTGTACAAAGCCCTATACAGCTCGGGACCAGGATACCTGAAAGACCGTCTTACCCCTAATACACCCAGTCGATCACTGCGCTCTGCAGGTGGGGGCCTCCTGCAGATACCATCTTATCAGGAGGTCCGTTCTGCACAACATAGGGAACAGACCTTTAGTGTGGAAGCACAAGTGTTTGTCGCCCTGGCCTCCTACTGGGAGAAAGGGTGGAATCAAGCAACCAATCCAAACAAACAAATAATAAGAAGTTGTAGTGTGCACAACATGTAGCATCAAACATACTAGTGTCGTTGCCCACAAGTCCCTTCCCCCACACTTATTCAGTGAAATGCAGAATTACAGCCAAGGTTGATTCCAGATTTCTGAGGCATCCTGGAGAAACGGTCGTCTGGAGTGGGGGACTGTCTGTCAATGGGCCTGAGAGAGATAACTCAACTGTGAAAGCAGGCAGCACTCCAAGACGCCTGGGCTGGCTGAATCTAAGTATGCTTTTAGTTTCCCACAATGTCCTGGGGCAGCCTTTGCTCCAGATGTTTTGGACTCCATCTCCCATCAGCCCCAGCCAATGAAGCTAGGTTTGTGGCCTTCAGGAGAAATTAAAAGAATGGCTAATTCCTGCCGGCTCAAAATGAAATGAGACTGGCATCATCAGTAGGCCCTGCCAGGATTGCTGTCCGCAGGGCGACGAGGATGATAGCCAGTATGGAGAACAAGTTTTATGAGGAAAGGTTGAAGGAACTTGGCATGTTCAGTCTGGTGAAGAGAAGGCTGAGGGGTGACATGATTGCACTCTTTAAGTACCTGAAGGGCTGTCACATAGAGGAGGGTACAGATTTGTTCACTGCTGCCCCAGAGGGTAGGACTAGGTCTAATGGTTTTAAGTTGCAGGAGCGTAGATTCAGATTGGACATTAGAAGGAACTTCTTGACAGTAAGGGCAGTTCGGCAATGGAACCGACTGCCTAGGGAGGTGGTGGGATCTCCTTCGCTGGATGTCTTCAAGCAGAGGCTGGACAGCTATCTGCAGGAGATGCTCTAGCTGTGGATTTCCTGCTGTGAGCAGGGGGTTGGACTCGATGGCCTACAAGGCCCCTTCCAACTCTATGATTCTATGATTCTAGGTGCCAGGTTGAAAAAGGCAACTTAATTTACTGCTCTTGGTACCGCACAACAGCCACCAGCAGAAAGTCAATTGTGGCTCAGGCGACGAGTATCCTGGCCTGGGCAAGTTCTGCTTGTAGGGAAGGCACAGTCCACAGTTGCTTATTTTTTTTTGCCTCAGGAAGTCCAGCTATCAAGGATGGTCCTTCTGCCTCTTTATTATCAATTGTTATCGTTATTACATTTTATCCTAATGTTTCCCCAAGGAGCTCATGGTGGCATATATGGTACAATCCTCACAAGAGCCTTATGAGGTAGGTTAGGCTGAGAGGTGGTAGCTGGCCCAAGGTCACCCAGTGAGCTTCATGGATGAGTGGAGTTTTGAAGCCTGACCTCTTGTGCCCCTGTATGACACTCTAACCACTACACCACATTGTCTCACTAAGTCACTCTTCCATGCCAGCCGTCCTCCATGAGCTATTTGGCAAAAATATTCAAACACAGCCCAGGCACCAGACTGCATAGATTTAGACCTCCTCCACAGCCCTCTGTGTTTCAGCAACCCATTTCCAGTTAGGAAGCATTTTTAATGGATGGCTTTTGTTTGGTGGGCTCATTTTGATGGTTTGGGTATATTTGGATCTCTAAGAGAGTTAAATATACCCATTTCCTTCTAAAGTATTTTTCCAGTGATAGCTGTCTCCTCCCCCACATCCTGATGCTGACCCGGGCAGCAGCATTAGGTACAACATGAGTGGAGGCAGCTCTGAGGCAAGCCACCCCCTGCCCCCATCGTCATGAAGTGCTGAGGATGGTAGCCTTGGAAAGCACATGGAGCTGAAGGAGGAAGTTGGGAGAGTAGCCACTCTTCCTCACTTCCTCTTCCAGCTCTATGTGTGTATCACAGCTCAGATTAATTCTCCTGGTTCAGATGTTTACCCAGGACCCTTCTTTTTTGTCTCTGGGGTGGGGATGGTCTCGGAAGTGGAGAGAGGAGTGGCCAGGATTGGTGGCACCCAGAGCACTTGCTCAGGAACCCAAATGTGCCCATGGGCCTGCAAAGGTTGGCAATCCCTGGCTCAGAAGCAAGGTAAATTGAGTGAATAGATGCCTAAAATCATGCATGGTGTGGAGATGATGGATAGGGAGAGGATTTTCTTGTGAGACCAGAACACAAAGGGGTCTTCCGATGAAGCGGAATGTTGGGGGATTCTAGGCAGGCAAAAGGAAGGACTTCTTCACAGAGTGTGTCGCCAATCTGAGGACTTCAGGTTATGGTGATGGCTATCAACCTAGTTGGCTTTTAAAAGAGGATCGCACGGCTGCAAGGGTCAGAGGCTGCAGATCCCTGAATACCAGTTGCTGGGGAACAACACCAGGACAGGACGATTGTCCTCATGCCTTGTGTGTGAGCTTCCCAGAGGGTCTGACTGGCCATTGCAAGAAACTGGATGTGAGAGTAGATAGGCCTTTCGTCTGACCCAGGCGCCGGGCCCTGCTAATGCTCTTGCCAGCAAAGTTTAGGAGAAACTCCCCACCACCAGCACCAAAATGATTCATATCACTCTCAGAAGCCGCCTCTGTGCTTTCCCACAAACTTGTTTTTCTCCAGCTCTGCACCTGCCCCTCGAGCCACGCAAAGACTCGAGCAGGTAGCAGGCATGAACGTTCTTCCCCTTATAATTATCAAAATCATGGTGGTTTGCCCTTGCTGAAGCTCAAGAGATATTTCTGGAGGTTGCCCAAACATCAGAATCAAGGGCAGCATGAGGTTATTTATGCCACTGTTGCCTGAGTGGGGGGAGTTTAATTGCTCTGAAGCCAGAGCTGAACATCTCCCGCATCGGCAAAGCGAATGCAGCATTGGTCTCGCAAAGGGCTGGGGGTTGGCTTCTTTTATTAAGCTGCACTCACAAGAGAGGTGCAGGAGGCAGAGCCAGAATGATCTCCCTGCTGCTTCTGCTGCTATTTCTGCAGCTGACGCCCCATGGAGTCTGTGGGAACCAGGAGGTGAAAAGCCAATTGAGTCTGAAGACGGAACCAAGGGAAGCACTCAATTACTACCGGCCTGGAGACTTCCTCATTAGCGGGATCACAACTCCAAAGAAATATTTTGCACAACATCCATTCAACTTTTCCCAGGTCCCCTTCACCAGTTTTGTTACGTAAGTAATTATATGCTGATGGACGTTATGCCTCACTTTCTATTTCCCAGGGAAACAGCCCCTGTTCCAGGGCAGGGGAGCCTTTGGCCTTTCAGATGTTGCTGGACGACGGCTCCCTTCATCCCTGACAATTTGCCACAATAGAAACAGTGAATTATCCCACCTGCAGACAAGAGGCAAGGGTGGCACACAAGACACGCAGCCCCCTGCAGGCAAGTGAATGCCAGGAGTGGCATCAGAGGGAGGAGGGAACAGGCTTTCTTCTTAGGGCAGCAGCTCATGTCCAAATCCCTCTTCGCTAAACTAAACCTTTCCTCCTTCCTCCAAATCACATTTCCTTTTGTGTTATGCCTTTTGAAATTAGAAGCCCAAGGACCTCCTTAACAATGACATTTGTAAGCTGGTCTGGAAGGCTTTTTTGGCCAAACAGCATTATGAATATGCTTTAAATAAAAAATAATAAATTAAAAAATACAGCCCAGGGGACTTCTTCATCAGTGGAAGTCGATGAAAAGGTATTCATAAGCTTCATCTGTAAGTAAAGATGTACCAATGTGTTTGGTGCTTCCTCACCTCACTCCATTTGCTCCAAATGACCAGGACAGTCCCTGTTTTCTAGTCCCCATTACTGGGCATCTCTGACAAAACACTCCCCCCACTTGACCCCTCTTTGCCTTTGAAGAACGATTGAGTACTTCATGAACACTGACGCAGCATCTACTCCAGACAGAATCAGATATGATGGGATAATTAGGGGATTCTACCATCATTTCCACTGAAAGAACAGTCTGTAGCTAAAACGGGTCTTTCTTGATAGTTTAAACACAAATGCCAGTGCATGGCATCCTCCTCTGTCCTCAGCCTGATGGCCAGATATAAAGGTTGCAAGTGTAGTTAAGTGAATCAGGTCTTCTCATGATGTGTCCGAAGTATGATAACCTCAGTTTCATCATTTTAGCTTCTAGTGATAGTTCTGGCGTAATTTGTTCTAACACCCTATTATTTGTCTTTTTTGCAGTCCATAGTATGTGCAAAGCTCTCCTCCAACACCACAATTCCAATGAGCTGATTTTTCATTCAATTCATTCATTCATTCGGGATATATATAGAAAGCTTCCAGTCTGTGGGCCGTTGTTTTCCATATTTGCTGACAGCTTTTTGTCAAAATTTGGACAGATTCAGTTTCAGTAGCTTGTAGCAACTCTACTGGTATGCCATCTCTTCCTGGTGATTTGTTTCTTCCAAGTATTTTAAGAGCAGCTTTCACTTCAGGTTCTTCATCATTTGGTTCCTCCAGAATGAATCTGTCATCCTTGCATCTCTTTTATAGTGTTCTTCAGTGTATTGCTTCCATCTTCCTTTTATTTTATTTTATTTCTGTCAGTCAGTGTGTTTCCCTGTTGATTATTCAACATCCCTACTCTTGGTTTAAATTTCCCTTTCATTTCTCTAATCTTTTGGAACAGGGCTCTTGTTGTACCCTTTTTGTTGTCCTTTTCTATTTCTACACAGTAACTATTGTAATAGTTTTCTTTGTCTCTACGTACTAGTCGGTTATATTGTTGCATTTAGGGTTCTGACCTGTTTCTATCTCCTTTTGCTTTTGCTTTCCTTCTCTCTTTAACCATTTGAAGAGTTTCTTCAGTCATCCATTGTGGTCTTTCTTTTTAACTAGAGGTATTGTCTTTTTGCATTCTTCCCTGATAGTGTCTCTGACTTCACTCCATAGTTCTTCTTGTTCTCTGTCAACTAAGCTTAAAGCCTCAAACCGGTTCCTTATTTGATCTTTATATGCTTCTGGGATGTTATTTAAATTGTATTTTGGCATTATGATTGCTTTGTTGGTCTTCTTTAGCTTTACTCTGATTTTCGATACTACCAGTTCATGATCTGTACTGCAGTCTGCTCCTGGTCTTGTTTTTGCAGAAAGTATGGAACTTCTCCATCTTCTGCTACCAATGATATAATCAATTTGGTTCCTATATTGACCATTTGGTGATGTCCACGTGTATAGTCGTCTTTTTGGTTGTTCAAAAAATGTGTTCACAAGAAACAAATTATTGGCTTCACAGAATTCAATAAGTCTTTCTCCTGCTTCGTTTCTGTCTCCTAAGCCCCATTTCCCCACAATTCCTAGTTCTGGTCTGTTCCCTACTTTTGCATTCCAATCCCCCATGATTATCAGCACATCTCGTTTTGGTGTGTGATCAATTTCTTCCTGTACTTCTGCATAAAATCTCTCCAATTCCTCT
This sequence comes from Rhineura floridana, assembly GCF_030035675.1. Classification (NCBI taxonomy): domain Eukaryota; kingdom Metazoa; phylum Chordata; class Lepidosauria; order Squamata; family Rhineuridae; genus Rhineura; species Rhineura floridana. Next base: position 226,061,416 of record NC_084482.1, on the reverse strand, counting down.
TCTTCTGCATTTGCTGTTGGAGCATAGACTTGGATGATGGTTATGTTGATAGGTTTCCCATTTAATTTCATTGGTATCACTCGCTCAGACCTTGCATTGTAGCTCCTAACTGCTTTTGCTACATCACTTCTCACTATTAAAGCAACCCCTTCTTCTTAATTTCACATTACCTGCATAAAATATTTTGTAGTTGCCTGATTGAAAATGTCCCATTCCCATCCATTTTCATTCACTCACACCAAGTATGGTAATGTTGATACGTTCCATTTCTTGCTTAACAATTTCTAACTTTCCCTGGTTTATGCTTCTCACATTCCATGTTCCTATTGTGCGCGTTGTACAACTCTGGACTCTCCATACACATATGTGCGCATCAGCCTCTGGGCTTCCTTTCGGGTTTGACGCAGCTGCGTCATTAGTCACAGCGCTACTCGTACGTGTCCTTTGTCCTTCCCCAGTAGCTCGGTGAGTGTCATCTGACCTGGAGGTCTCATCTTCCAGCACTATCTCGTGTTGCATTTTGGATACTCTGTTCATATGGTTTTCATGGTAATCAGTATTCAGAGGTGGTTGACCACTGCCTTCCTCTGAGTCTGGATGCATTAGTCTCGTGTCTCAGCTTTGACCATTCCACCTTTGATGCCCCTGCTACGAGTCTAGACTCTTCGTCAGCTGCTTGATGACATTGCTCTCAGCTTCTTCAACACTCTCAAACCCCTCACCACGTTAAGGTGTGCATCCTGGAGTGGGTCACTTTCTGTAGGAGAAGGTTATCTCCAACATAAGTCAGGAATTTCTTGGATGGGTTGTCTTTGGCAGAATTTGTCTCCCAAAAGATATCAGTGCAATTGAAGTATCCCATTGCTACTACATCATGCCTCCTTGAAACATTGGCAATTACTTTTCAAAAGTTTTATCCTCATCTTCTCCATGGTTTGGTGGTTTTCTTACCCCATTTAATTTAATCCACATACTCTAGGTGGGGCTACCAATCTCATCCCTCTGCATTTCTGTGCAGGACAGACATTGAAGACCATGTGAGTTATGGCCTGGCTTCCTTCCTATATTTTTATGAAAACTATTTGTGGGCCCCATTAGAGTCGTTCTCTCAGTTCCTGTTACTGTGCACAAACCTTTGTTAGTCGTTACCACCAAGTTCATGACTCCTTCCCCCTTAGGATTCACTTTAAAGCCCTCCTGATGAATTTCTCCATGCTGTGGCCAAACACAGTCTTCCCTGTCCTTGTGAGGTGCAACCCATCGTCATTATTTGGGGATCAGCTTTTATGAGATATTTATTGCCTAGAACGGCCCTTAGTAAAGAAATGATGTGACCTTTTGTTTTCATTAAATGGTGAATAGTAGTTTGACACTTTGATTCATTTGTTGCAGTGTGACAAATAGGTTGTACTGGCACATCTTGTCCTACTTGTTCGCCATCCAGGAGATCAACAGGGATCCCAGGCTCTTGCCTAACATCTCATTGGGATACAACCTCTATGAGAACTATTTCGATGCCAGGATGACTTCCGATGCCATGTTGAACCTGCTTGCAGGTGGGCAGAGCAGCCTTCCAAACTATAGTTGTGGAAAACGGAACAGCCTCTTGGCTGTTCTTGAAGGGACTGATCCTGTAATTTCAAAAGAGATTTCAGCCATCTCAGGCATCTACAAAATCCCACAGGTATGAAGGGGGGGCATGACAGGGCAGTGCAGACGTTCAGCTGCATAAAATGCACCTTTTTTTTCAAGGAAAGTAAAAAGGGGGGGCACTAAGGATCTGAGCTACAGCATAAGACAAGGTGTAAGACTTTTTCAAAAGCCCACCTTCACCAGCTTGGCATCATCTGTTTCAAACTAAAACTCCCATCAGCCACAGCCAGGATAATTTTGTTAGATATTAGTTATTTTAGGTTAATAAATATATTTTCCTCATCCTGAAAGCAAAACCCAACACTAATATCTCCTTTTCCTCACTAGATCAGTTTTGTTGCTCAGGTTCTTGAGGATAAAACCCAGTTCTCTTTTGTCTACCGGATGGTCCCCAAAGAGGAGGAACAGTGCCTGGGGATTGTCAAGCTGCTCCTGCACTTCAGATGGACCTGGATCATCCTCTTTATTCCAGATGATGACAGTGGAGAAAGGTTTGTGAGTGCCTTGACACCTCTGATGATAAGAAGTGGGATTTGTGTTGCATTGTTAGAAAGAATACATCAGACTTCATATTACATACTCCCCCTGATCGAACCATCTCTCAAATGGAGACAAGTCAGTGTATGTGTCAACTATCAAAATACCTACCTAGGATGGGTTCAAATCAGTGCCATACAGGAACTTCTTCAGAAAGAAATTGGTGCAAAAGTCTGGATCTCAACAGCTTTCAATGACATCAACTGGAATTTGTCTGTTGCACCTAAAACATTCCAGTACATACATGGTTCTTTGACCTTCATACTGAAGACCCAAAAAAGGACCAAACATGACCATTATGGGCCAAATTCCTATCTTCTCCGACAGTTTTGGTGGAAAGCATTTCGTTGTTCATATCTAAAGCATGTACTGTCTGAAAAGGGTTGGGCAAGGTGCACAGAGGAGGAGAACCTGGAAACTCTGCCCCAAGAGGAGCTGGAGAGAGCCCTGTCCCAGGACAGCTACCGCACTTACTTCAGTGTCCAGACCGTGGCACACGCCTTAAATGCTGCATATTCACCCAGATCAAAGTGGATGCTGAGGGGGAGGGGAGGAGACAGGTTGGACCGTCAAAGGCTACAGCCATGGCAGGTATTTCCTTTCCCTATTTGCAAACCGCTATCCGTTGTCCCAACTGCAAAGTCAAATTTCATAATGAGGCAACACTGCCAATTTCCAAGGCAAATCCAATTGGTAAGACTCCTGGTAGAGAGCAATTATTTTGCCCAATGTGGTTAATTCAGAACCCCCCCTCCCATCTAATTATCTCCCCTCTGTGTCTCTGCTGGGCCTTGAAGTTGCCCATCAACCAGGACCTGAGTGCAAGAGAAGATCTATCTTTTATTTAAAATACAGGACCTGGATAGACTAGAAAATTGGGCTGAAATTAATAAAATGAAATTCAATAAAGACAAATGCAAGATTCTGCATTTAGGCCACAAAAACTAATTGCACAGGTACAGGATGGAAAATACCCGGCTTAGCAGTAGTGCGTGTGAGAAGGACCTTGGAATTGTAGTGGATCGCAAGTTGAACATGACCCAGCAATGTGATGCTGCGGCAAAAAAGGCAAAAGCGGTTTTGGGATGCATAAACAGAGCTATAGTTTCCAGGTCGAGGGAAGTAATAGTCCCACTATATTCTGCATTAGTCAGGCCTCATCTGGAATACTGCGTTCAGTTCTGGGCACCTCATTTTAAGAAAGATATAGACAAGTTGGAGTGGGTTCAGAAGAGGGCGATGAGGATGATAGCCGGTATGGAGAAGAAGTCTTGTGAGGAAAGGTTGAAGGAACTTGGCATGTTCAGTCTGGTGAAGAGAAGGCTGAGGGGTGACATGATTGCACTCTTTAAGTACCTGAAGGGCTGTCACATAAAGGAGGGTACAGATTTGTTCACTGCTGCCCCAGAGGGTAGGACTAGGTCTAATGTTTTTAAGTTGCAGGAGCGTAGATTCAGGTTGGACATTAGAAGGAACTTCTTGACAGTAAGGGCAGTTCGGCAATGGAACCGACTGCCTAGGGAGGTGGTGGGATCCCCTTCGCTGGGTGTCTTCAAGCAGAGGCTGGACAGCTATCTGCGGGAGATGCTCTAGCTGTGGATTTCCTGCTGTGAGCAGGGGGTTGGACTCGATGGCCTACAAGGCCCCTTCCAACTCTATCATTCTATGATTGTATGATTCTATAGTACCTGTTTCTAAAGTTGCATCTATACCCATAAATTAGCATGTGCCAAACAGTGTCCTCTTTTCTGGGGTGGTGTAAATGGTACTGAAAACTGTTGCAGCCTGAAGATAAGAGCCTTCGCATGTGCAGAGTTCCACACAATCTGGAACCCTGAGTGATTCAGGTTTTGGGTCACAGGGAAACCTGCATGTGAAAGCTCTCCCTCCCTTCAGACATCTACATGAGGTAGAGGAGCTACTCTGCATAGGTGCACATCACTCTGATATGCTGATCCTGACTGTCTGCCTGTGAAGGGCCCGCTCTGCAATGACCCCCATCCTATGGAATAACCTTCCCTATAGATACAACAGATACCTGGGGAAATGCTGTTCCACCATCTGCTTATAACATGCCTATTCACATGGGAATCCTCGAGCACTAGCTTTTAATGCTGTCCCAACAAGAAATGTAATTATCTGTGGTATTTGTGACTTTTTAAAAAAAGTATTTTATTGCCTTTTGTATTGAGCCTATTCTGGAAACCGCCTTGTTACTTTATATGAAAGGTGGTCTAGAAATGTCTTAATCACTGAAATAGAGACTCTGAAGAGCGCTTATAGTCTAGAAGAGAAGTGCGCCGGCCCCAATTCAGGAGAGCGCAGAGTGAGCAGGGCTGAGATATCCAACACAGTTTCCTATTGTGTCTTCATGCTGATGTTCCCCCCTGTCATTCCAGCTTCACCATTTCCTGAGAGAAATCCGGTTTCTGAACACTTCCATGGGTGGGCTGCATTTGGATGAGAAGGGGAAGCTGCCAGCCACCTACGATATCGAGAACTGGGTGATGTTTCCCAATGAGTCTCGGGTCAGAGTGAAAGTGGGGAGTATAGAGAGAGGAGCGTCAGCTGGCATAAAGTTCTCCATTAACCCAGAAGCCATTGTGTGGCCCAAGTGGTTTAACAAGGCAGGAGACACTTCTTAAGCTCTAATAATTTCTTGAATAATTCACATGGAACTGTAACTATAATCCCTTTCACCCTGAGGAAGTAGAGTCCTCTTGAATATGGAACTGGCAACCCAGGAAGCCACCCCCTCATGCAATAGTATGTAGAAGTAGTAGTAGTAGTAGTAGTAGTAGTAGTAGTAGTAGTAGTAGTTACTCATAGTAGTACTTACTCGTACCACTAGTAGTAGTCGTTTTCAAGATACAATTTTAGGTAGCATTTTCAGCTGAGCCTTTGTTTAATTCCTCCACTTCTTCAGTGTGTTTTCCTGATGCTGTGATTTTACTACTGTTATTCTAGGATTGTTCTTTTGTTACTGTACCTTTTCGTATCGAAAGGTGGCATATAGATGTTGAAACAAACAGGCAAATACATCAAACAGGTTTTCCTACCATGTCGATCTGCATCAATAGCGCTTCCTTAAAAAGGAGGCTGGGATCACTTGGGGTCAGGGGAACAAGAGATGCTGTTGGTCCCTTTCTGGCTGGGAAGGTGTGGATGGAACCCATTTCCATAGACATAAATACTTTCCCCTTGACGCCCCTTCTTCTCTTTATGGTTAGACCGTCCCTCACTCCAGGTGTACCAAAAGCTGTCCCCCTGGATATTCCAAGGTTGCTCGAGAAGGAGAGCCAATTTGCTGCTATGGTTGTGCTCCGTGTGCAGAAGGAACATTCTCCCCTCAGGAAGGTGGGTGACTTCAAGGGAGAAGGCATGAAATAAGTCAATGAATAAACCTCTCCCACATCATGGGCTCCTGCTGGGAGGAAGGGTGGGATATAAATCCAATACTAAATAAATAAATAAAAATAGATCAGCATCTTGTTTCAAAATGGTTTAGATGATTATGGATATCAGTGACACTGAAGACACTCTTGATGCTTAAAACAATTTTTTTCCCAGATGCAGATCATTGCACCAAATGTCCAGAAGATCAATATCCAAATAAGGACCAAGATCAGTGTATCCCAAAGATCATAACCTTCCTGGCTTATGAAGAACATTTGGGGATCCTCTTGCCTTCCTTTGCCCTATTCTTATCCTTAATTACAGGCTGTGTGTTAGGAATCTTCATTAAATTCCTTGAAACTCCAATAGTGAAAGCCAACAACAGGGACCTCTCCTATATCCTTCTTGTCTCCCTCCTGCTCTCCTTTTTGTCCTCCTTCCTGTTTATTGGCCGGCCAAAGAAAGTGACCTGCCTTCTACGACAAATGGCCTTCAGCATCATCTTCTCAGTTGCCGTCTCTTCTGTATTGGCAAAAACCATCACTGTGGTGCTAGCCTTCCTGGCTACAAAGCCAGGGAACAAAGCGAGGAGATGGCTGGGGAAGAGTCTGGCCAACTCCATTGTCATTTCCTGTTCCAGTGTCCAAGTTGTCATCTGCACCATCTGGCTGGGCATCTCTCCCCCATTCCCAGACTCCGACATGCACTCCCAGCCTGGAGAGATCATCCTGCAATGCAATGAAGGGTCTGTCGCCATGTTTTATGTTTCCCTCAGCTACATGGGCTTCCTTGCTGCCATCTGCTTCACGGTGGCTTTCCTGGCCAGGAAGCTGCCTGGGGCCTTCAATGAAGCCAAGCTGATCACCTTCAGCATGCTGGTTTTCTGCAGTGTTTGGGTGTCCTTTGTGCCCACCTACCTGAGCACGAAGGGGAAATACATGGTAGCCGTGCAGGTCTTCTCCATCTTGGCTTCCAGTGCTGGGCTCCTGGGCTGCATCTTCATCCCGAAGTGCTACATTATTGTACTTAGGCCTGATCTGAATACAAAGGAGCACTTGACCACAAAAATGAAGGATGTCATCTGATTTTTAAAATATTTAGTTTTGACAATTGTTGTCCAGCTCAGCAGTAATTAAGTCCACATGGATCTCTTGGGAATGTTTCATGTGCATTGCTCTGTCACAAGCTGATTCATAGAATCGTAGAATAGTAGAGTTGGAAGTGTCCTATAAGGCCATCAAGTCCAATTCCCACTAGTTATCTGATCAGCCACAACAGTGTTAATGCTGCTAGTGTTCATCTGGGATCACCCGAACTGATTTGCATAGTCAGTTATTTTCTAGGAAATAGTGCACACTTCAGGCATCTTAACATCATCACCAACAACATTTACTGTTGTTTGTTTCACAACTTTTGAACAAGAATGTGCCCATATTGAATCATATCAAATGAAAAATAAGAATAAGGATTAAAAAGAAAGGCTTAGAAACAATCAGAAACAATCCTATCAGCCGTGGAAAACCACTAGAAAAAACCCCTGATCCATGTGGACAAAAAAGAGAGCATATAAATAGGAAATCCCATGTCAAATTTGAATTTTGCAAATTTCGAGCACATCCTTACTGGGTGCTAACGTTTCACCTTGGGGCTCATGTGATGGCAGACTCCACTCTGCTAAGATAAATAAATACATCCCTACACATCCTTGTTTTCTAGGTGATTTTTTTCTTTGTGGTGAACCATTGGCTCATGGGTTGCGTCCACTGCTAGCCCATTGAGATTTATACCCCACCTTTCTTTTCATGATAGAAACCTAAGGCGATTTACATACAGTTCCCAGGCGGTCTCCCATCCAGGCACTGATCAGACCTGACCCTGCTTAGCATCCACAGGGTGCTGGCCTCATGTGCCTTCAGACCATAGCCTTGGAGATTTAGATAATGAGTAGCTTAGGTGACCCCCATGACCCTCCCCAGCCCCACTTCCAGGATTACTGGGGTAGCTTTTCTGATGGGGTGGCACTGCAGCAATGACCTTCCAGCAGGGGCATCAATACCGCTTACCAGGCAGAGAGGCAACACGGCAGAGAGGTTGGGACTGCCCTGGTGGGAGACCATTGCTGCAATTCCACCCTGCAGGGTAAGCTGCTCCTTATTCTCACCCAGGTTTACCACCTCAGGAAACACTTGACCTGAGTCCCTGAGAGGGACATTCATGACAACGGTGGAGAGTCGCTTCTCAACAGAAGCCATCCTGATTGCTCCTTATATACAGGAGGAACACGTTAGGAGGGCAACTCAGAAAAGTTCTGCCATGCTAACCCTATCCCAGTGGCTTGCCCAAGGCATTCCTCAGAAGCTTATGAGAGGTTGCTCAATGGAGATGTCAAATAAACTTCCCAGACAACAGCTGTTTAGTCACTGGCGCTGATGTTCTCCTGCAACGCACGGGCACAGGCGATTGTTCAACATGCTCTCGGTTCATAGAGGATGATGTCGAGGCCCACCATACCTGGTTTGTGCTCCATGTGACCCAATGCTTTGTGACACACAGGGCGGCTTCTTCGAAAAGACCCTGTCAGGGGACAGTGTCATGGGGAAAGGTTCCCTGAAGACATATAGCTGTAGTTTCATGGTAGTGCATCTCTCTTGCCTGCAAAAGGTCCCAATTTCAATACCTGGAATTTCCAGGTAGGGCTTGTTGCAGCAAACCCACTTCCCACAATATTTGACTTCCTGCGAAAAGGAAAGTGATGGACCATCATCTGGCCTCCCTGCAAACAGAGCAGAATGAATGCTCATTGAATAGTCAAATGTCTAATCCCTCTGCAAACAAATCAGGATGAATGTTCGATGGAACACTTGGTCTGGAAGCATCCCAAAGATGTAACCCTCCCCCATCTATCCTATATATATATTCTGGACTTCTGGGTCTCTCCACCTTTTTGAATTATTCTGTCGGTCTGGCCTTGATATAGTTGCACTGTTGTTCTTTTGATATCTTTCTCCCACCCATCGCCATCCCCTGAATTCCCATCTACCTCATAAAATCAATTTATTTAGCAAGATCTCTCTCAGCAGATTGCATAAAATGGTATGATATATTCATTAACAACTGGCAATACAGACTTTATTTGAGCTTTGCCACCCCTTATGCCTTTTAACCAATCCCCCTGCTTGGGCAAAAGGTTTGGCAGATACATATTTTACGGAGAAAACCTTCCCACTCCAAAAACCGTCTCTAGAAAACTGAGATGAATGGGTTGGGGTAGAGGACTTCCCACATTTCCAGTCCTAAGAGCCAAGTGGATGTTAAAAGCACAGGAGCAGAGTTGGAAAATAAGCTGGCATTCCAAATCCTTTGACATGTTCAAGAGGATTAGCCAATAGGAGGCAGGGCCAGGAGGAGGGAGCCAACCAAGAGGCAGGTTTCCAGAAGGCCAAGTCTCCATGCTCTGAAGGGAGCTTCTGACTGGAGGGGTGCCATTTTTAAAACGTGTGCAGTTTGTTGCAGTTCAGCCTCGATAAAGTACCAACGTAAGAAGAGTTTGCTAGATCAGGCCAGTGGCTTGTCTAGTCCGGTATTCTCACAGTGGCTAACCAGGTGCCTATGGGAAGCCTGCAAGCAGACCTGAGCACAAGAGCATTCTCCCCTCCTGCGGCTTCTAGTAACTGGTATTCAGAAGCATCTTGCCTTCCCAAAGGCAGGGCACAGCTGTTGTGGCTCAGAGCCACTGATAGCCTTCTCCTCCATAAATCTGTCGAAACCTCTATTCAAGCTGTCCAAGTTGGTGGCCATCACTGCCTACTCTGGGAATGAGTTGCATAGCTCAACTATGCACTAAATGAAGAAGTACTTTCTTTCATCTGTCCTGAATCTTTATTTTATTTATTTATTTATTTATTTATTGGATTTATATCCCGCCCTTCGTCCCAGCAGGAGCCCAGGGCGGCAAACAGAAGTGCTAAAAACACTTTCAAATATCATAAAAACAGATCTTAAAATACCTTAAAACAAAACAACATTAAAAACATTTTTAAAAAAATCTTTAAAAAAGGGTTAAACACATTATTTAAAAAACATATTAAAAAGCAATTCCAACAGACGCAGACTGGGATAGGTCTCGACTTAAAAGGCTTGTTGAAAGAGGAAAGTCTTCAAAAGGCTCCGAAAATATAGCAGAGATGGTGCATGCCTAATATTCAAGGGGAGGGGATTCCACAGGGTTGGTGCCGCCACACTAAAGGTCTGTTCCTTATATTGTGCAGAATGGACCTCCTGAGAAGATGGTATCTGCAGGAGGCCCTCACCTGCAGAGCGCAGTGATCGGCTGGGTATGTAAGGGATAAGATGGTCTTTTAGGTATCCTGGTCCTGAGCTGCATAGGGCTATGTACACCAAAACCAGGACCTTGAACTTGGCCCGGTAGCAAATGGGCAATCTTCAAGCATTCCATTTCATTGGATGATGTCCATGTTATGAGAGAGGGTGAACAATGTCTCCATCAACTTTCTCTATGCCATGCGTAATTTTATACACTTCTATCACTGGTTGATGTTAATAGACCCCAAACCATGAACCATGAAAATGGCTTTTCTTTCTTTCTTTCTTTCTTTCTTTCTTTCTTTCTTTCTTTCTTTCTTTCTTTCTTTCTTTCTTTCTTGATTGATTGATTGATTGATTGATTGATTGATTGATTGATTGATTGATTGATTGATTGGATTTATATCCCGCCCTTCCTCCCAGTCGAGACCTCGGGGTTGTAGTGGACAGCACGATGAAAATGTCGACCCAGTGTGCGGCAGCTGTGAAAAAGGCAAATTCCATGCTAGCGATAATTAGGAAAGGTATTGAAAATAAAACAGACGATATCATAATGCCGTTGTATAAATCTATGGTGCGGCCGCATTTGGAATACTGTGTACAGTTCTGGTCGCCTCATCTCAAAAAGGATATTCTAGAGTTGGAAAATGTTCAGAAGAGGGCAACCAGAATGATCAAGGGGATGGAGCGACTCCCTTATGAGGAAAGGTTGCAGCATTTGGGGCTTTTTAGTTTAGAGAAAAGGCGGGTCAGAGGAGACATGATAGAAGTGTATAAAATTATGCATGGCATTGAGAAAGTGGATAGAGAAAAGTTCTTCTCCCTCTCTCATAATGCTAGAACTCGTGGACATTCAAAGAAGCTGAATGTTGGAAGATTCAGGACAGACAAAAGGAAGTACTTCTTTACTCAGCGCATAGTTAAACTATGGAATTTGCTCCCACAAGATGCGGTAATGGCCACCAGCTTGGACGGCTTTAAAAGAAGATTAGACAAATTCATGGAGGACAGGGCTATCAATGGCTACTAGCTGTGATGGCTGTGCTCTGCCACCCTAGTCAGAGGCAGCATGCTTCTGAAAACCAGTTGCTGGAAGCCTCAGGAGGGGACAGTGTTCTTGCACTCGGGTCCTGCTTGCGGGCTTCCCCCAGGCAACTGGTTGGCCACTGTGAGAACAGGATGCTGGACTAGATGGGCCACTGGCCTGATCCAGCAGGCTCTTCTTATGTTCTTAAGATCTTATCTGTTGCCTCTGACTCGCCTTTTCTCTGAACTATAAAGCCCCAAATGCTGCCACCTTTCCTCATACGGGAGTCGCTCCATCCCCTTGATTGTTTTGGTTGCCCTTTTCTGGACCTTTTCCAACTCTACTGTTTTTGGGGTGAGGCGACCAGAAATGTGCACAGTATTCCAAATGTGGCAGCACCATAGATGTTTATGCAATGACATTACGATATCGGAAGTTTCATCTTCAATACATTTCCTAATGATCCCTAGCAGGGAATTTGCCTTTCTTATGGTTGCTAGCAAGAAGAAGTTTGTTATGTATTTATACAAGGCCGGAGCACAAGAACAACAAACAATGAATAATTGAGCGGTTTAAGCAGTTACCAATTAAATAATTAAAACAGTTAGGTGACAGTAGAGCACAAAACACAGAGGAAAACAAAGTCCTGTCTAGAGAAATGACTGTAAGAAGCATGTCATTTAAATACATTCCTTTGTTGGAATAAAAGATAATGTAACCCAGAAATTAATCTCATCATCCGTCCATGACAGAGTTAAGTCTAGGCTGGGACTCATCCTTCTTGTGACATCATACATGATGTCGCAATGTCATGTCGGTTTCAGACTAGGCTGTCTCATGCTGGCTGTGGTCAATAAAGCCCTGATACATCCGCCTGACTGCTGGATCAGGCCAGTGGCCCATCTAGGCCGACATCTATTCTCACAGTGGCCGACCAGATGCCCCAAAGGGAAGCCTGTAAGCAAGACCTGATCACAAGAGCGTACTGCCTCTGACAGTGGAGGTGAAACATATCCATCACAGTTAGTAGCCATTGATAGCCTTTGTTGTTGTTATTATGTGTCTTCAAGTCGACTACGACTTATGGCGACCCTATGAATCGGTGACCTCCAAGAGCATCTGTTGTGTCAGCCATGTGGTGCCATTGTCGTACCGCTCTAACATTTAGGATTTTTTCCCTGATGTTCAGCCAAAATCTGGCTTCCTGTAACTTGAGCCCAATATTTCATGTCCTGCACTCTGGGACAATTGAGAAGAGATCCTGGCTCTCCTCTGTGTGGCAACCTTTCATGTACTTAAAGAGTATGATCATATCTCCCCTCAGTTTTCTCCAGGCTAAATATGCCCAGTTCTTTCAGTCTCTCCTCATAGGGCTTTGTTTCCAGTCCCCTGATCATCTTTCTTGCCCTCCTCTGAAACTGTTCCAGTTTGTCTGCATGATCCTTAAAATGTGGTGTCCAGAACTGGATGAAGTACTCAAAATGACTAACCAGTGCCAAATAGAGGGGAATTAGTACTTCAAAATGAGACCTAACCAATGCTGAACAGAGGAGACCTAGTACTTCATGTGATTTGGAAACTATACTTCTGTTAACTTCTGTTAATGCAGCCTAAGATAGCATTGGCCTGTTTTACAGCCACATCGCACTGTTGGTTCATATCCAGCTTGTGAGTATGAACAAAAATTCCAAGTGTGCTGGGCCCAGGACAGAGCCCTAAAGTGCCCCCCCTTGTTGTCTCCTTCCAGATTGAGAAGGAACCATTGATAAGCACTCTTTGAGTACAATTGTGTAGCCGTCCAGCCCACATTTAGCTAGCTCACTAATCAGAATAACATGGGGCACTATGTCAAAAGCTTTGCCGAAGTTGAGATATATTATATCCACAGCATTCCCACAGTCTACCAGGAAGGTTACCCAATCAAAAAACGAGATAAGATTAGTCTGGCAAGATTTCTTCTTGATAAATCCTTGCTGGCTTCTAGTAATCACTGCATTGTTTTCAAGGTGCTTACAAACTGACCGCTTTATAATCTGCTCCAGAATTTTCCCAGGGATTGATTTCAGGCTGACTGGTCTGGAGTTCCAAGGTGCCTTGTTAGGATCCCACCTGCTGCCACCACCTGTCAGGTCCCACCAGTCCGGATCCTGGTTTTTATTTGTTCTCTCACGGGCTCTAGCACAGATCTCACAAGATCCCACTGCTAGGCAGCACCACCAGCCACTCCCTATTTCACAATATTGCCTTGGAACTTTGCCTTAGTCTCCTTCTGGATGGATTGATTCCATAAAGGAAGCCACAGACCTGAACTTACAAGATCTGAACAGGGTGGTTCACGACAGATGCTCTTGGAGGTCGCTGATTCATAGGGTGGCCATAAGTCATAGTCTACTTGGAGGCACATAACAACAACAACATCCCTAGACCTGAGAATCTTTGGTGGGATTTTTCTCTTTTGATCTGCCATTGTGGATATCTCCTAAGTTCAGAGAAGTGCTTAGGGTGTGCGTTGGTTAGCACAGTATTTGGCAAGTGGAGCTCTGCAGGGCCACGAGATTGAAAGGGAACTCGGGTGAACCCTGTGCATTCATTAAAAGGAGATTGTCCAGATTATTTCATCACCTTTTCCCCTACACTGACCCCTGTCAAGAGTATGGAACGTCTTCACTGAGTTCTCGAAAACATGTTTTCTCCCACCTGTGCTCCTGCGCCTCGAGCCACACAGAGACTCCAGGCAATGTTTCTCTCCTTATAATTATCATTTTTCTTGCCGAAGATCCAAGGATTTACCCAAAGATTGCCTGTGAGACCAATTGCATGAACACCAGAATCAAGGGCAAGGTAATTCCTTGAATTCTGCCTGCAAAGTTTGGTGCCTAACGTATCTCCTGGGCTATTGAGAGCCTGTCTTTTCCATCTCGCATGATCATGAGATTGTTTGAGCCCTTTAGGCAGAGTCTATGAAGGAACCACTGTGTGATAATTTTATCAGCTTTTTTTTAATATACAGTAACTTTGAGCAATTTTCCTTTCCTCAACGCCAACTTCTGCTGTTATTTCGTCAGATTTTTTCCTTTTGTTTCATAGACTCTACTGATTCCCCTCGAGCCTAACAACTGTTGTTGTTTTTACAGAATCAGGCAACATCTTCATTCTGCTTGTGCCGGCCTGCCCATTCTGCTCCGACAATCCCAGCTTCCAGATCCTGCAACATGACTTTTTCCTTATGCTGTTTGTTCCAACATGCCCTCACACTGCAGTGCACCCAAGAGGGCGTCTCCCACTTTACTCCTTACTGGCCCTCCATTCATTCCTTTTCCCTCCTCTCTGGCCTAACTGCCCCCAACTGCCCCCTTTCCCCACATTCCAGCCCCCTTAGCAACTGTTGCCAAGGCTACTAAAAACTGCCTCACCCTTAATTAATAACATTTAGTTTCCCCCTATTTTCCTCCCGGCAACTAGTCTGGATGAGATGCTTGTTTCACGTTTCTGTTTCAGATTTAACATATTTCAAAAGTGTTAACGTTTCTATTCAATACAAACCTGGGTTACTCTTTGTAGGCCCAGAACAAGAGGTTGTGTGTTGAAGAACAGGTGAAGACACAGCTGCGTAGGACAATGAAAGTCACCACAAGAACAAAAGCAGTGAGATGGTTTTGTCTTGTTGCAGTTTATTTTATTTGTAATTCAATTTATATCTCGCCCTTATATCCTCCTAGAAGGAGCCCAGGGTGGCAAACAAAAACACCAAAAACACTTTAAAACATTTTAAAAACAAAAGGCTTTAAAACGTAATAAAACAAAACATCTTTAAAAAGATCTTTAAAAAACAAATTTCCAAAGCAACATATTGGAAACGGATTTGCCCACAGCTGGACGCATCTCCCTTTCCCACTGCTTTTAGGAACACCCACAGCAAAGTACTGGGCCAATCCTCATGTCTGCCTCAGCCTACAGCAAAGGGTTTTGATTGGACACACCTGGAATGGCAACAGGGTTGATGTCCAATGAGTAATGAAGTCCGCATGAAGCTGACTTCAAGGTAAAATGTGCTCAATCTCCAATTTCCCAGGCTTTGGAGTAAAAAGGGGCAGAGATTGGGTAACATTGTGTGCCCCTGCTTTCAGAAAACAGAGGTGGAGACTCATTGAAACCAGTACAGCTGCAAGTGTGTCTCCACGCTGAGCTCCAGCCCAGCCCATAATAACTGGAGACAAATTTTCATGCTGCCATTGCCCATTACTACAAGAAGGCTCCTTCCAAGGACCCCACCTGCCCTATGGGGAGGAAGGAGAGAGGGAGGGAGGCTGGCAAGGCAATGTCAGGGGGGCCTGCTCCGCTCAGACTGTCCCCTCACCCCACAGGGCCAGGTTGACATCTTACATCATTTATTCACTGTGGTATTTTGAAGTGAGAAACCACCATGGGTACCTTGGCAGAAAGGCATCATAGAAATATGTAAATAAATGTAAATCAATCATAGGCCAGGGAAGAATTATTCCTTCCCTTGTTTGTAATAAAAGTTGTTTTGCATGTGCTGACTTCCAGACTCCCTTCCCAGAGTATGAGCTTGTAGTGTGGCCTCCCATGGCCTGAATTAAAAAAGAATTCAACACTCATTTTCCTGCTTTCCATTCACCACTTGCATGCCTCTCTCCTCCTTCTCCGCTTAACTGCCACTCTCCTGCCCCAAAACATTCCCATCGCCCTGGACACAGTTGCTTGGAACTCTGCAGGCTCTCCTGAACAAGAGTTTGACTCAGGAACTACCGTGAGGGGGGATGTGAATGCAGGCAGATGAGGGCTGAGTGGCAAAATTCTGGTTGAGGTCCCACGGTTTGATCTGAAGGCCCATGAGGGCATCACCTTGATGAAGTTAAGCAGGTCTGCATCTGGTCAGTGCCATGATGGTGTAATGAAATGAGATATAGTTTGGGAACTGTGTATGTAGTGTTAATTTGACACAGCAGAGAATGAGTTAACCTGACCTAACATAGAAACAGCAGAAAACAAAAATTCCTAATGGTGCCTGTGAAGGCTGAATGTTCTGTTAGCTTGTTCATCCCATGTAACAAGATACTATGTAGAGACTGAGCTAAGAATGCATTGTGCCTGGGGGAGGTAGGAACAGCACAAGGAGCGCTCAAGGTTAGAATGCTAGCTCAATGCAAAGACAATGAAGCACATTGAAGAGATACAAGCAAGAAGGGAGGGGCTGTCTTAAGGAGGGCTTGAGAGTGTATATCAACTGTACCTTTGTAATCACGCTTCAGACTGATTTTCTGGCACTAGCCGAATATCTGGTCTCTCTTTTGCAAAAGATATTGGTAATCAATAAAGGTGTTGTTTTATATCTTGGTTTCCCATCTGGTGTGATTATTGGAGCTTCCCCCAGATGAAAAGAACCTTTTAGTGTAACAATTTTGGCGAGCACAGCCACGAGGTCTGGCTGACCTGCTGGCCTTCCAGGTCGCCCTTGGCGAGCCAAGGAGAGCACTCCAGGTTGTTTTAACCTGGCTTGGGGCCAAGAAAAGGCGGAGAGTGGAAGTCACAGCAGTTTTCAGCCAGAGCTCCAATAAGTGAAACAAGAGAAGCCAATACCTTAGGGAGTAACAGGAAGCTGTCGATGACTGTGTGTGGTCGTGAGAGTCAGAAGGCCTACTGAGAAGCCTGGTAAGATCTGCTTAAGTAGGGGTGACTTCACGAGGGGCCCGTGGGACGAGAGCCTGTTGAAAAGCCCAGGGAACTGACCTATAGCAGGCAGTTGAAAAACCCAGTAAGATGGGAACAGGGGCATTACTGGAAGAGAAGCTCCCATGTGTGTAAGGTTTGTAGTATTTTCCCAGGAAATAAGAGTGGTATTAGGAATGATTTTGTCTAAATAGACGTGTATGAATTGGGTACTCAAATGTGAATTGGTTATATGTGAGGTGTGAAGGTTTCTTTGAGTGTCTGTGTGAAGATTTTCTGTGGGAATGTTATAAGGGAACTTTCCTCCCTTTACTGTCACTTCCTAAAACATGTTGTTTTTCCTTGCTGCTTGGATCGGCTGTGTTGTCCATTCTACTATTTCTGCTGGCTGTCCTTGTTTTTCACAAGATTTAAAGAACCTAATTTGTTCCTTTGGTAGCTTTTAGCAATCTTTTAAGTTAATGTGAAGAGATTTGCTCTGCTGGTCCAAGCAAGTGATTAAAGAAGAAACAATGTGGAGGAACAAGGGTAGTTGTTAAGATTGAGGCATACAGGATGTAGACAGAAGGCTTGAGCTACGTAGACAGTGAAAAGGTTAAAGAGCCATTTGTGATGGGTAAGAAATGTCTTGGGAAAATTAGTGGATTGTTTTAGGGAAAAGAAAAGAGAATAATTTCTGTTCTAGTTTTCATTACTGCAGCTTGTTCTCTGTGTATGTGCATGTCTAAATTTACAACCCCTCCTTCCTTTCCCCCACTTGACAAGTAAACAGCCAAGAGAGCAACGCAGCCGCTGCCCCTTGCAGCCCGGTATAATTCTGTTATATCTTTCAGTTCATTGTGTAATTGCGGTTATTTCCGTGCATATAAATCATGATTTAATTACAGGAATTAGTTCTCGACTGACCCGAGATTTTCTGCTGATAACTGTGCGGACAGAGGGTTTTCTTTTGCATTTGTATATGATCAAAAGTCTAATCTTTTTATCCCATTTGCCTTTCTGATTATAGGACGAAGTAGAAGCCAGGCGTTAACAATGTTTATTTTGTTTTTATATGGGTATAGAGGAGAACCTTCAGGATCTCCTTTTTGCCACTCTGGTATAGTGTTAAGAAATTAAGAAGTTTTCTACTGTTTGATTTAAAGCATAAGTATAGTTTGGTAATTTAAGAATGCAGCTGTAAATTGTTTTTCTTTCTCTCTCCTTGTATTCCTCTGTGCAAGATTTTATTTCCTCTGGAGCTCCCTTCTCTTATTAAGTTTCTTAAAGTTGTTTTCTCCAGTCTGTGTAGAAGCTGCAAAGTAATCCCCCTTCTTCCTAAAGGCTGCTTTCCGTGGCTACTTTCATGGGCAACCTCTGTACATGATCAGAGGCTAGAGAAACTCAAAGGTTTTTTAGAATGTGTAGTCCTGTTGTGTGTTTGTCTGTCTGAAACTTTTTTAATTGTATCTTTTTCCACTACTAATGGGAATACTCAGTGCAACGTACAAAGCTGCTAAATTGTTAGTTGCAACACAATATAATGCCGTTGTATAAATCTATGGTGCGGCCGCGTTTGGAATACTGTGTACAGTTCTGGTCGCCTCATCTCAGAAAGGATATTATAGAGTTGGAAAAGGTTCAGAAGAGGGCAACCAGAATGATCAAGGGGATGGAGCGACTCCCTTACGAGGAAAGGTTGCAGCATTTGGGGCTTTTTAGTTTAGAGAAAAGGCGGGTCAGAGGAGACATGATAGAAGTGTATAAAATTATGCATGGCATTGAGAAAGTGGATAGAGAAAAGTTCTTCTCCCTCTCTCATAATACTAGAACTCGTGGACATTCAAAGAAGCTGAATGTTGGAAGATTCAGGACAGACAAAAGGAAGTACTTCTTTACTCAGCGCATAGTTAAACTATGGAATTTGCTCCCACAAGATGCGGTAATGGCCACCAGCTTGGATGGCTTTAAAAGAAGATTAGACCAATTAATGGAGGACAGGGCTATCAATGGCTACTAGCCATGATGGCTGTGCTCTGCCACCCTAGTCAGAGGCAGCATGCTTCTGAAAACCAGTTGCCGGAAGCCTCAGGAGGGGAGACTGTCCTTGCACTCGGGTCCTGCTTGCGGGCTTCCCCCAGGCACCTGGTAGGCCACTGTGAGAACAGGATGCTGGACTAGATGGGCCACTGGCCTGATCCAGCAGGCTCTTCTTATGTTCTTATGTTCTTATGTTCTTAATATTTTGGTTTTTGTTCACTTTTGTTCCGAAGTCTTTTTATATTTTCTTTCCTGTGCTGAGGCATTATCCCCAAAGGAACGTTTCCTTTTGTGTGTGTGTCACAGGAGATTTTATTGCAGGCATTTTTGACTGGAGCCTCACAGATCACTGACATGAAGCCGGTACCCACGCCCTGGGCCAGGACATAGCTATGCACCTGGCGTGCCATTCTCCAGCATGTGCTACCATAACAGCATAGGGGCCTGCTTCATTCTTCCCCAACTACAGGAACTGACAGGTCTACTTGGCCATTGACCTGAAATGGACACCACTATTTCTTCTGGCGAGATGTCCCATGTTGTGCAAGCTTGCAATCTTTATCACAGTCACTCGGGGGGAGGGGGAATTATTATTCTTTTCATTATTCCAGTTTTTCTGCCTAGCATCGGCAAACCATACACAGTTCAGTTACAGCTTCCACTGAACATGACCAGCTGGTTTCCAGAGGATGAACTTTGTGCAAGCCATCCCACAGCATGTTTCAACACCATGATACTTGTTTTTTGTCCATTATAATATTGTATGTAATTATTTATGCATTGTCCTTTAAGGATGTGTTGACCGTTGTTGTTGTTGTTTTCCCTTTCATAATTTATATGTTATGGCTGTTTTGCTCCTAGGATTTTTTTTTACTTTTCCAATCCCTCTGAGTGATTTCGTAACGGGGGTTTACAGAATTTGACTATTTCAGATGTGGGGTTCACCAGTGTAGAGTATTGGCCCATTGCATCATTATTTTCTCGCCCATTTGTTTATTTTCCCATTCTGTCATAATAATGGTTAGGAATAGTGCAATGTTTAGGAGTGCAAGTTACACGTCAGATAACACATGATCGTCATGCAGTCACTCATATTATAGATAAGCTCTCACAGATAGAGGCACATGGATGGTGGAATTCCCTGTTTGGCTGGGGTGAGGACGCCAAAGGAGGTTTAAATCTTATAATGCACCCCATTGTGGTGATTTTAATGCTTCAAATAATTCTGGTCTTTGTCTCAATGGCCCTTGTGAGATGGATCCTATCACATATAGCACAATTACACCAATTGGAAGTCAGCATTGGAGCCCGGGGGCAGAACTGTGAAAGGATGTATATGTCTACATTTCAAAGAGGGGGGGGAGTGGTACGGCTTGGCTAACCCCAGGTTAGTTCAAGTGGACTCTAGGAGGTGCAAGGCCAAGAGCTATAACTCCCACCCCCACTCTCACACACCCCACCTGATGGTATGGCTGGTGATGCGTTCCAGAGGTTTTGTGCAAAGGAAAACAAGGGCAGAGTTAAACACTGTTGCATAAATGTTATCTTATTCCTTGGCATATACACCCCCACCCACAGTGAATCCCATTGTTCATTAGAGAGAGCCTTAGTTTTTTTGGTGTCAGTTAGAAATACACATGCAGATATACACACACGCATATGCGGACTCCTCACACTACGACTCCCCCTTTTTCCCATTGACCACACATGGCAAATGGGGAACTCAATATACATACTGCATGCCCAACAAAAATAGATGAAACCACCCTTGCAATTGAGCACAACGTGATCACATATCACCCACCAAATACACTGACCCCAAGGTTCTGTGTAGAGAAAGGAACCCCCAAATCCTGATCTTGGTTTATGTGGATAATATTCTGGTCTGTGGGGAAAACCGGGGGGGCTGCCTAGAGGCT
The DNA here is from genome assembly GCF_030035675.1 of Rhineura floridana. Lineage (NCBI taxonomy): Eukaryota > Metazoa > Chordata > Lepidosauria > Squamata > Rhineuridae > Rhineura > Rhineura floridana. The sequence goes on along the minus strand of NC_084482.1, from coordinate 226,040,851 downwards.
ACTAGGTCTCTTCTGAAGGAATTGGCTAAAAAGGGATATAAAGTGTCTAAGGACAAGGTGCAGTGGTGCCAGGAAGAAGTTACGTTTCTGGGAAACCAAATGAAGAAAGGCAAAAGGGCCTTGGGCCCTGAACGAAGGGAAGCAATATGTGGTATGCCAAGCCCCAGAACTCCAAAAGAACTGAGAGCCTTTTTTGGGACTAGTGGGGTTTTGCAGGCAATGGATCCCTGAGTTTGGAATAAAAGTGGCTGTTTTGTATGAATCCCTGACAAAGGAGGGGCTAAAGGATTGGAAATGAGATAAGTTAATGGAAAAAGCATTTAGGAAGTTGAAACAAGCCCTAAGCAACCCTCCTGTGCTAAGCCCTACCAGATGGACAGAAGCCATACCGACTGTATGTGACCGAAAACAAGGGAGTAGCTTCACGAGTCCTGACACAGAAATGGGGAGACAAATGGCGACCCATAGGATACTATTCTAAAGTATTGGATCCTGTTGCCAAAGGGTGGCCCACCTGCTTGACAGCGGTAGCAGCAGCAGCGTGCCTGTTGCAAAAGGCTGAGAAAATTGTCATGGGGGCACAGCTGGAAATCACAGGCACACATGATGTAGCCAGAATACTGGGAACAAAGGCGGATAAAGTTCTCAATTCTTCAAGGCAGTCTTCCTATGAGAATTTGTTAACTGGACGTAATAATCTGACCCTGTCAGTTTGCAATACCTTGAACCCAACTACCTTAATCCCTGAACCAGGGGAGTTGTTACACGATTGCCTGGAGGTTTTAGATCAAGATACCTCCATAAGGCCAGGACTGAGAGACATACCAATAGAAGAGGAAAATGATTAAGTTTCAACCCCTAAATGCTTTTGAGGGGGGATTGTAATGAAATGAGATATAGTTTGGGAACTGTAGTATGTAGTGTTAATTTGACACAGCAGAGAATGAGTTAACCTGACCTAACATAGAAACAGCAGAAAACAAAAATTCCTAATGGTGCCTCTGAAGGCTGAATGTTCTGTTACCAGCTTGTTCATCCCATGTAACAAGATACCATGTAGAGAATGAGCTAAGAATGCATTGTGCCTGGGGGAGGTAGGAACAGCACAAGGAGCGCTCAAGGTTAGAATGCTAGCTCAATGCAAAGACAATGAAGACAATTGAAGAGATACAAGCAAGAAGGGAGGGGCTGTCTTAAGGAGGGTTTGAGAGTGTATATCAACTGTACCTTTGTAATCACACTTCAGACTGATTTTCTGGCACTAGCCGAATATCTGGTCTCTCTTTTGCAAAAGATATTGGTAATCAATAAAGGTGTTGTTTTATATCTTGGTTTCCCATCTGGTGTGATTATTGGAGCTTCCCCCAGATGAAAAGAGCCTTTTAGTGTAACAATGGGAGCCCAAGCAGGGGGAATCTCTTTAGTCATTTGCTACATTGACGTGGATTCCATGACAGAAGAAAGGTGGGATATAAATGAAAGAAAAGAAATAAATGAAAAATACAGATCTTTTTTTAAAGGGGAAAATATTCACACTCATGCCCACTTGACTTAGCCTTGAAGACTGCAATTGGCAGAAGAAGTTCACCTGGGTGGTCACATGGATTGATCCTGTTTGTAAAAATAGAGTTGTACTTGAGCATTAATACACCTTTCCGGGTTAAAGTTATGGAAATGGAAATGGACTTCCTTCAAGTTGATCCCGACTTATGGCTACTCTACAAATAGGGTTTTCATGGTAAGCAGTGTTCAGAGGGGGTTTCCCATTGCCTTCCTCTGAGGCTCAGAGGCAGTGACTGGCCCAAAGTCACTCAGTGAGCTTCATGGCTGTGTGGGGATTTGAACCCTGGTCTCCCAGGTCGTAGTCCAACACTCTAACCACTATGCCACACTGGCTCTCTGAATAGGGTTTTCACGGTAAGCGGTATTCAGAGGGGCTTTACCATTGCCTCCCTCTGAGTCTAGTCCTGCCCAGCTGGCTAGGGCCTGCTTAGCTTGCCACAGCTGCACAAGTCTGCCACTTCCTTGTCCGCAACTGCCAGCTGGGGGGCAACTGGGCTGCTTGGGACTATGCAGCTTGCCCACGGCTGCACAGGTGGCTGGTCATGTAAACCCTGAGACACTCACTGTGGGGGTGATCTTTAGCTGGGCCTTGACACCCAAGAGACACGAGCGGGGATTTGAACTCACAGACTCTGGATTCCCAGCCAGGCTCTCCTCCCCACTGTGCTATACCAGCTTTTTAAGTTATGAACTAAACCATAAAACTTTCTGTAGAGTCAGGCTCAGGCTGGATTGAAACACATCACTATGACATCATGTATGATGTCACAAGTAGGATAAGCTCCAAGTCTCAGCAAAATGAGAGCCAGTTAACAGGCCAGGCTTCATGCTCTCAAGGTGATGAAAAGGTAACATTTGGGCCTCCATTAACTTTTACCATAGGAGAAGGATTTTGGAACTTTTTGTATAGGACATTCACATTCTCTTTATCTGTGTACCTTGTCAAGTAAACTGCCGCCATTTCTATATTTAATAATAATAATAATAAAAGCCTTGGAGTATGACTCTATTGTTTCTCCTGGATATCTCAGCAGCTTTTGATACCGTTGACCGTGATAGCTCCCTGGACCATCTCTGTAGGTTGAGAGCACAAAATTACTCTGGTTTCACTCATACTTACAGGGTCGGTTCCAGAGAGTAGTTTTGGGTGACAATGCCTCAGGTACCTGGCAACTGAGCTGCATATGAAGTCACTTTGGGCAGTCATTAAGAGATCTTGGGCAAGGTGCCACCAGTATGTTGATACCTAGCGCTATTTCTCTGTAATGTCTGAATCAGGAGAGGCCATGCATGTTCTAAACAGATGCCTGGGTGCACTCATGAGTTGGATGAGGGCTACCTATTTTCAATCACAAATCCACAGGCATGTCATGGACCATCCAAATGAAGCTTATAGACCATTGGTGGTCTGTGGGTCAGTTTGGGAAACCCTGTCATAAATAACTTCAGACCACTGATATCTAGCAGTCCATCTTTCCCAGTACAGACCGAGCTGATCTTTAAGATCCCCTGAGCAGATCCTTGTTGGCTGTACCACAACTGTGGGATTGTCTCTTGGTAACAACGCAGAAGCACACCTTCCCTGTGATTGCACCAACCCTCTGGAATGCCCTCCATCAGATATTTCGTGGAACAGTGACAATGCTCTTTAAATGCTTAATATGCTTACCCTAGCTTTTGTGGACTCTGACTCTGAGGCCTGTATCCAACTTAAGTTCTACTCAGAGGAGATCCATTTTTTTAAAAAAATTGCATACTGCTCAGTGTTAGTTGTGATATACAGTTTTGTTTTTATCTCATTTTTAGGAAGTGTTATTGAATGTTGTTGTGGTGTTTTCAGGTAAACAACTTTGAGATTTGTATTATGTTAAGCTGATTGTGGGGTTTTTTTTGTATAAATAAATATCAGCCGTAGCAAGTTCATCCCACTCTTCAGTCCAAAATATATCCCAGAGCAGGTTACTGTTGGGTCAAAATGAATTATGGAAGAAATAAAATTGATTTTGGTTTATTTGCCCCTAACCTGACCCCCATCCCAGGAAGATTTGCAGAAAGAACTTTGGTCCAGGATACAAACTGAATTCAGCTTTTCACATGCTCAAGTGAGCTTTAGCAGATATGTGCCAAAGGATGAGAAACCTTTGTCCCAGCAAGGAGGTGTTTTGCATTTGCTTTGTGCTTTCCCTATGTTTTAATGTTCTCTCGTTGTTTTAAGAACTCTGGCTCCAGCCTTTATCTCAAGGCTGTAGCAGCCTGCATAATCTGATTTACAAAGGGCAGCTTGCCCCTGGCAATTTTGCCTATCTCCCCTTCCTCTCCTTCCCCCCCTCTTGTCATGACCTTTATGCCAACGTGTGATTTCTTTATGCTTTATGAAGTTCATCCCCCTGACCTGTAGCCCCTCCCCGAGGGTATATAATCTGAACCCCTTTCAATAAATGGGGTTCCCATTTCTGGAAGGCACCTTGCTGGACAGGTTGGGTCCCCTTTGTCAAAGGTTGTCAGTTATTTCCTGGGTCTCTGGCAGTGGGTTCAAGGGACTCAACTCCGCACTCTTCCTGGGGTGAACGTGAGGTGAGTAAGTTTTGACCTAACAATTTGGGGGCTCGTCCGGGATCTCCTGTGCACCCCTCTTGCTGGCAGCGTCTCCTCTCTGATTCAGGCAACAGGCGCCACGAGAGATTTCTCTCGGTTGCCCTGGACAGAGACCTTTGCTGCCAGCTTGCAGGATAAGCAGCAGTTGAGGAACCCCTGCCAGGCGCCATGGAACAAACAGGGAGTATGGGAAATTGCCAGTTCAGAGAGGCATGAAGAAGAAAAGGATGATTGAGTTATGTGTGGAACGGTGGACACGCTTCACTGCAGTGTTGGCCCCAGTGCAGGGTGGCCAAGAGGTGGTTCCTTTGAAGCTGCCACTTTGAGAGGAGTAAGGAGGCAGATTGAGGTTAACCACCCAGGACAAATGGATTTCCGGTTCCTGTGGCAGGCAGCAGCGCAGAAATGGAAAGGAATAAGAATAATGGCTGTTAGATCTTTGACCAGTGAGGATCCCCTCCTAGTTATTTCACTGATGATTCAGTAAGAAGGAGCATACAGAGTCACAGCCTAATACCTTCCGCCCCACCTTTGGTTCCCAACCCCGGAGGCAAAATTCCTCAGGCGAGGGCAGAAGGGACTCCCCCGACCTCTGAGGAGGAACGGGAAGATGGAGAACCAGAGGGGGACTCAGGAGGAGTGGTCATGCGCTTGCGAGAAAAAGAGAAAATTAGAAAGAAAAAAGAGAAAGAGGAACTTGAGAAAAAACAGGCAGCAAGTTATGAATTCCCACTGATTTTGTGCGACCGGCCTTGTGTGGACAATGCAGGAACCCTGTGCCACATGATGGTGGTTGAGCACAAGATGTGGTTGGAATGGGATCTTAAGAAATGGAGCCAGTTGTCAGGCTTTTTTGGGGAAAAACCGAGGAAAGTGTTGGATTGCGAAAAAATTGGACTCAGGCCAACTGCACCCAGTTGCAGGCAGATAGGGAGAGACTTTAGGGGCATCTTCGACAAATGTCACAGAAGCTGCCTAACCAGGGCAAATTTCTGGCTATAAAACAGGAAGCCAATTTGGACCAAAGTTTAGACTTATGGCTCTGAACCTCCCTGTAGGAGTGATGGACAGATTAACATGGTCCACCCGCAGTGATTAATGGAATCCACTGGATTCCTGAATGCCCTCAGGGAGTTTCCAGTAGATCGAGCAGGAGACCCTGTTGAACCCTTGTCGCTCTGTGGAACAGCGAGGCACGTCGGGCTTTTGACACGGTTGCCCCCGAATACCCTCTCTGACATTGTGGAGCCCATCTTGCACCTTGGTACATCAGTAATTGGTCAGTTGCCTGCTTTGGATGGGGTCGTACTCCCTCTGAAAGAGCAGGTCCATAGTCTGGGGTTGCTCCTAGATCCATCTTCATCACTACAGGCCCAGGTGACCTCCGTGGCTAGGAGTGCCTTTTATCAGCTTCGGCTGATAAGACAGCTGCAGCTGTTTCTGGACCAGGGTAGCCTGACCACTGTTGTCCATGCACTGGTAACCTCTAGGCTGGATTACTGTAATGTGCTGTTTGTGGGGCTGCCCTTGAGGTTGGTCCAGAAACTGCAGCTGGTACAAAATGAGGCGGCGAGATGGCTCACTGGGGCAGAGTATCACCAACATGTCACCCCGCTGCTGAAAGAATTGCACTGGCTGCCCATTTGCTACGGAGCCAACTTCAAGGTTCTAGTTTTGGTGTACAAAGCCCTATACAGCTCGGGACCAGGATACCTGAAAGACCGTCTTACCCCTAATACACCCAGTCGATCACTGTGCTCTGCAGGTGAGGGCCTCCTGCAGATACCATCTTATCAGAAGGTCCGTTCTGCACAACATAGGGAACAGACCTTTAGTGTGGGAGCACAAGTGTTTGTCGCCCTGGGCTCCTACTGGGAGAAAGGGTGGAATCAAGCAACCAAGCAACCAAACAAATAATAACAAGTTGTAGTGTCCACAACATGTAGCATCAAACATACTAGTGTCGTTGCCCACAAGTCCCTTCCCCCACACTTATTCAGTGAAATGCAGAATTACAGCCAGGCTGATTCCAGATTTCTGAGGCATCCTGGAGAAATGGTCGTCTGGAGTGGGGCACTGTCTGTCAATGGGCCCAAGAGAGATAACTCAACTGTGAAAGCAGGCAGCACTCCAAGAGGCCTGGGCTGGCTGAATCTAAGTATGCTTTTAGTTTCCCACAATGTCCTGGGGCAGCCTTTGCTCCAGATGTTTTGGACTCCATCTCCCATCAGCCCCAGCCAATGAAGCTAGCTTTGTGGCCTTCAGGAGAAATTAAAAGAATGGCTAATTCCTGCCGGCTCAAAATGAAAGGAGACTGTAATCATCAGTAGGCCCTGCCAGGACTGCTGTCCGCAGGGCGACGAGGATGATAGCCGGTATGGAGAACAAGTCTTATGAGGAAAGGTTGAAGGAATTTGGCATGTTCAGTCTGGTGAAGAGAAGGCTGAGGGGTGGCATGATTGCACTCTTTAAGTACCTGAAGGGCTGTCACATAGAGGAGGGTACAGATTTGTTCTCTGCTGCCCCAGAGGGTAGGGCTAGGTCTAATGGTTTTAAGTTGCAGGAGCGTAGATTCAGATTGGACATTAGAAGGAACTTCTTGACAGCAAGGGCGGTTTGGCAATGGAACCGACTGCCTAGGGAGGTGGTGGGATCCCCTTCGCTGGATGTCTTCAAGCAGAGGCTGGACAGCTATCTGCGGGAGATGCTCTAGCTGTGGATTTCCTGCTGTGAGCAGGGGGTTGGACTCGATGGCCTACAAGGCCCCTTCCAACTCTATGATTCTATGATTCTAGGTGCCAGGTGCTGGTGTCACCCTGGATAGGGCTACACTGGTGACTGGGAAAATTGAAAAAGGCAACTTAATTTACTGCTCTTGGTACCGCACAACAGCCACCAGCAGAAATTCAATTGTGGCTCAGGCGACGAGTATCCTGGCCTGGGCAAGTTCTGCTTGTAGGGAAGGCACAGTCCACAGTTGCTTATTTTTTTTGCCACAGGAAGTCCAGCTATCAAGGATGGTCCTTCTGCCTCTTTATTATCAATTGTTATCGTTATTACATTTTATCCTAATGTTTCCCCAAGGAGCTCATGGTGGCATATATGGTACAATCCTCACAAGAGCCTTATGAGGTAGGCTAGGGTAAGAGGTGGTAGCTGGCCCAAGGTCACCCAGTGAGCTTCATGGATGAGTGGAGTTTTGAAGCCTGACCTCTTGTGCCCCTGTATGACACTCTAACCACTACACCACATTGTCTCCCTAAGTCAGTCTTCCATGCCAGCCCTCCTCCATGAGCTATTTGGCAAAAATATTCAAACACAGCCCAGGCACCAGACTGCATAGATTTAGACCTCCTCCACAGCCTTCTGTGTTTCAGCAACCCATTTCCAGTTAGGAAGCATTTTTAATGGATGGCTTTTGTTTGGTGGACTCATTTTGACGGTTTGGGTATATTTGGATCTCTAAGAGAGTTAAATATACCCATTTCCTTCTAAAGTATTTTTCCAGTGATAGCTGTCTCCTCCCCCACAACCTGATGCTGACCCGGGCAGCAGCATTAGGTACAACATGAGTGGAGGCAGCTCTGAGGCAAGCCACCCCCTGCCCCCATCGTCATGAAGTGGTGAGGATGGTAGCCTTGGAAAGCACATGGAGCTGCAGGAGGAAGTTGGGAGAGTAGCACTCTTCCTCACTTCCTCTTCCAGCTCTATGTGTGTATCACAGCTCAGATTAATTCTCCTGGTTCAGATGTTTACCCAGGACCCTTCTTTTTTGTCTCTGGGGTGGGGATGGTCTCGGAAGTGGAGAGAGGAGTGGCCAGGATTGGTGGCACCCAGAGCACTTGCTCAGGAACCCAAATGTGCCCATGGGCCTGCAAAGGTTGGCAATCCCTGGCTCAGAAGCAAGGTAAGTTGAGTGAATAGATGCCTAAAATCATGCATGGTGTGGAGATGATGGATAGGGAGAGGATTTTCTTGTGAGACCAGAACACAAAGGGGTCTTCCGATGAAGCGGAATGTTGGGGGATTCTAGGCAGGCAAAAGGAAGGACTTCTTCACAGAGTGTGTCGCCAATCTGAGGACTTCAGGTTATGGTGATGGCTATCAACCTAGTTGGCTTTTAAAAGAGGATCGCACGGCTGCAAGGGTCAGAGGCTGCAGATCCCTGAATACCAGTTGCTGGGGAACAACACCAGGACAGGACGATTGTCCTCATGCCTTGTGTGTGAGCTTCCCAGAGGGTCTGACTGGCCATTGCAAGAAACTGGATGTGAGAGTAGATAGGCCTTTCGTCTGACCCAGGCGCCGGGCCCTGCTAATGCTCTTGCCAGCAAAGTTTAGGAGAAACTCCCCACCACCAGCACCAAAATGATTCATATCACTCTCAGAAGCCGCCTCTGTGCTTTCCCACAAACTTGTTTTTCTCCAGCTCTGCACCTGCCCCTCGAGCCACGCAAAGACTCGAGCAGGTAGCAGGCATGAACGTTCTTCCCCTTATAATTATCAAAATCATGGTGGTTTGCCCTTGCTGAAGCTCAAGAGATATTTCTGGAGGTTGCCCAAACATCAGAATCAAGGGCAGCATGAGGTTATTTATGCCACTGTTGCCTGAGTGGGGGGAGTTTAATTGCTCTGAAGCCAGAGCTGAACATCTCCCGCATCGGCAAAGCGAATGCAGCATTGGTCTCGCAAAGGGCTGGGGGTTGGCTTCTTTTATTAAGCTGCACTCACAAGAGAGGTGCAGGAGGCAGAGCCAGAATGATCTCCCTGCTGCTTCTGCTGCTATTTCTGCAGCTGACGCCCCATGGAGTCTGTGGGAACCAGGAGGTGAAAAGCCAATTGAGTCTGAAGACGGAACCAAGGGAACCACTCAATTACTACCGGCCTGGAGACTTCCTCATTAGCGGGATCACAACTCCAAAGAAATATTTTGCACAACATCCATTCAACTTTTCCCAGGTCCCCTTCACCAGTTTTGTTTCGTAAGTAATTATATGCTGATGGATGTTATGCCTCACTTTCTATTTCCCAGGGAAACAGCCCCTGTTTCAGGGCAGGGGAGCCTTTGGCCTTTCAGATGTTGCTGGACGACGGCTCTCTTCATCCCTGAAAATTTGCCACAATAGAAACAGTGAATTATCCCATCTGCAGACAAGAGGCAAGGGTGGCACACAAGACACGCAGCCCCCTGCAGGCAAGTGAATGCCAGGAGTGGCATCAGAGGGAGGAGGGAACAGGCTTTCTTCTTAGGGCAGCAGCTCATGTCCAAATCCCTCTTCGCTAAATTAAACCTTTCCTCCTTCCTCCAAATCACTTTTCCTTTTGTGTTATGCCTTTTGAAATTATAAGCCCGAGGACCTCCTTAACAATGACATTTGTAAGCTGGTCTGGAAGGCTTTTTTGGCCAAACAGCATTATGAAAATGCTTTAAATAAAAAATAAAAAATTAAAAAATACAGCCCAGGGGACTTCTTCATCAGTGGAAGTCGATGAAAAGGTATTCATAAGCTTCATCTGTAAGTAAAGATGTACCAATGTGTTTGGTGCTTCCTCACCTCACTCCATTTGCTCCAAATGACCAGGACAGTCCCTGTTTTCTAGTCCCCATTACTGGGCATCTCTGACAAAACACTCCCCCCACTTGACCCCTCTTTGCCTTTGAAGAACGATTGAGTACTTCATGAACACTGACGCAGCATCTACTCCAGACAGAATCAGATATGATGGGATAATTAGGGGATTCTACCATCATTTCCACTGAAAGAACAGTCTGTAGCTAAAACGGGTCTTTCTTGATAGTTTAAACACAAATGCCAGTGCATGGCATCCTCCTCTGTCCTCAGCCTGATGGCCAGATATAAAGGTTGCAAGTGTAGTTAAGTGAATCAGGTCTTCTCATGATGTGTCCAAAGTATGATAACCTCAGTTTCATCATTTTAGCTTCTAGTGATAGTTCTGGCGTAATTTGTTCTAACACCCTATTATTTGTCTTTTTTGCAGTCCATAGTATGTGCAAAGCTCTCCTCCAACACCACAATTCCAATGAGCTGATTTTTCATTCAATTCATTCATTCATTCGGGATATATATAGAAAGCTTCCAGTCTGTGGGCCGTTGTTTTCCATATTTGCTGACAGCTTTTTGTCAAAATTTGGACAGATTCAGTTTCAGTAGCTTGTAGCAACTCTACTGGTATGCCATCTCTTCCTGGTGATTTGTTTCTTCCAAGTATTTTAAGAGCAGCTTTCACTTCAGGTTCTTCATCATTTCGTTCCTCCAGAATGAATCTGTCATCCTTGCATCTCTTTCATAGTGTTCTTCAGTGTATTGTTTGAAGCATAAGAAAGTGTGGTTACCCAGTTGTAGAAAGAGGCGAGTAGCCCAGTAGCCCGGTTGTAGAAGCAATAAGACACCAGATAGACTGCCACAGCTTTGTTAAGGAGAAGCTTTACTTGCAAAGCATGAATAGCTTTCTCGGCATACATAAACACAATACACACATTAGCACCTTCCGCATACGACTCCTTCATTACCCCACAACTTTACTGCAGCCACCCTTTGTTCTTTTATGCCCCTAAGCTTAATTGCTCTAATTAGCTGCAGCTGTAAACCTTATGCAACTGGAGTCTGGTTAACTGTTGCTGTTAACCCATTCCTGTCCTGTTATACCTGCCATCTATGGGAATCACATAAAATGCAAGTCATGGTGACTGCTAACATTCCCCACCCTTGTATTTCAATTTGATTACTGTACGATGCAGGTTCCAGTTTACACATACATACATATAATACAGAGTATACATAGATACATGTTACATACAGTACTTCAGTTTAGACATGTTAGATCAAGATTAGAATATTTTTCTGTTCTCTTTAGTATCTGGAGTTTCCAGTCACTGTCTCCATCTAACATTTGCAACCATTGTTCATAATCTTGATGGGTATATTCATCAACATCATCGTCTTCCTGTACAGGTTCGTTATTGTTCTGGATGGTTTGTATAGTGGCTATTGTAAATCTATCTGGCGGTTTACCCAGATTAGATCTCTGTGATCTACGCAGTTCAAGGACTGCTGCCTGGCTCTGCTCACCCCCTTCATTTATGTCAGCCTCTTCTTTTACTTGAGGAGTAAGAGGGCTGTTCGGCATTGCTGTAAACTCTATGTTACAGTCCTGAACTGTTTCTTTTACTTCAGGTTGCTCGACCTGTTCTACTTCTGAGTAAAAGTGTTGTGGCTTATCCACTGTATAACCATTCCCAAAATAGACTAGGTCTTCCTCTTGTTCTACCTTGTGTTCTGGGGTCACTACATATTTCCTTTGTACAAAGGGTTTCTTACAAGTAACCTTCCGGCTTGAGACCACTGTGTGAGAACGGAGTAACCACACCCTGTATGCCATACGTTCATACCCAAGGATTATTCCTTTAACCCATGATACCTCCGTTTTGTCAGGTACACGCGCCCAACAAACTTCACCAAAAGTTTTCAAGTGTGCATGTTTTGGTTTCTTTTTATACAGCATTTCGTAAGGAGTCATGTTAACAGCTTTAGAGAACAGTCTATTAATCAAGTGGTTCGCATACTAACAGCCTCACCCCAAAACCCTTGAGATAAACTGCTGCCTTGTAACATTGAACGCAACATGTTCTGCAAACATTTGTTCCTACGTTCCGCTATTCCGTTCTGGTGAGGAGACCAGCTGGCTGTGAGAGAGTGCTTAATGCCTCTTTCCTTAAGGTAGCGCTGTAAGGAGCTGGATAGAAATTCCCCACCTCTGTCTGAATGGAGTTGTGCTAACATGTATTGCTTCCATCTTCCTTTTATTTCATCTCAGTCAGTCAGTGTGTTCCCCTGTTGATTATTCAACATCCCTACTCTTGGTTTAAATTTCCCTTTCATTTCTCTAATCTTTTGGAACAGGGCTCTTGTTGTACCCTTTTTGTTGTCCCCTTCTATTTCTACACAGTAACTATTGTAATAGTTTTCTTTGTCTCTACGTACTAGTCGGTTATATTGTTGCATTTAGGGTTCTGACCTGTTTCTATCTCCTTTTGCTTTTGCTTTCCTTCTCTCTTTAACCATTTGAAGAGTTTCTTCAGTCATCCATTGTGGTCTTTTGTTTTTTAACTAGAGGTATTGTCTTTTTGCATTCTTCCCAGATAGTATCTCTGACTTCACTCCATAGTTCTTCTTGTTCTCTGTCAACTAAGCTTAAAGCCTCAAACCGGTTCCTTATTTGATCTTTATATGCTTCTGGGATGTTATTTAAATTGTATTTTGGCATTATGATTGCTTTGTTGGTCTTCTTTAGCTTTACTCTGATTTTTGATATTACCAGTTCATGATCTGTACTGCAGTCTGCTCCTGGTCTTGTTTTTGCAGAAAGTATGGAACTTCTCCATCTTCTGCTACCAATGATATAATCAATTTGGTTCCTATATTGACCATTTGGTGATGTCCACGTGTATAGTCGTCTTTTTGGTTGTTCAAAAAATGTGTTTACAAGAAACAAATTATTGGCTTCACAGAATTCAATAAGTCTTTCTCCTGCTTCGTTTCTGTCTCCTAAGCCCTATTTCCCCACAATTCCTAGTTCGGGTCTGTTCCCTACTTTTGCATTCCAATCCCCCATGATTATCAGCACATCTCGTTTTGGTGTGTGATCAATTTCTTCCTGTACTTCTGCATAAAATCTCTCCAATTCCTCTTCTTCTGCATTTGCTGTTGGAGCATAGACTTGGATGATGGTTATGTTGATAGGTTTCCCATTTAATTTCATTGGTATCACTCGCTCAGACCTTGCATTGTAGCTCCTAACTGCTTTTGCTACATCACTTCTCACTATTAAAGCAACCCCTTCTTCTTAATTTCACATTACCTGCATAAAATATTTTGTAGTTGCCTGATTGAAAATGTCCCATTCCCGTCCATTTTCATTCACTCACACCAAGTATGGTAATGTTGATACGTTCCATTTCTTGCTTAACAATTTCTAACTTTCCCTGGTTTATGCTTCTCACATTCCATGTTCCTATTGTGTGCGTTGTACAACTCTGGACTCTCCATACACATATGTGCGCATCAGCCTCTGGGCTTCCTTTCGGGTTTGACGCAGCTGCGTCATTAGTCACAGCGCTACTCGTACGTGTCCTTTGTCCTTCCCCAGTAGCTCGGTGAGTGTCATCTGACCTGGAGGTCTCATCTTCCAGCACTATCTCGTGTTGCATTTTGGATACTCTGTTCATATGGTTTTCATGGTAATCAGTATTCAGAGGTGGTTTACCACTGCCTTCCTCTGAGTCTGGATGCATTAGTCTCGTGTCTCAGCTTTGACCATTCCACTTTTGGTGCCCCTGCTACGAGTCTAGACTCTTCGTCAGCTGCTTGATGACATTGCTCTCAGCTTCTTCAACACTCTCAAACCCCTCACCACGTTAAGGTGTGCATCCTGGAGTGGGTCACTTTCTGTAGGAGAAAGTTATCTCCAACATAAGTCAGGAATTTCTTGGATGGGTTCTCTTTGGCAGAATTTGTCTCCCAAAAGATATCAGTGCAATTGAAGTATCCCATTGCTACTACATCATGCCTCCTCAAAACATTGGCAATTACTTTTCAAAAGTTTTATCCTCATCTTCTCCATGGTTTGGTGGTTTTCTTACCCCATTTAATTTAATCCACATACTCTAGGTGGGGCTACCAATCTCATCCCTCTGCATTTCTGTGCAGGGATATGTATTTTTAACATATAGCATGACTCTGCCTCCCTTTCTTTTGTTTCTGTTCTTTTTGAAGAACTTACATCGTTCAATCACTGTATTCCAGTCATGGGAGTCATCCCACCAAGTTTCAGTTCTACCTATCAAGTTGTATTTCCTGTATTAAGAGTTCAAGTTTGTCCTGTTTGTTTCCCATACTCTGATCATTAGTGTACAGACATTGAAGACCATGTGAGTTATGGCATGGCTTCCTTCCTATATTTTTATGAAAACTATTTGTGGGCCCCATTAGAGTCGTTCTCTCAGTTCCTGTTACTGTGCACAAACCTTTGTTAGTCATTACCACCAAGTTCATGACTCCTTCCCCCTTAGGATTCACTTTAAAGCCCTCCTGATGAATTTCTCCATGCTGTGGCCAAACACAGTCTTCCCTGTCCTTGTGAGGTGCAACCCATCGTCATTATTTGGGGATCAGCTTTTATGAGATATTTATTGCCTAGAACGGCCCTTAGATAAAGAAATGATGTGACCTTTTGTTTTCATTAAATGGTGAATAGTAGTTTGACACTTTGATTCATTTGTTGCAGTGTGACAAATAGGTTGTACTGGCACATCTTGTCCTTCTTGTTCGCCATCCAGGAGATCAACAAGGATCCCAGGCTCTTGCCTAACATCTCATTGGGATACAACCTCTATGAGAACTATTTCGATGCCAGGATGACTTCCGATGCCATGTTGAACCTGCTTGCAGGTGGGCAGAGCAGCCTTCCAAACTATAGTTGTGGAAAACGGAACAGCCTCTTGGCTGTTCTTGAAGGGACTGATCCTGTAATTTCAAAAGAGATTTCAGCCATCTCAGGCATCTACAAAATCCCACAGGTATGAAGGGGGGGCATGACAGGGCAGTGCAGAAGTCCAGCTGCATAAAATGCACCTTTTTTCCAGGAAAGTAAAAAGGGGGGGCACTAAGGATCTGAGCTACAGCCTAAGACAAGGTGTAAGACTTCTTCAAAAGCCCACCTTCACCTGCTTGGCATCCTCTGTTTCAAACTAAAACTCCCATCAGCCACAGCCAGGATAATTTTGTTAGATATTAGTTATTTTAGGTTAATAAATATATTTTCCTCATCCTGAAAGCAAAACCCAACACTAATATCTCCTTTTCCTCACTAGATCAGTTTTGTTGCTCAGGTTCTTGAGGATAAAACCCAGTTCTCTTTTGTCTACCGGATGGTCCCCAAAGAGGAGGAACAGTGCCTGGGGATTGTCAAGCTGCTCCTGCACTTCAGATGGACCTGGATCGTCCTCTTTATTCCAGATGATGACAGTGGAGAAAGGTTTGTGAGTGCCTTGACACCTCTGATGATAAGAAGTGGGATTTGTGTTGCATTGTTAGAAAGAATACATCAAACTTCATATTACATACTCCCCCTGATCGAACCATCTCTCAAATGGAGACAAGTCAGTGTATGTGTCCACTATCAAAATACCTACCTAGGATGGGTTCAAATCAGTGCCATACAGGAACTTCTTCAGAAAGAAATTGGTGCAAAAGTCTGGATCTCAACAGCTTTCAATGACATCAACTGGAATTTGTCTGTTGCACCTGAAAAATTCCAGTACATACATGGTTCTTTGACCTTCGTACTGAAGACCCAAAAAAGGACCAAACATGACCATTATGGGCCAAATTCCTATCTTCTCCAACAGTTTTGGTGGAAAGCATTTCGTTGTTCATATCTAAAGCATGTACTGTCTGAAAAGGGTTGGGCAAGGTGCACAGAGGAGGAGAACCTGGAAACTCTGCCCCAAGAGGAGCTGGAGAGAGCCCTGTCCCAGGACAGCTACCGCACTTACTTCCGTGTCCAAACCGTGGCACACGCCTTAAACGCTGCATATTCACCCAGATCAAAGTGGATGCTGAGGGGGAGGGGAGGAGACAGGTTGGACCGTCAAAGGCTACAGCCATGGCAGGTATTTCCTTTCCCTATTTGCAAACCGCTATCCGTTGTCCCAACTGCAAAGTCAAATTTCATAACGAGGCAACACTGCCAATTTCCAAGGCAAATCCAATTGGTAAGACTCCTGGTAGAGAGCAATTATTTTGCCCAATGTGGTTAATTCAGAACCCCCCCTCCCATCTAATTATCTCCCCTCTGTGTCTCTGCTGGGCCTTGAAGTTGCCCATCAAGCAGGACCTGAGTGCAAGAGAAGATCTATCTTTTATTTAAAATACAGGACCTGGATAGACTAGAAAATTGGGCTGAAATTAATAAAATGAAATTCAATAAAGACAAATGCAAGATTCTGCATTTAGGCCACAAAAACTAATTGCACGGGTACAGGATGGAAAATACCCGGCTTAGCAGTAGTGCGTGTGAGAAGGACCTTGGAATTGTAGTGGATCGCAAGTTGAACATGACCCAGCAATGTGATGCTGCGGCAAAAAAGGCAAAAGCGGTTTTGGGATGCATAAACAGAGCTATAGTTTCCAGGTCGAGGGAAGTAATAGTCCCACTATATTCTGCATTAGTCAGGCCTCATCTGGAATACTGCGTTCAGTTCTGGGCGCCTCATTTTAAGAAAGATATAGACAAGTTGGAGTGGGTTCAGAAGAGGGCGACGAGGATGATAGCCGGTATGGAGAAGAAGTCTTGTGAGGAAAGGTTGAAGGAACTTGGCATGTTCAGTCTGGTGAAGAGAAGGCTGAGGGGTGACATGATTGCACCCTTTAAGTACCTGAAGGGCTGTCACATAAAGGAGGGTACAGATTTGTTCACTGCTGCCCCAGAGGGTAGGACTAGGTCTAATGGTTTTAAGTTGCAGGAGCGTAGATTCAGATTGGACATTAGAAGGAACTTCTTGACAGTAAGGGCAGTCCGGCAATGGAACCGACTGCCTAGGGAGGTGGTGGGATCCCCTTCGCTGGATGTCTTCAAGCAGAGGCTGGACAGCTATCTGCGGGAGATGCTCTAGCTGTGGATTTCCTGCTGTGAGCAGGGGGTTGGACTCGATGGCCTACAAGGCCCCTTCCAACTCTATCATTCTATGATTGTATGATTCTATAGTACCTGTTTCTAAAGTTGCATCTATACCCATAAATTAGCATGTGCCAAACAGTGTCCTCTTTTCTGGGGTGGTGTAAATGGTACTGAAAACTGTTGCAGCCTGAAGATAAGAGCCTTCGCATGTGCAGAGTTCCACACAATCTGGAACCCTGAGTGATTCAGGTTTTGGGTCACAGGGAAACCTGCATGTGAAAGCTCTCCCTCCCTTCAGACATCTACATGAGGTAGAGGAGCTACTCTGCATAGGTGCACGTCACTCTCATATGCTGATCTTGACTGTCTGCCTGTGAAGGGCCCGCTCTGCAGTGGCCCCCATCCTATGGAATAACCTTCCCTATAGATACAACAGACACCTGGGGAAATGCTGTTCCACCATCTGCTTATAACCTGCCTATTCACATGGGAATCCTCGAGCACTAGCTTTTAATGCTGTCCCGACAAGAAATGTAATTATCTGTGGTATTTGTGACTTTTTTAAAAAAGTATTTTATTGCCTTTTGTATTGAGCCTATTCTGGAAACCGCCTTGTTACTTCATATGAAAGGTGGTCTAGAAATGTCTTAATCACTGAAATAGAGACTCTGAAGAGCGCTTATAGTCTAGAAGAGAAGTGCACCGGCCCCAATTCAGGAGAGCGCAGAGTGAGCAGGGCTGAGATATCCAACACAGCTTCGTAATGTGTCTTCATGCTGATGTTCCCCCCTGTCATTCCAGCTTCACCATTTCCTGAGAGAAATCCGGTTTCTGAACACTTCCATGGGTGGGCTGCATTTGGATGAGAAGGGGAAGCTGCCAGCCACCTACGATATCGAGAACTGGGTGATGTTTCCCAATGAGTCTCGGGTCAGAGTGAAAGTGGGGAGTATAGAGAGAGGAGCGTCAGCTGGCATAAAGTTCTCCATTAACCCAGAAGCCATTGTGTGGCCCAAGTGGTTTAACAAGGCAGGAGACGCTTCTTAAGCTCTAATAATTTCTTGAGTAATTCACATGGAACTGTAACTATAATCCCTTTCACCCTGAGGAAGTAGAGTCCTCTTGAATATGGAACTGGCAACCCAGGAAGCCACCCCCTCATGCAATAGTATGTAGAAGTAGTAGTAGTAGTAGTAGTCGTAGTAGTTACTCATAGTAGTACTTACTCGTACCACTAGTAGTAGTCGTTTTCAAGATACAATTTTAGGTAGCATTTTCAGCTGAGCCTTTGTTTAATTCCTCCACTTCTTCAGTGTGTTTTCCTGATGCTGTGATTTTACTACTGTTATTCTAGGATTGTTCTTTTGTTACTGTACCTTTTTGTATCGAAAGGTGGCATATAAATGTTGAAACAAACAGGCAAATACATCAAAGAGGTTTTCCTACCATGTCGATCTGCATCAATAGCGCTTCCTTAAAAAGGAGGCTGGGATCACTTGGGGTCAGGGGAACAAGAGATGCTGTTGGTCCCTTTCTGGCTGGGAAGGTGTGGATGGAACCCATTTCCATAGACATAAATACTTTCCCCTTGACGCCCCTTCTTCTCTTTATGGTTAGACCGTCCCTCGCTCCAGGTGTACCAAAAGCTGTCCCCCTGGATATTCCAAGGTTGCTCAAGAAGGAGAGCCAACTTGCTGCTATGGTTGTGCTCCGTGTGCAGAAGGAACATTCTCCCCTCAGGAAGGTGGGTGACTTCAAGGGAGAAGGCATGAAATAAGTCAATGAATAAACCTCTCCCACATCATGGGCTCCTGCTGGGAGGAAGGGTGGGATATAAATCCAATACTAAATAAATAAATAAAAATAGATCAGCATCTTGTTTCAAAATGGTTTAGATGATTATGGATATCAGTGACACTGAAGACACTCTTGATGCTTAAAACAATTTTTTCCCAGATGCAGATCATTGCACCAAATGTCCAGAAGATCAATATCCAAATAAGGACCAAGATCAGTGTATCCCAAAGATCATAACCTTCCTGGCTTATGAAGAACATTTGGGGATCCTCTTGCCTTCCTTTGCCCTATTCTTATCCTTAATTACAGGCTGTGTGTTAGGAATCTTCATTAAATTCCTTGAAACTCCAATAGTGAAAGCCAACAACAGGGACCTCTCCTATATCCTTCTTGTCTCCCTCCTGCTCTCCTTTTTGTCCTCCTTCCTGTTTATTGGCCGGCCAAAGAAAGTGACCTGCCTTCTACGACAAATGGCCTTCAGCATCATCTTCTCAGTTGCCGTGTCTTCTGTGTTGGCAAAAACCATCACTGTGGTGCTAGCCTTCCTGGCTACAAAGCCAGGCAACAAAGCGAGGAGATGGCTGGGGAAGAGTCTGGCCAACTCCATTGTCATTTCCTGTTCCAGTGTCCAAGTTGTCATCTGCACCATCTGGCTGGGCATCTCTCCCCCATTCCCAGACTCCGACATGCACTCCCTGCCTGGAGAGATCATCCTGCAATGCAATGAAGGGTCTGTCGCCATGTTTTATGTTTCCCTCAGCTACATGGGCTTCCTGGCTGCCATCTGCTTCATGGTGGCTTTCATGGCCAGGAAGCTGCCTGGGGCCTTCAATGAAGCCAAGCTGATCACCTTCAGCATGCTGGTCTTCTGCAGTGTTTGGGTGTCCTTTGTGCCCACCTACCTGAGCACGAAGGGGAAATACATGGTAGCCGTGCAGGTCTTCTCCATCTTGGCTTCCAGTGCTGGGCTCCTGGGCTGCATCTTCATCCCGAAGTGCTACATTATTGTACTTAGGCCTGATCTGAATACAAAGGAGCACTTGACCACAAAAATGAAGGATGTCATCTGATTTTTAAAATATTTAGTTTTGACAATTGTTGTCCAGCTCAGCAGTAATTAAGTCCACATGGATCTCTTGGGAATGTTTCATGTGCATTGCTCTGTCACAAGCTGATTCATAGAATCGTAGAATAGTAGAGTTGGAAGTGTCCTATAAGGCCATCAAGTCCAATTCCCACTAGTTATCTGATCAGCCACAACAGTGTTAATGCTGATAGTGTTCATCTGGGATCACCCGAACTGATTTGCATAGTCAGTTATTTTCTAGGAAATAGTGCACACTTCAGGCATCTTAACATCATCACCAACAACATTTACTGTTGTTTGTTTCACAACTTTTGAACAAGAATGTGCCCATATTGAATCATATCAAATGAAAAATAAGAATAAGGATTAAAAAGAAAGGCTTAGAAACAATCAGAAACAATCCTATCAGCCGTGGAAAACCACTAGAAAAAACCCCTGATCCATGTGGACAAAAAAGAGAGCATATAAATAGGAAATCCCATGTCAAATTTGAATTTTGCAAATTTCGAGCACATCCTTACTGGGTGCTAACGTTTCACCTTGGGGCTCATGTGATGGCAGACTCCACTCTGCTAAGATAAATAAATACATCCCTACACATCCTTGTTTTCTAGGTGATTTTTTTCTTTGTGGTGAACCATTGGCTCATGGGTTGCGTCCACTGCTAGCCCATTGAGATTTATACCCCACCTTTCTTTTCATGATAGAAACCTAAGGCGATTTACATACAGTTCCCAGGCGGTCTCCCATCCAGGCACTGATCAGACCTGACCCTGCTTAGCATCCACAGGGTGCTGGCCTCATGTGCCTTCAGACCATAATCTTGGAGATTTAGATAATGAGTAGCTTAGGTGACCCCCATGACCCTCCCCAGCCCCACTTCCAGGATTACTGGGGTAGCTTTTCTGATGGGGTGGCACTGCAGCAATGACCTTCCAGCAGGGGCATCAATACCGCTTACCAGGCAGAAAGGCAACACGGCAGAGAGGTTGGGACTGCCCTGGTGGGAGACCATTGCTGCAATTCCACCCTGCAGGGTAAGCTGCTCCTTATTCTCACCCAGGTTTACCACCTCAGGAAACACTTGACCTGAGTCCCTGAGAGGGACATTCATGACAACGGTGGAGAGTCGCTTCTCAACAGAAGCCATCCTGATTGCTCCTTATATACAGGAGGAACACGTTAGGAGGGCAACTCAGAAAAGTTCTGCCATGCTAACCCTATCCCAGTGGCTTGCCCAAGGCATTCCTCAGAAGCTTATGAGAGGTTGCTCAATGGAGATGTCAAATAAACTTCCCAGACAACAGCTGTTTAGTCACTGGCGCTGATGTTCTCCTGCAACGCACGGGCACAGGCGATTGTTCAACATGCTCTCGGTTCATAGAGGATGATGTCGAGGCCCACCATACCTGGTTTGTGCTCCATGTGACCCAATGCTTTGTGACACACAGGGCGGCTTCTTCGAAAAGACCCTGTCAGGGGACAGTGTCATGGGGAAAGGTTCCCTGAAGACATATAGCTGTAGTTTCATGGTAGTGCATCTCTCTTGCCTGCAGAAGGTCCCAATTTCCATACCTGGAATTTCCAGGTAGGGCTTGTTGCAGCAAACCCACTTCCCACAATATTTGACTTCCTGCAAAAAGGAAAGTGATGGACCATCATCTGGCCTCCCTGCAAACAGAGCAGAATGAATGCTCATTGAATAGTCAAATGTCTAATCCCTCTGCAAACAAATCAGGATGAATGTTCGATGGAACACTTGGTCTGGAAGCATCCCAAAGATGTAACCCTCCCCCATCTATCCTATATATATATTCTGGACTTCTGGGTCTCTCCATCTTTTCGAATTATTCTGTCGGTCTGGCCTTGATATAGTTGCACTGTTGTTCTTTTGATATCTTTCTCCCACCCATCGCCATCCCCTGAATTCCCATCTACCTCATAAAATCAATTTGTTTAGCAAGATCTCTCTCAGCAGATTGCATAAAATGGTATGATATATTCATTAACAACTGGCAATACAGACTTTATTTGAGCTTTGCCACCCCTTATGCCTTTTAACCAATCACCCTGCTTGGGCAAAAGGTTTGGCAGATACATATTTTATAGAGAAAACCTTCCCACTCCAAAAACCGTCTCTAGAAAACTGAGATGAATGGGTTGGGGTAGAGGACTTCCCACATTTCCAGTCCTAAGAGCCAAGTGGATGTTAAAAGCACAGGAGCAGAGTTGGAAAATAAGCTGGCATTCCAAATCCTTTGACATGTTCAAGAGGATTAGCCAATAGGAGGCAGGGCCAGGAGGAGGGAGCCAACCAAGAGGCAGGTTTCCAGAAGGCCAAGTCTCCATGCTCTGAAGGGAGCTTCTGACTGGAGGGGTGCCATTTTTAAAACGTGTGCAGTTTGTTGCAGTTCAGCCTCGATAAAGTACCAACGTAAGAAGAGTTTGCTAGATCAGGCCAGTGGCTTGTCTAGTCCGGTATTCTCACAGTGGCTAACCAGGTGCCTATGGGAAGCCTGCAAGCAGACCTGAGCACAAGAGCATTCTCCCCTCCTGCGGCTTCTAGTAACTGGTATTCAGAAGCATCTTGCCTTCCCAAAGGCAGGGCACAGCTGTTGTGGCTCAGAGCCACTGATAGCCTTCTCCTCCATAAATCTGTCAAAACCTCTATTCAAGCTGGCCAAGTTGGTGGCCATCACTGCCTACTCTGGGAATGAGTTGCATAGCTCAACTATGCACTAAATGAAGAAGTACTTTCTTTCATCTGTCCTGAATCTTTATTTATTTTATTTATTTATTTATTTATTGGATTTATATCCCGCCCTTCGTCCCAGCAGGAGCCCAGGGCGGCAAACGGAAGTGCTAAAAACACTTTCAAATATCATAAAAACAGATCTTAAAATACCTTAAAACAAAACAACATTAAAAACATTTTTAAAAAAATCTTTAAAAAAGGGTTAAAAACATTATTTAAAAAACATATTAAAAAGCAATTCCAACAGACGCAGACTGGGATAGGTCTCGACTTAAAAGGCTTGTTAAAAGAGGAAAGTCTTCAAAAGGCTCCGAAAATATAGCAGAGATGGCGAATGCCTAATATTCAAGGGGAGGGGATTCCACAGGGTTGGTGCCGCCACACTAAAGGTCCGTTCCTTATATTGTGCAGAATGGACCTCCTGATAAGATGGTATCTGCAGGAGGCCCTCACCTGCAGAGCGCAGTGATCGGCTGGGTATGTAAGGGATAAGATGGTCTTTTAGGTATCCTGGTCCTGAGCTGCATAGGGCTATGTACACCAAAAACAAGGAACTTGAACTTGGCCCGGTAGCAAATGGGCAATCTTCAAGCATTCCATTTCATTGGATGATGTCCATGTTATGAGAGAGGGTGAACAATGTCTCCATCAACTTTCTCTATGCCATGCGTAATTTTATACACTTCTATCACTGGTTGATGTTAATAGACCCCAAACCATGAACCATGAAAATGGCTTTTCTTTCTTTCTTTCTTTCTTTCTTTCTTTCTTTCTTTCTTTCTTTCTTTCTTTCTTTCTTTCTTTCTTTCTTTCTTTCTTTCTTTCTTTCTTGATTGATTGATTGATTGATTGATTGATTGATTGATTGATTGATTGATTGGATTTATATCCCGCCCTTCCTCCCAGTCGAGACCTCGGGGTTGTAGTGGACAGCACGATGAAAATGTCGACCCAGTGTGCGGCAGCTGTGAAAAAGGCAAATTCCATGCTAGCGATAATTAGGAAAGGTATTGAAAATAAAACAGACGATATCATAATGCCGTTGTATAAATCTATGGTGCGGCCGCATTTGGAATACTGTGTACAGTTCTGGTCGCCTCATCTCAAAAAGGATATTATAGAATTGGAAAAGGTTCAGAAGAGGGCAAACAGAATGATCAAGGGGATGGAGCGACTCCCTTACGAAGAAAGGTTGCAGCATTTGGGGCTTTTTAGTTTAGAGAAAAGGCGGGTCAGAGGAGACATGATAGAAGTGTATAAAATTATGCATGGCATTGAGAAAGTGGATAGAGAAAAGTTCTTCTCCCTCTCTCATAATGCTAGAACTCGTGGACATTCAAAGAAGCTGAACGCTGGAAGATTCAGGACAGACAAAAGGAAGTACTTCTTTACTCAGCACATAGTTAAACTATGGAATTTGCTCCCACAAGATGCAGTAATCGCCACCAGCTTGGATGGCTTTAAAAGAAGATTAGACCAATTCATGGAGGACAGGGCTATCAATGTCTACTAGCCGTGATGGCTGTGCTCTGCTACCCTAGTCAGAGGCAGCATGCTTCTGAAACCCAGTTGCCGGAAGCCTCAGGAGGGGAGAGTGTTCTTGCACTCGGGTCCTGCTTGCAGGCTTCCCCCAGGCACCTGGTTGGCCACTGTGAGAACAGGATGCTGGACTAGATGGGCCACTGGCCTGATCCAGCAGGCTCTTCTTATGTTCTTAAGATCTTATCTGTTGCCTCTGACTCGCCTTTTCTCTGAACCATAAAGCCCCAAATGCTGCCACCTTCCCTCATATGGGAGTTGCTCCATCCCCTTGATTGTTTTGGTTGCCCTTTTCTGGACCTTTTCCAACTCTACTGTTTTTGGGGTGAGGCGACCAGAAATGTGCACAGTATTCCAAATGTGGCAGCACCATAGATGTTTATGCAATGACATTACGATATCGGAAGTTTCATCTTCAATACATTTCCTAATGATCCCTAGCAGGGAATTTGCCTTTCTTATGGTTGCTAGCAAGAAGAAGTTTGTTATGTATTTATACAAGGCCGGAGCACAAGAACAACAAACAATGAATAATTGAGCGGTTTAAGCAGTTACCAATTAAATAATTAAAACAGTTAGGTGACAGTAGAGCAAAAAACACAGAGGAAAACAAAGTCCTGTCTAGAGAAATGACTGTAAGAAGCATGTCATTTAAATACATTCCTTTGTTGGAATAAAAGATAATGTAACCCAGAAATTAATCTCATCATCCGTCCTTGACAGAGTTAAGTCTAGGCTGGGACTCATCCTTCTTGTGACATCATACATGATGTCGCAATGTCATGTCGGTTTCAGACTAGGCTGTCTCATGCTGGCTGTGGTCAATAAAGCCCTGATACATCCGCCTGACTGCTGGATCAGGCCAGTGGCCCATCTAGGCCGACATCTATTCTCACAGTGGCTGACCAGATGCCCCAAAGGGAAGCCTGTAAGCAAGACCTGATCACAAGAGCGTACTGCCTCTGACAGTGGAGGTGAAACATATCCATCACAGTTAGTAGCCATTGATAGCCTTTGTTGTTGTTATTATGTGTCTTCAAGTCGACTACGACTTATGGCGACCCTATGAATCGGTGACCTCCAAGAGCATCTGTTGTGTCAGCCATGTGGTGCCATTGTCGTACCGCTCTAACATTTAGGATTTTTTCCCTGATGTTCAGCCAAAATCTGGCTTCCTGTAACTTGAGCCCAATATTTCATGTCCTGCACTCTGGGACAATTGAGAAGAGATCCTGGCTCTCCTCTGTGTGGCAACCTTTCATGTACTTAAAGAGTATGATCATATCTCCCCTCAGTTTTCTCCAGGCTAAATATGCCCAGTTCTTTCAGTCTCTCCTCACAGGGCTTTGTTTCCAGTCCCCTGATCATCTTTCTTGCCCTCCTCTGAAACTGTTCCAGTTTGTCTGCATGATCCTTAAAATGTGGTGTCCAGAACTGGATGAAGTACTCAAAATGACTAACCAGTGCCAAATAGAGGGGAATTAGTACTTCAAAATGAGGCCTAACCAATGCTGAACAGAGGAGAGCTAGTACTTCATGTGATTTGGAAACTATACTTCTGTTAACTTCTGTTAATGCAGCCTAAGATAGCATTGGCCTGTTTTACAGCCACATCGCACTGTTGGTTCATATCCAGCTTGTGAGTATGAACAAAAATTCCAAGTGTGCTGGGCCAGGACAGAGCCCTGAAGTGCCCCCCCTTGTTGTCTCCTTCCAGATTGAGAAGGAACCATTGATAAGCACTCTTTGAGTACAATTGTGTAGCCGCCCAGCCCACATTTAGCTAGCTCACTAATCAGAATAACATGGGGCACTATGTCAAAAGCTTTGCCGAAGTTGAGATATATTATATCCACAGCATTCCCACAGTCTACCAGGAAGGTTACCCAATCAAAAAATGAGATAAGATTAGTCTGGCAAGATTTCTTCTTGATAAATCCTTGCTGGCTTCTAGTAATCACTGCATTGTTTTCAAGGTGCTTACAAACTGACCGCTTTATAATCTGCTCCAGAATTTTCCCAGGGATTGATTTCAGGCTGACTGGTCTGGAGTTCCAAGGTGCCTTGTTAGGATCCCACCTGCTGCCACCACCTGTCAGGTCCCACCAGTCCGGATCCTGGTTTTTATTTGTTCTCTCACGGGCTCTAGCACAGATCTCACAAGATCCCACTGCTAGGCAGCACCACCAGCCACTCCCTATTTCACAATATTGCCTTGGAACTTTGCCTTAGTCTCCTTCTGGATGGATTGATTCCATAAAGGAAGCCACAGACCTGAACTTACAAGATCTGAACAGGGTGGTTCACGACAGATGCTCTTGGAGGTCGCTGATTCATAGGGTGGCCATAAGTCATAGTCTACTTGGAGGCACATAACAACAACAACATCCCTAGACCTGAGAATCTTTGGTGGGATTTTTCTCTTTTGATCTGCCATTGTGGATATCTCCTAAGTTCAGAGAAGTGCTTAGGGTGTGCGTTGGTTAGCACAGTGTTTGGCAAGTGGAGCTCTGCAGGGCCACGAGATTGAAAGGGAACTCGGGTGAACCCTGTGCATTCATTAAAAGGAGATTGTCCAGATTATTTCATCACCTTTTCCCCTACACTGATCCCTGTCAAGAGTATGGAACGTCTTCACTGAGTTCTCAAAAACATGTTTTCTCCCACCTGTGCTCCTGCGCCTCGAGCCACACAGAGACTCCAGGCAATGTTTCTCTCCTTATAATTATCATTTTTCTTGCCAAAGATCCAAGGATTTACCCAAAGATTGCCTGTGAGACCAATTGCATGAACACCAGAATCAAGGGCAAGGTAATTCCTTGAATTCTGCCTGCAAAGTTTGGTGCCTAACGTATCTCCTGGGCTATTGAGAGCCTGTCTTTTCCATCTCGCATGGTCATGAGATTGTTTGAGCCCTTTAGGCAGAGTCTATGAAGGAACCACTGTGTGATAATTTTATCAGCTTTTTTTTAATATACAGTAACATTGAGCAATTTTCCTTTCCTCAACGCCAACTTCTGCTGTTATTTCGTCAGATTTTTTCCTTTTGTTTCATAGACTCTACTGATTCCCCTCGAGCCTAACAACTGTTGTTGTTTTTACAGAATCAGGCAACATCTTGATTCTGCTTGTGCCGGCCTGCCCATTCTGCTCCGACAATCCCAGCTTCCAGATCCTGCAACATGACTTTTTCCTTATGCTGTTTGTTCCAACATGCCCTCACACTGCAGTGCACCCAAGAGGGCGTCTCCCACTTTACTCCTTACTGGCCCTCCATTCATTCCTTTTCCCTTCTCTCTGGCATAACTGCCCCCAACTGCCCCCTTTCCCCACATTCCAGCCCCCTTAGCAACTGTTGCCAAGGCTACTAAAAACTGCCTCACCCTTAATTAATAACATTTAGTTTCCCCCTATTTTCCTCCCGGCAACTAGTCTGGATGAGATGCTTGTTTCACGTTTCTGTTTCAGATTTAACATATTTCAAAAGTGTTAACGTTTCTATTCAATACAAACCTGGGTTACTCTTTGTAGGCCCAGAACAAGAGGTTGTGTGTTGAAGAACAGGTGAAGACACAGCTGCGTAGGACAATGAAAGTCACCACAAGAACAAAAGCAGTGAGATGGTTTTGTCTTGTTGCAGTTTATTTTATTTGTAATTCAATTTATATCTCGCCCTTATATCCTCCTAGAAGGAGCCCAGGGTGGCAAACAAAAACACCAAAAACACTTTAAAACATTTTAAAAACAAAAGGCTTTAAAATGTAATAAAACAAAACATTTTTAAAAAGATCTTTAAAAAACAAATTTCCAAAGCAACATATTGGAAACGGATTTGCCCACAGCTGGACGCATCTCCCTTTCCCACTGCTTTTAGGACCGCCCACAGCAAAGTACTGGGCCAATCGTCATGTCTGCCTCAGCCTACAGCAAAGGGTTTTGATTGGACACACCTGGAATGGCAACAGGGTTGATGTCCAATGAGTAGTGAAGTCCGCATGAAGCTGACTTCAAGGTAAAATGTGCTCAATCTCCAATTTCCCAGGCTTTGGAGTAAAAAGGGGCAGAGATTGGGTAACATTGTGTGCCCCTGCTTTCAGAAAACAGAGGTGGAGACTCATTGAAACCAGTACAGCTGCAAGTGTGTCTCCACGCTGAGCTCCAGCCCAGCCCATAATAACTGGAGACAATTTTTCATGCTGCCATTGCCCATTACTACAAGAAGGCTCCTTCCAAGGACCCCACCTGCCCTATGGGGAGGAAGGAGAGAGGGAGGGAGGCTGGCAAAGGCAGCGTCAAGGGGGCCTGCTCCACTCAGACTGTCCCCTCACCCCACAGGGCCAGGTTGACATCTTACATCATTTATTCACTGTGGTATTTTGAAGTGAGAAACCACCATGGGTACCTTGGCAGAAAGGCATCATAGAAATATGTAAATAAATGTAAATCAATCATAGGCCAGGGAAGAATTATTCCTTCCCTTGTTTGTAATAAAAGTTGTTTTGCATGTGCTGACTTCCAGACTCCCTTCCCAGAGTGTGAGCTTGTAGTGTGGCCTCCCATGGCTGAATTAAAAAAGAATTCAACACTCATTTTCCTGCTTTCCATTCACCAGTTGCACGCCTCTCTCCTCCTTCTCCGCTTAACTGCCACTCTCCTGCCCCCAAACACCCCCATCGCCCTGGACACGGTTGCTTGGAACTCTGCAGGCTCTCCTGAACAAGAGTTTGACTCAGAAACTACCGTGAGGGGGATGTGAATGCAGGCGGATGAGGGCTGAGTGGCAAAATTCTGGTTGAGGTCCCACGGTTTGATCTGAAGGCCCATGACGGCATCACCTTGATGAAGTTAAGCGGGTCTGCATCTGGTCAGTGCCATGATGGTGTAATGAAATGAGATATAGTTTGGGAACTGTAGTATGTAGTGTTAATTTGACACAGCAGAGAATGAGTTAACCTGACCTAACATAGAAACAGCAGAAAACAAAAATTCCTAATGGTGCCTGTGAAGGCTGAATGTTCTGTTAGCTTGTTCATCCCATGTAACAAGATACTATGTAGAGACTGAGCTAAGAATGCATTGTGCCTGGGGGAGGTAGGAACAGCACAAGGAGCGCTCAAGGTTAGAATGCTAACTCAATGCAAAGACAATGAAGCACATTGAAGAGATACAAGCAAGAAGGGAGGGGCTGTCTTAAGGAGGGCTTGAGAGTGTATATCAACTGTACCTTTGTAATCACGCTTCAGACTGATTTTCCGGCACTAGCCGAATATCTGGTCTCTCTTTTGCAAAAGATATTGGTAATCAATAAAGGTGTTGTTTTATATCTTGGTTTCCCATCTGGTGTGATTATTGGAGCTTCCCCCAGATGAAAAGAACCTTTTGGTGTAACAATTTTGGCGAGAACAGCCACGAGGTCTGGCTGACCTGCTGGCCTTCCAGGTCGCCCTTGGCGAGCCAAGGAGAGCACTCCAGGTTGTTTTAACCTGGCTTGGGGCCAAGAAAAGGCGGAGAGTGGAAGTCACAGCAGTTTTCAACCAGAGCTCCAATAAGTGAAACAAGAGAAGCCAATACCTTAGGGAGTAACAGGAAGCTGTCGATGACTGTGTGTGGTCGTGAGAGTCAGAAGGCCTACTGAGAAGCCTGGTAAGATCTGCTTGAGTAAGGGTGACTTCACGAGGGGCCCGTGGGACGAGAGCCTGTTGAAAAGCCCAGGGAACTGACCTATAGCAGGCAGTTGAAAAACCCAGTAAGATGGGAACAGGGGCATCACTGGAAGAGAAGCTCCCATGTGAGTAAAGTTTGTAGTATTTTCCCAGGAAATAAGAGTGGTATTAGGAATGATTTTGTCTAAATAGACGTGTATGAATTGGGTACTCAAATGTGAATTGGTTATATGTGAGGTGTGAAGGTTTCTTTGAGTGTCTGTGTGAAGGTTTTCTGTGGGAATGTTATAAGGGAACTTTCCTCCCTTTACTGTTACTTCCTAAAACATGTTGTTTTTCCTTGCTGCTTGGATCGGCTGTGTTGTCCATTCTACTATTTCTGCTGGCTGTCCTTGTTTTTCACAAGATTTAAAGAACCTAATTTGTTCCTTTGGTAGCTTTTAGCAATCTTTTAAGTTAATGTGAAGAGATTTGCTCTGCTGGTCCAAGCAAGTGATTAAAGAAGAAACAATGTGGAGGAACAAGGGTAGTTGTTAAGATTGAGGCATACAGGATGTAGACAGAAGGTTTGAGCTACGTAGACAGTGAAAAGGTTAAAGAGCCATTTGTGATGGGTAAGAAATGTCTTGGGAAAATTAGTGGATTGTTTTAGGGAAAAGAAAAGAGAATAATTTCTGTTCTAGTTTTCATTACTGCAGCTTGTTCTCTGTGTATGTGCATGTCTAAATTTACAACCCCTCCTTCCTTTCCCCCACTTGACAAGTAAACAGCCAAGAGAGCAACGCAGCCGCTGCCCCTTGCAGCCTGGTATAATTCTGTTATATCTTTCAGTTCATTGTGTAATTGCGGTTGTTTCCGTGCATATAAATCATGATTTAATTACAGGAATTAGTTCTCGACTGACCCGAGATTTTCTGCTGATAACTGTGCGGACAGAGGGTTTTCTTTTGCATTTGTATATGATCAAAAGTCTAATCTTTTTATCCCATTTGCCTTTCCGATTATAGGACGAAGTAGAAGCCAGGTGTTAACAATGTTTATTTTGTTTTTATATGGGTATAGAGGAGAACCTTCAGGATCTCCTTTTTGCCACTCTGGTATAGTGTTAAGAAATTAAGAAGTTTTCTACTGTTTGATTTAAAGCATAAGTATAGTTTGGTAATTTAAGAATGCAGCTGTAAATTGTTTTTCTTTCTCTCTCCTTGTATTCCTCTGTGCAAGATTTTATTTCCTCCGGAGCTCCCTTCTCTTATTAAGTTTCTTAAAGTTGTTTTCTCCAGTCTGTGTAGAAGCTGCAAAGTAATCCCCCTTCTTCCTAAAGGCTGCTTTCCGTGGCTACTTTCATGGGTAACCTCTGTACATGATCAGAGGCTAGAGAAACTCAAAGGTTTTTTAGAATGTGTAGTCCTGTTGTGTGTTTGTCTGTCTGAAACTTTTTTAATTGTATCTTTTTCCACTACTAATGGGAATACTCAGTGCAATGTACAAAGCTGCTAAATTGTTAGTTGCAACACAATATTTTGGTTTTTGTTCACTTTTGTTCTGAAGTCTTTTTATATTTTCTTTCCTGTGCTGAGGCATTTTCCCCAAAGGAACGTTTCCTTTTGTGTGTGTGTCACAGGAGATTTTATTGCAGGCATTTTTGACTGGAGCCTCACAGATCACTGACATGAAGCCGGTACCCACGCCCTGGGCCAGGACATAGCTATGTACCTGGCGTGCCATTCTCCAGCATGTGCTACCATAACAGCATAGGGGCCTGCTTCATTCTTCCCCAACTACAGGAACTGACAGGTCTACTTGACCATTGACCTGAAATGGACACCACTATTTCTTCTGGCGAGATGTCCCATGTTGTGCAAGCTTGCAATCTTTATCACAGTCACTCGGGGGGAGGGGGAATTATTATTCTTTTCATTATTCCAGTTTTTCTGCCTAGCATCGGCAAACCATACACAGTTCAGTTACAGCTTCCACTGAACATGACCAGCTGGTTTCCAGAGGATGAACTTTGTGCAAGCCATCCCACAGCATGTTTCAACACCATGATACTTGTTTTTTGTCCATTATAATATTGTATGTAATTATTTATGCATTGTCCTTTAAGGATGTGTTGACCGTTGTTGTTGTTTTTTTCCCTTTCATAATTTATATGTTATGGCTGTTTTGCTCCTAGGATTTTTTTTTACTTTTCCAATCCCTCTGAGTGATTTCGTAATGGGGGTTTACAGAATTTGACTATTTCAGATGTGGGGTTCACCAGTGTAGAGTATTGGCCCATTGCATCATTATTTTCTCGCCCATTTGTTTATTTTCCCATTCTGTCATAATAATGGTTAGGAATAGTGCAATGTTTAGGAGTGCAAGTTACACGTCAGATAACACATGATCGTCATGCAGTCACTCATATTATAGATAAGCTCTCACAAATAGAGGCACATGGATGGTGGAATTCCCTGTTTGGCTGGGGTGAGGACGCCAAAGGAGGTTTAAATCTTATAATGCACCCCATTGTGGTGATTTTAATGCTTCAAATAATTCTGGTCTTTGTCTCAATGGCCCTTGTGAGATGGATCCTATCACATATAGCACAATTACACCAATTGGAAGTCAGCATTGGAGCCCGGGGGCAGAACTGTGAAAGGATGTATATGTCTACATTTCAAAGAGGGGGGGGAGTGGTACGGCTTGGCTAACCCCAGGTTAGTTCAAGTGGACTCTAGGAGGTGCAAGGCCAAGAGCTATAACTCCCACCCCCACTCTCACACACCCCACCTGATGGTATGGCTGGTGATGCGTTCCAGAGGTTTTGTGCAAAGGAAAACAAGGGCAGAGTTAAACACTGTTGCATAAATGTTATCTTATTCCTTGGCATATACACCCCCACCCACAGTGAATCCCATTGTTCATTAGAGAGAGCCTTAGTTTTTTTGGTGTCAGTTAGAAATACACATGCAGATATACACACACGCATATGGGGACTCCTCACACTACGACTCCCCCTTTTTCCCATTGACCACACATGGCAAATGGGGAACTCAATATACATACTGCATGCCCAACAAAAATAGATGAAACCACCCTTGCAATTGAGCACAACGTGACCACATATCACCCACCAAATACACTGACCCCAAGGTTCTGTGTAGAGAAAGGAACCCCCAAATCCCGATCTTGGTTTATGTGGATAATATTCTGGTCTGTGGGGAAAACCGGGGGGCCTGCCTAGAGGCTACTAGGTCTCTTCTGAAGGAATTGGCTAAAAAGGGATATAAAGTGTCTAAGGACAAGGTGCAGTGGTGCCAGGAAGAAGTTACGTTTCTGGGATACCAAATCAAGAAAGGCAAAAGGGCCTTGGGCGCTGAACGAAGGGAAGCAATATGTGGTATGCCAAGCCCCAGAACTCCAAAAGAACTGAGAGCTTTTTTTGGGACTAGTGGGGTTTTGCAGGCAATGGATCCCTGAGTTTGGAATAAAAGTGGCTGTTTTGTATGAATCCCTGACAAAGGAGGGGCTAAAGGATTGGAAATGAGATAAGTTAATGGAAACAGCATTTAGGAAGTTGAAACAAGCCCTAAGCAACCCTCCTGTGCTAAGCCCTACCAGATGGACAGAAGCCATACCGACTGTATGTGACCGAAAACAAGGGAGTAGCTTCACGAGTCCTGACACAGAAATGGGGAGACAAATGGCGACCCATAGGATACTATTCTAAAGTATTGGATCCTGTTGCCAAAGGGTGGCCCACCTGCTTGAGAGCGGTAGCAGCAGCAGCGTGTCTGTTGCAAAAGGCTGAGAAAATTGTCATGGGGGCACAGCTGGAAATCACAGGCACACATGATGTAGCCAGAATACTGGGAACAAAGGCGGATAAAGTTCTCAATTCTTCAAGGCAGTCTTCCTATGAGAATTTGTTAACTGGACGTAATAATCTGACCCTGTCAGTTTGCAATACCTTGAACCCAACTACCTTAATCCCTGAACCAGGGGAGTTGTTACACGATTGCCTGGAGGTTTTAGATCAAGATACCTCCATAAGGCCAGGACTGAGAGACATACCAATAGAAGAGGAAAATGATTAAGTTTCAACCCCTAAATGCTTTTGAGGGGGGATTGTAATGAAATGAGATATAGTTTGGGAACTGTAGTATGTAGTGTTAATTTGACACAGCAGAGAATGAGTTAACCTGACCTAACATAGAAACAGCAGAAAACAAAAATTCCTAATGGTGCCTCTGAAGGCTGAATGTTCTGTTACCAGCTTGTTCATCCCATGTAACAAGATACCATGTAGAGAATGAGCTAAGAATGCATTGTGCCTGGGGGAGGTAGGAACAGCACAAGGAGCGCTCAAGGTTAGAATGCTAGCTCAATGCAAAGACAATGAAGACAATTGAAGAGATACAAGCAAGAAGGGAGGGGCTGTCTTAAGGAGGGCTTGAGAGTGTATATCAACTGTACCTTTGTAATCACACTTCAGACTGATTTTCTGGCACTAGCCGAATATCTGGTCTCTCTTTTGCAAAAGATATTGGTAATCAATAAAGGTGTTGTTTTATATCTTGGTTTCCCATCTGGTGTGATTATTGGAGCTTCTCCCAGATGAAAAGAGCCTTTAGTGTAACAATGGGAGCCCAAGCAGGGGGAATCTCTTTAGTCATTTGCTACATTGACGTGGATTCCATGACAGAAGAAAGGTGGGATATAAATGAAAGAAAATAAATAAATGAAAAATACAGATCTTTTTTTAAAGGGGAAAATATTCACACTCATGCCCACTTGACTTAGCCTTGAAGACTGCAATTGGCAGAAGAAGTTCACCTGGGTGGTCACATGGATTGATCCTGTTTGTAAAAATAGAGTTGTACTTGAGCATTAATACACCTTTCCGGGTTAAAGTTATGGAAATGGAAATGGACTTCCTTCAAGTTGATCCCGACTTATGGCTACCCTACGAATAGGGTTTTCATGGTAAGCAGTGTTCAGACGGGGTTTCCCATTGCCTTCCTCTGAGGCTCAGAGGCAGTGACTGGCCCAAAGTCACTCAGTGAGCTTCATGGCTGTGTGGGGATTTGAACCCTGGTCTCCCAGGTCGTAGTCCAACACTCTAACCACTATGCCACACTGGCTCTCTGAATAGGGTTTTCACGGTAAGCGGTATTCAGAGGGGCTTTACCATTGCCTCCCTCTGAGTCTAGTCCTGCCCAGCTGGCTAGGGCCTGCTCAGCTTGCCACAGCTGCACAAGTCTGCCACTTCCTTGTCCACAACTGCCAGCTGGGGGGCAACTGGGTTCCTTGGGACTATGCAGCTTGCCCACGGCTGCACAGGTGGCTGGTCATGTAAACCCTGAGACACTCACTGTGGGGGTGATCTTTAGCTGGGCCTTGACACCCAGGAGACACAAGTGGGGATTTGAACTCACAGACTCTGGACTCCCAGCCAGGCTGTTCTCCCCACTGTGCTATACCAGCTTTTTAAGTTATGAACTAAACCATAAAACTTTCTGTAGAGTCAGGCTCAGGCTGGATTGAAACACATCACTATGACATCATGTATGATGTCACAAGTAGGATAAGCTCCAAGTCTCAGCAAAATGAGAGCCAGTTAACAGTCAGGCCAGGCTTCATGCTCTCAAGGTGGCTCTTCAGGAAAGGTGATGAAAAGGTAACATTTGGGCCTCCATTAACTTTTACTATAGGAGAAGGATTTTGGAACTTTTTGTGTAGGACATTCACATTCTCTTTATCTGTGTACCTTGTCAAGTAAACTGCCGCCATTTCTATATTTTGGTGCCCTTCACATATTTAATAATAATAATAATAATAAAAGCCTTAGAGTATGACTCTATTGTTTCTCCTGCATATCTCAGCAGCTTTTGATACCGTTGACTGTGATAGCCCCCTGGACCATCTCTGTAGGTTGAGAGCACAAAATTACTCTGGTTTCACTCATACTTACAGGGTCGGTTCCAGAGAGTAGTTTTGGGTGACAATGCCTCAGGTACCTGGCAACTGAGCTGCATATGAAGTCACTTTGGGCAGTCGTTAAGAGATCTTGGGCAAGGTGCCACCAGTATGTTGATACCTAGCGCTATTTCTCTGTAATGTCTGAATCAGGAGAGGCCATGCATGTTCTAAACAGATGCCTGGGTGCACTCATGAGTCGGATGAGGGCTACCTGTTTTCAATCACAAATCCACAGGCATGTCATGGACCATCCAAATGAAGCTTATAGACCATTGGTGGTCTGTGGGTCAGTTTGGGAAACCCTGTCATAAATAACTTCAGACCACTGATATCTAGCAGTCCATCTTTCCCAGTACAGACCGAGCTGATCTTTAAGATCCCCTGAGCAGATCCTTGTTGGCTGTACCACAACTGTGGGATTGTCTCTTGGTAACAACGCAGAAGCACACCTTCCCTGTGATTGCACCAACCCTCTGGAATGCCCTCCATCAGGTATTTCGTGGAACAGTGACAATGCTCTTTAAATGCTTAATATGCTTACCCTAGCTTTTGTGGACTCTGACTCTGAGGCCTGTATCCAACTTAACTTCTACTCAGAGGAGATCCATTTTTTAAAAAAAATTGCATACTGCTCAGTGTTAGTTGTGATATACAGTTTTGTTTTTATCTCATTTTTAGGAAGTGTTATTGAATGTTGTTGTGGTGTTTTCAGGTAAACATCTTTGAGATTTGTATTATGTTAAGCTGATTGTGGGGTTTTTTTTGTATAAATAAATATTAGCCGTAGCAAGTTCATCCCACTCTTCAGTCCAAAATATATCCCAGAGCAGGTTACTGTTGGGTCAAAATGAATTATGGAAGAAATAAAATTGATTTTGGTTTATTTGCCCCTAACCTGACCCCCATCCCAGGAAGATTTGCAGAAAGAACTTTGGTCCAGGATACAAACTGAATTCAGCTTTTCTTTTCTTTTTTACAATAATTTTTATTCAAATTTTCATAAAACATACAAAACAAAATCATAAAACATTCAAAGACAAAAAACAAAACAAAACAAAAATGATTAAACAAAAAAATAAAATGTTGACTTCCCATTTGTCGCAGATCAAATCAGTTGTAGGTCTACAATATATAACAATCCTGTCTCTTAAATTATATTATAAAATCACTTTCCTCCAGTAGTTATCTTAATTAATCATCAAATCTCATTACTTTATTCTTTCCACAAAAAGTCAAAGAGAGGTTTCAATTCTTTAAGAAATATATCTATCAATTTTTCTCCAAATAAACATGTCGATTAATCCATCTCGTTAATAATAATAATAATCTTATTGTCATAACCATAGTCCAAATAAACATATCGATTAATCCATCTCATCAAAATCTGTTAGGTCCAATAATTTCAATAGCCATTATTCCATTATCCATATTAATTCCATCTTCCATCTTCAATAGTCCTGTTAAGTCCAGTAATTTCAGTGTCCAATCTTCCATTATCAGTATTCCATAATAATCTTGCTGTCATAGCCATAGACATATAATAAGATTCTGATGGGAATTTCCTCTATCCCAAATATTTTCTTGCCATCAATTCTGAATAAGTTGCTGAAATATTGTTGTAAAGTCATATCTGTGTTCTTCTTTTTTACAAAATGCACTGGCTCATCTCTTGAGAGTTTTTCCATTGTCACATGGCTGCAGTTAATTCCATAGATTTTCTCTATATCAAGCTCCATCACGTCATTCCAGAATTCAGCTTTTCACATGCTCAAGTGACCTTTAGCCGATATGTGCCAAAGGATGAGAAACCTTTGTCCCAGCAAGGAGGTGTTTTGCATTTGCTTTGTGCTTTTCCTATGTTTTAATGTTCTCTCGTTGTTTTAAGAACTCTGGCTCCAGCCTTTATCTCAAGGCTGTAGCAGCCTGCATAATCTGATTTACAAAGGGCAGCTTGCCCCTGGCAATTTCGCCTATCTCCCCTTCCTCTCCTTCCGCCCCTCTTGTCATGACCTTTATGCCAACGTGTGATTTCTTTATGCTTTATGAAGTTCATCCCCCTGGCCTGTAGCCCCTCCCCGAGGGTATATAATCTGAACCCCTTTCAATAAACGGGGTTCCCATTTCTGGAAGGCACCTTGCTGGACAGGTTGGGTCCCCTTTATTTATTTATTATTTATTAGACTTTTATACCGCCCGACTAGCAATAGCTCTCTGGGCGGTGAACACAAGAGATACAATAAAATCACACAATATAATACTGCAAAAACATAATAAAAAACAATCTGAGATCTATTACAACAAAATTAAGTTAACTTAAATTAAATTAAATTGTATGAAATGAAAATGAAAATGAAAATGCCTCGGAAAAGAGGAAGGTTTTAACTTGGCGCCGAAAGGAAAACAACGTTGGCGCCAAGCGCACCTCTTTGGGGAGACTGTTCCACAATTCGGGGGCCACCACTGAGAAGGCGCTAGATCTTGTCACCACCCTCTGGGCTTCTCTATGAGTCGGAACCCGGAGGAGGGCCTTCATAGTAGAGCGTAGTGTACGGGCCGAGTAGAGCGTAGTGTACGGGCCTTGTCAAATAACCTTGTCAAAGGTTGTCAGTTATTTCCTGGGTCTCTGGCAGTGGGTTCAAGGGACTCAACTCCGCACTCTTCCTGGGGTGAACGTGAGGTGAGTAAGTTTTGACCTAACAATTTGGGGGCTCGTCCGGAATCTCCTGTGCACCCCTCTTGCTGGCAGCGTCTCCTCTCTGATTCAGGCAACAGGCGCCACGAGAGATTTCTCTCGGTTGCCCTGGACAGAGACCTTTGCTGCCAGCTTGCAGGATAAGCAGCAGTTGAGGAACCCCTGCCAGATGCCATGGGACAAACAGGGAGTATGGGAAATTGCCAGTTCAGAGAGGCATGAAGAAGAAAAAGATGATTGAGTTATGCGTGGAACGGTGGACACGCTTCACTGCAGTGTTGGCCCCGGTGCAGGGTGGCCAAGAGGTGGTTCCTTTGAAGCTGCCACTTTGAGAGGAGTAAGGGGGCAGATTGAGGTTAACCACCCAGGACAAATGGATTTCCGGTTCCTGTGGCAGGCAGCAGCGCAGAAATGGAAAGGAATAAGAATAATGGCTGTTAGATCTTTGACCAGTGAGAACCCCCCCTAGTTATTTCACTGATGATTCAGTAAGAAGGAGCATACAGAGTCACAGCCTAATACCTTCCGCCCCACCTTTGGTTCCCAACCCCGGAGGCAAAATTCCTCAGGCGAGGGCAGAAGGGACTCCCCCGACCTCTGAGGAGGAACGGGAAGATGGAGAACCAGAGGGGGACTCAGGAGGAGTGGTCATGCGCTTGCGAGAAAAAGAGAAAATTAGAAAGAAAAAAGAGAAAGAGGAACTTCAGAAAAAACAGGCAGCAAGTTATGAATTCCCACTGATTTTGTGCGACCAGCCTTGTGTGGACAATGCAGGAACCCTGTGCCACATGATTGTGGTTGAGCACAAGATGTGGTTGGAATGGGATCTTAAGAAATGGAGCCAGTTGTCAGGCTTTTTTGGGGAACAACCGAGGAAAATGTTGGATTTAGTGAATAGAGTGTTGACAGGAGAGAAACAAAGTAGATTGTGGGCACTGGAAGTGGCTTGGGCAGCCGAAGGGGGATTGAGGCTAGCTTGGTCCGAGAGGACACAAATGGCAGCGGGCTGGACTGTGGAAACTTGGACTCAGGCCAACCGCACCCAGTTGCAGGCAGATAGGGAGAGGCTTTTGGGGCATCTTCGACAAATGTCACAGAAGCCGCCTAACCAGGGCAATCTTCTGGCTATAAAACAGGAAGCCAATGAGTCCCTGAGGCAGTTTTGGACTCACCTGCTTGAAGGGGTCGTAGTTTTACTAATTTGGACCAAAGTTTAGACTTACGGCTCTGATCCTCCCCTGTAGGAGTGATGGACAGATTAACATGGTCCACCCCCAGTGATTAATGGAATCCACTGGATTCCTGAATGCCCTCAGGGAGTTTCCAGTAGATCGAGCAGGAGACCCTGTTGAACCCTTGTCGCTCTGTGGAACAGCGAGGCACGTCGGGCTTTTGACACGGTTGCCCCCGAATGCCCTCTCTGACATTGTGGAGCCCGTCTTGCACCTTGGTACATCAGTAATTGGTCAGTTGCCTGCTTTGGATGGGGTCGTACTCCCTCTGAAAGAGCAGGTCCATAGTCTAGGGGTGCTCCTAGATCCATCTTCATCACTACAGGCCCAGGTGACCTCCGTGGCTAGGAGTGCCTTTTATCAGCTTCGGCTGGTAAGACAGTTGCAGCTGTTTCTGGACCAGGGTAGCCTGACCACTGTTGTCCATGCACTGGTAACCTCTAGGCTGGATTACTGTAATGTGCTGTTTGTGGGGCTGCCCTTGAGGTTGGTCCAGAAACTGCAGCTGGTACAAAATGAGGCGGCGACACTGCTCACTGGGGCAGAGTATCACCAACATGTCACCCCACTGCTGAAAGAATTGCACTGGCTGCCCATTTGCTACGGAGCCAACTTCAAGGTTCTAGTTTTGGTGTACAAAGCCCTATACAGCTCGGGACCAGGATACCTGAAAGACCGTCTTACCCCTAATACACCCAGTCGATCACTGCGCTCTGCAGGTGGGGGCCTCCTGCAGATACCATCTTATCAGGAGGTCCGTTCTGCACAACATAGGGAACAGACCTTTAGTGTGGAAGCACAAGTGTTTGTCGCCCTGGCCTCCTACTGGGAGAAAGGGTGGAATCAAGCAACCAATCCAAACAAACAAATAATAAGAAGTTGTAGTGTGCACAACATGTAGCATCAAACATACTAGTGTCGTTGCCCACAAGTCCCTTCCCCCACACTTATTCAGTGAAATGCAGAATTACAGCCAAGGTGGATTCCAGATTTCTGAGGCATCCTGGAGAAACGGTCGTCTGGAGTGGGGGACTGTCTGTCAATGGGCCTGAGAGAGATAACTCAACTGTGAAAGCAGGCAGCACTCCAAGACGCCTGGGCTGGCTGAATCTAAGTATGCTTTTAGTTTCCCACAATGTCCTGGGGCAGCCTTTGCTCCAGATGTTTTGGACTCCATCTCCCATCAGCCCCAGCCAATGAAGCTAGGTTTGTGGCCTTCAGGAGAAATTAAAAGAATGGCTAATTCCTGCCGGCTCAAAATGAAATGAGACTGGCATCATCAGTAGGCCCTGCCAGGACTGCTGTCCGCAGGGCGACGAGGATGATAGCCAGTATGGAGAACAAGTTTTATGAGGAAAGGTTGAAGGAACTTGGCATGTTCAGTCTGGTGAAGAGAAGGCTGAGGGGTGACATGATTGCACTCTTTAAGTACCTGAAGGGCTGTCACATAGAGGAGGGTACAGATTTGTTCTCTGCTGCCCCAGAGGGTAGGACTAGGTCTAATGGTTTTAAGTTGCAGGAGCGTAGATTCAGATTGGACATTAGAAGGAACTTCTTGACAGTAAGGGCAGTTCGGCAATGGAACCGACTGCCTAGGGAGGTGGTGGGATCTCCTTCGCTGGATGTCTTCAAGCAGAGGCTGGACAGCTATCTGCAGGAGATGCTCTAGCTGTGGATTTCCTGCTGTGAGCAGGGGGTTGGACTCGATGGCCTACAAGGCCCCTTCCAACTCTATGATTCTATGATTCTAGGTGCCAGGTTGAAAAAGGCAACTTAATTTACTGCTCTTGGTACCGCACAACAGCCACCAGCAGAAAGTCAATTGTGGCTCAGGCGACGAGTATCCTGGCCTGGGCAAGTTCTGCTTGTAGGGAAGGCACAGTCCACAGTTGCTTATTTTTTTTGCCACAGGAAGTCCAGCTATCAAGGATGGTCCTTCTGCCTCTTTATTATCAATTGTTATCGTTATTACATTTTATCCTAATGTTTCCCCAAGGAGCTCATGGTGGCATATATGGTACAATCCTCACAAGAGCCTTATGAGGTAGGTTAGGCTGAGAGGTGGTAGCTGGCCCAAGGTCACCCAGTGAGCTTCATGGATGAGTGGAGTTTTGAAGCCTGACCTCTTGTGCCCCTGTATGACACTCTAACCACTACACCACATTGTCTCACTAAGTCACTCTTCCATGCCAGCCGTCCTCCATGAGCTATTTGGCAAAAATATTCAAACACAGCCCAGGCACCAGACTGCATAGATTTAGACCTCCTCCACAGCCCTCTGTGTTTCAGCAACCCATTTCCAGTTAGGAAGCATTTTTAATGGATGGCTTTTGTTTGGTGGGCTCATTTTGATGGTTTGGGTATATTTGGATCTCTAAGAGAGTTAAATATACCCATTTCCTTCTAAAGTATTTTTCCAGTGATAGCTGTCTCCTCCCCCACAACCTGATGCTGACCCGGGCAGCAGCATTAGGTACAACATGAGTGGAGGCAGCTCTGAGGCAAGCCACCCCCTGCCCCCATGGTCATGAAGTGCTGAGGATGGTAGCCTTGGAAAGCACATGGAGCTGAAGGAGGAAGTTGGGAGAGTAGCCACTCTTCCTCACTTCCTCTTCCAGCTCTATGTGTGTATCACAGCTCAGATTAATTCTCCTGGTTCAGATGTTTACCCAGGACCCTTCTTTTTTGTCTCTGGGGTGGGGATGGTCTCGGAAGTGGAGAGAGGAGTGGCCAGGATTGGTGGCACCCAGAGCACTTGCTCAGGAACCCAAATGTGCCCATGGGCCTGCAAAGGTTGGCAATCCCTGGCTCAGAAGCAAGGTAAGTTGAGTGAATAGATGCCTAAAATCATGCATGGTGTGGAGATGATGGATAGGGAGAGGATTTTCTTGTGAGACCAGAACACAAAGGGGTCTTCCGATGAAGCGGAATGTTGGGGGATTCTAGGCAGGCAAAAGGAAGGACTTCTTCACAGAGTGTGTCGCCAATCTGAGGACTTCAGGTTATGGTGATGGCTATCAACCTAGTTGGCTTTTAAAAGAGGATCGCACGGCTGCAAGGGTCAGAGGCTGCAGATCCCTGAATACCAGTTGCTGGGGAACAACACCAGGACAGGACGATTGTCCTCATGCCTTGTGTGTGAGCTTCCCAGAGGGTCTGACTGGCCATTGCAAGAAACTGGATGTGAGAGTAGATAGGCCTTTCGTCTGACCCAGGCGCCGGGCCCTGCTAATGCTCTTGCCAGCAAAGTTTAGGAGAAACTCCCCACCACCAGCACCAAAATGATTCATATCACTCTCGGAAGCCGCCTCTGTGCTTTCCCACAAACTTGTTTTTCTCCAGCTCTGCACCTGCCCCTCGAGCCACGCAAAGACTCGAGCAGGTAGCAGGCATGAACGTTCTTCCCCTTATAATTATCAAAATCATGGTGGTTTGCCCTTGCTGAAGCTCAAGAGATATTTCTGGAGGTTGCCCAAACATCAGAATCAAGGGCAGCATGAGGTTATTTATGCCACTGTTGCCTGAGTGGGGGGAGTTTAATTGCTCTGAAGCCAGAGCTGAACATCTCCCGCATCGGCAAAGCGAATGCAGCATTGGTCTTGAAAAGGGCTGGGGGTTGGCTTCTTTTATTAAGCTGCACTCACAAGAGAGGTGCAGGAGGCAGAGCCAGAATGATCTCCCTGCTGCTTCTGCTGCTATTTCTGCAGCTGACGCCCCATGGAGTCTGTGGGAACCAGGAGGTGAAAAGCCAATTGAGTCTGAAGACGGAACCAAGGGAAGCACTCAATTACTACCGGCCTGGAGACTTCCTCATTAGCGGAATCACAACTCCAAAGAAATATTTTGCACAACATCCATTCAACTTTTCCCAGGTCCCCTTCACCAGTTTTGTTACGTAAGTAATTATATGCTGATGGACGTTATGCCTCACTTTCTATTTCCCAGGGAAACAGCCCCTGTTCCAGGGCAGGGGAGCCTTTGGCCTTTCAGATGTTGCTGGACGACGGCTCCCTTCATCCCTGACAATTTGCCACAATAGAAACAGTGAATTATCCCACCTGCAGACAAGAGGCAAGGGTGGCACACAAGACACGCAGCCCCCTGCAGGCAAGTGAATGCCAGGAGTGGCATCAGAGGGAGGAGGGAACAGGCTTTCTTCTTAGGGCAGCAGCTCATGTCCAAATCCCTCTTCGCTAAATTAAACCTTTCCTCCTTCCTCCAAATCACTTTTCCTTTTGTGTTATGCCTTTTGAAATTAGAAGCCCGAGGACCTCCTTAACAATGACATTTGTAAGCTGGTCTGGAAGGCTTTTTTGGCCAAACAGCATTATGAATATGCTTTAAATAAAAAATAATAAATTAAAAAATACAGCCCAGGGGACTTCTTCATCAGTGGAAGTCGATGAAAAGGTATTCATAACCTTCATCTGTAAGTAAAGATGTACCAATGTGTTTGGTGCTTCCTCACCTCACTCCATTTGCTCCAAATGA
Source organism: Rhineura floridana (assembly GCF_030035675.1). NCBI lineage: Eukaryota > Metazoa > Chordata > Lepidosauria > Squamata > Rhineuridae > Rhineura > Rhineura floridana. The sequence continues at coordinate 225,996,771 of NC_084482.1, read as the reverse complement.
CCAGGACAGTCCCTGTTTTCTAGTCCCCATTACTGGGCATCTCTGACAAAACACTCCCCCCACTTGACCCCTCTTTGCCTTTGAAGAACGATTGAGTACTTCATGAACACTGACGCAGCATCTACTCCAGACAGAATCAGATATGATGGGATAATTAGGGGATTCTACCATCATTTCCACTGAAAGAACAGTCTGTAGCTAAAACGGGTCTTTCTTGATAGTTTAAACACAAATGCCAGTGCATGGCATCCTCCTCTGTCCTCAGCCTGATGGCCAGATATAAAGGTTGCAAGTGTAGTTAAGTGAATCAGGTCTTCTCATGATGTGTCCAAAGTATGATAACCTCAGTTTCATCATTTTAGCTTCTAGTGATAGTTCTGGCGTAATTTGTTCTAACACCCTATTATTTGTCTTTTTTGCAGTCCATAGTATGTGCAAAGCTCTCCTCCAACACCACAATTCCAATGAGCTGATTTTTCATTCAATTCATTCATTCATTCGGGATATATATAGAAAGCTTCCAGTCTGTGGGCCGTTGTTTTCCATATTTGCTGACAGCTTTTTGTCAAAATTTGGACAGATTCAGTTTCAGTAGCTTGTAGCAACTCTACTGGTATGCCATCTCTTCCTGGTGATTTGTTTCTTCCAAGTACTTTAAGAGCAGCTTTCACTTCAGGTTCTTCATCATTTGGTTCCTCCAGGATGAATCTGTCATCCTTGCATCTCTTTTATAGTGTTCTTCAGTGTATTGCTTCCATCTTCCTTTTATTTTATTTTATTTCTGTCAGTCAGTGTGTTTCCCTGTTGATTACTCAACATCCCTACTCTTGGTTTAAATTTCCCTTTCATTTCTCTAATCTTTTGGAACAGGGTTCTTGTTGTACCCTTTTTGTTGTCCTTTTCTATTTCTACACAGTAACTATTGTAATAGTTTTCTTTGTCTCTACGTACTAGTCGGTTATGTTGTTGCATTTAGGGTTCTGACCTGTTTCTATCTCCTTTTGCTTTTGCTTTCCTTCTCTCTTTAACCATTTGAAGAGTTTCTTCAGTCATCCATTGTGGTCTTTCTTTTTAACTAGAGGTATTGTCTTTTTGCATTCTTCCCTGATAGTGTCTCTGACTTCACTCCATAGTTCTTCTTGTTCTCTGTCAACTAAGCTTAAAGCCTCAAACCGGTTCCTTATTTGATCTTTATATGCTTCTGGGATGTTATTTAAATTGTATTTTGGCATTATGATTGCTTTGTTGGTCTTCTTTAGCTTTACTCTGATTTTCGATATTACCAGTTCATGATCTGTACTGCAGTCTGCTCCTGGTCTTGTTTTTGCAGAAAGTATGGAACTTCTCCATCTTCTGCTACCAATGATATAATCAATTTGGTTCCTATATTGACCATTTGGTGATGTCCACGTGTATAGTCGTCTTTTTGGTTGTTCAAAAAATGTGTTTACAAGAAACAAATTATTGGCTTCACAGAATTCAATAAGTCTTTCTCCTGCTTCGTTTCTGTCTCCTAAGCCCTATTTCCCCACAATTCCTAGTTCTGGTCTGGTCCCTACTTTTGCATTCCAATCCCCCATGATTATCAGCACATCTCGTTTTGGTGTGTGATCAATTTCTTCCTGTACTTCTGCATAAAATCTCTCCAATTCCTCTTCTTCTGCATTTGCTGTTGGAGCATAGACTTGGATGATGGTTATGTTGATAGGTTTCCCATTTAATTTCATTGGTATCACTCGCTCAGACCTTGCATTGTATTTTTTCATTTATTTTATTTATTTATTAAATTTATACCCCGCCTTATGGCCAAAAGGTCCTCAAGGCGGCTTACAAAAGAAAATGAACATAACAATACATCAATAGAACATAATACTTCAATAAAATAATACAATTCTCAAAATTAAATAACAATTCTCAAAATTAGATAACAAATAACATTATTAAAAGCAAATTATTGAGCAAGTGTTACTTTAAATACTTGTATATACATGTCCACCAGGCAAGAACAAGAATAACTCTGGCAACTGTTTTCTTTGTTATTAATCAAATTGAAGCTCCTAACTGCTTCCTACATTACTTCTCACTATTAAAGCAGCCCAGTTTCTTCTTGATTTCTCATTTCTTGCATAAAATATTTTGTAGTTGCCTGATTGAAAATGTCCCATTCCCGTCCATTTTCATTCACTCACACCAAGTATGGTAATGTTGATACGTTCCATTTCTTGCTTAACAATTTCTAACTTTCCCTGGTTTATGCTTCTCACATTCCATGTTCCTATTGTGCGCGTTGTACAACTCTGGACTCTCCATACACATATGTGCGCATCAGCCTCTGGGCTTCCTTTCGGGTTTGACGCAGCTGCGTCATTAGTCACAGCGCTACTCGTACGTGTCCTTTGTCCTTCCCCAGTAGCTCGGTGAGTGTCATCTGACCTGGAGGTCTCATCTTCCAGCACTATCTCGTGTTGCATTTTGGATACTCTGTTCATATGGTTTTCATGGTAATCAGTATTCAGAGGTGGTTGACCACTGCCTTCCTCTGAGTCTGGATGCATTAGTCTCGTGTCTCAGCTTTGACCATTCCACCTTTGATGCCCCTGCTACGAGTCTAGACTCTTCGTCAGCTGCTTGATGACATTGCTCTCAGCTTCTTCAACACTCTCAAACCCCTCACCACGTTAAGGTGTGCATCCTGGAGTGGGTCACTTTCTGTAGGAGAAGGTTATCTCCAACATAAGTCAGGAATTTCTTGGATGGGTTGTCTTTGGCAGAATTTGTCTCCCAAAAGATATCAGTGCAATTGAAGTATCCCATTGCTACTACATCATGCCTCCTTGAAACATTGGCAATTACTTTTCAAAAGTTTTATCCTCATCTTCTCCATGGTTTGGTGGTTTTCTTACCCCATTTAATTTAATCCACATACTCTAGGTGGGGCTACCAATCTCATCCCTCTGCATTTCTGTGCAGGACAGACATTGAAGACCATGTGAGTTATGGCCTGGCTTCCTTCCTATATTTTTATGAAAACTATTTGTGGGCCCCATTAGAGTCGTTCTCTCAGTTCCTGTTACTGTGCACAAACCTTTGTTAGTCGTTACCACCAAGTTCATGACTCCTTCCCCCTTAGGATTCACTTTAAAGCCCTCCTGATGAATTGCTCCATGCTGTGGCCAAACACAGTCTTCCCTGTCCTTGTGAGGTGCAACCCATCGTCATTATTTGGGGATCAGCTTTTATGAGATATTTATTGCCTAGAACGGCCTTTAGTAAAGAAATGATGTGACCTTTTGTTTTCATTAAATGGTGAATAGTAGTTTGACACGGATTCATTTGTTGCAGTGAGACAAATAGGTTGTACTGGCACATCTTGTCCTTCTTGTTCGCCATCCAGGAGATCAACAGGGATCCCAGGCTCTTGCCTAACATCTCATTAGGATACAACCTCTATGAGAACTATTTCGATGCCAGGATGACTTCCGATGCCATGTTGAACCTGCTTGCAGGTGGGCAGAGCAGCCTTCCAAACTATAGTTGTGGAAAACGGAACAGCCTCTTGGCTGTTCTTGAAGGGACTGATCCTGTAATTTCAAAAGAGATTTCAGCCATCTCAGGCATCTACAAAATCCCACAGGTATGAAGGGGGGGCATGACAGGGCAGTGCAGACGTTCAGCTGCATAAAATGCACCTTTTTTTTCAAGGAAAGTAAAAAGGGGGGGCACTAAGGATCTGAGCTACAGCATAAGACAAGGTGTAAGACTTTTTCAAAAGCCCACCTTCACCAGCTTGGCATCATCTGTTTCAAACTAAAACTCCCATCAGCCACAGCCAGGATAATTTTGTTAGATATTAGTTATTTTAGGTTAATAAATATATTTTCCTCATCCTGAAAGCAAAACCCAACACTAATATCTCCTTTTCCTCACTAGATCAGTTTTGTTGCTCAGGTTCTTGAGGATAAAACCCAGTTCTCTTTTGTCTACCGGATGGTCCCCAAAGAGGAGGAACAGTGCCTGGGGATTGTCAAGCTGCTCCTGCACTTCAGATGGACCTGGATCATCCTCTTTATTCCAGATGATGACAGTGGAGAAAGGTTTGTGAGTGCCTTGACACCTCTGATGATAAGAAGTGGGATTTGTGTTGCATTGTTAGAAAGAATACATCAGACTTCATATTACATACTCCCCCTGATCGAACCATCTCTCAAATGGAGACAAGTCAGTGTATGTGTCAACTATCAAAATACCTACCTAGGATGGGTTCAAATCAGTGCCATACAGGAACTTCTTCAGAAAGAAATTGGTGCAAAAGTCTGGATCTCAACAGCTTTCAATGACATCAACTGGAATTTGTCTGTTGCACCTAAAACATTCCAGTACATACATGGTTCTTTGACCTTCATACTGAAGACCCAAAAAAGGACCAAACATGACCATTATGGGCCAAATTCCTATCTTCTCCGACAGTTTTGGTGGAAAGCATTTCGTTGTTCATATCTAAAGCATGTACTGTCTGAAAAGGGTTGGGCAAGGTGCACAGAGGAGGAGAACCTGGAAACTCTGCCCCAAGAGGAGCTGGAGAGAGCCCTGTCCCAGGACAGCTACCGCACTTACTTCAGTGTCCAGACCGTGGCACACGCCTTAAATGCTGCATATTCACCCAGATCAAAGTGGATGCTGAGGGGGAGGGGAGGAGACAGGTTGGACCGTCAAAGGCTACAGCCATGGCAGGTATTTCCTTTCCCTATTTGCAAACCGCTATCCGTTGTCCCAACTGCAAAGTCAAATTTCATAATGAGGCAACACTGCCAATTTCCAAGGCAAATCCAATTGGTAAGACTCCTGGTAGAGAGCAATTATTTTGCCCAATGTGGTTAATTCAGAACCCCCCCTCCCATCTAATTATCTCCCCTCTGTGTCTCTGCTGGGCCTTGAAGTTGCCCATCAACCAGGACCTGAGTGCAAGAGAAGATCTATCTTTTATTTAAAATACAGGACCTGGATAGACTAGAAAATTGGGCTGAAATTAATAAAATGAAATTCAATAAAGACAAATGCAAGATTCTGCATTTAGGCCACAAAAACTAATTGCACAGGTACAGGATGGAAAATACCCGGCTTAGCAGTAGTGCGTGTGAGAAGGACCTTGGAATTGTAGTGGATCGCAAGTTGAACATGACCCAGCAATGTGATGCTGCGGCAAAAAAGGCAAAAGCGGTTTTGGGATGCATAAACAGAGCTATAGTTTCCAGGTCGAGGGAAGTAATAGTCCCACTATATTCTGCATTAGTCAGGCCTCATCTGGAATACTGCGTTCAGTTCTGGGCACCTCATTTTAAGAAAGATATAGACAAGTTGGAGTGGGTTCAGAAGAGGGCGATGAGGATGATAGCCGGTATGGAGAAGAAGTCTTGTGAGGAAAGGTTGAAGGAACTTGGCATGTTCAGTCTGGTGAAGAGAAGGCTGAGGGGTGACATGATTGCACTCTTTAAGTACCTGAAGGGCTGTCACATAAAGGAGGGTACAGATTTGTTCACTGCTGCCCCAGAGGGTAGGACTAGGTCTAATGTTTTTAAGTTGCAGGAGCGTAGATTCAGGTTGGACATTAGAAGGAACTTCTTGACAGTAAGGGCAGTTCGGCAATGGAACCGACTGCCTAGGGAGGTGGTGGGATCCCCTTCGCTGGGTGTCTTCAAGCAGAGGCTGGACAGCTATCTGCGGGAGATGCTCTAGCTGTGGATTTCCTGCTGTGAGCAGGGGGTTGGACTCGATGGCCTACAAGGCCCCTTCCAACTCTATCATTCTATGATTGTATGATTCTATAGTACCTGTTTCTAAAGTTGCATCTATACCCATAAATTAGCATGTGCCAAACAGTGTCCTCTTTTCTGGGGTGGTGTAAATGGTACTGAAAACTGTTGCAGCCTGAAGATAAGAGCCTTCGCATGTGCAGAGTTCCACACAATCTGGAACCCTGAGTGATTCAGGTTTTGGGTCACAGGGAAACCTGCATGTGAAAGCTCTCCCTCCCTTCAGACATCTACATGAGGTAGAGGAGCTACTCTGCATAGGTGCACATCACTCTGATATGCTGATCCTGACTGTCTGCCTGTGAAGGGCCCGCTCTGCAATGACCCCCATCCTATGGAATAACCTTCCCTATAGATACAACAGATACCTGGGGAAATGCTGTTCCACCATCTGCTTATAACATGCCTATTCACATGGGAATCCTCGAGCACTAGCTTTTAATGCTGTCCCAACAAGAAATGTAATTATCTGTGGTATTTGTGACTTTTTAAAAAAAGTATTTTATTGCCTTTTGTATTGAGCCTATTCTGGAAACCGCCTTGTTACTTTATATGAAAGGTGGTCTAGAAATGTCTTAATCACTGAAATAGAGACTCTGAAGAGCGCTTATAGTCTAGAAGAGAAGTGCGCCGGCCCCAATTCAGGAGAGCGCAGAGTGAGCAGGGCTGAGATATCCAACACAGTTTCCTATTGTGTCTTCATGCTGATGTTCCCCCCTGTCATTCCAGCTTCACCATTTCCTGAGAGAAATCCGGTTTCTGAACACTTCCATGGGTGGGCTGCATTTGGATGAGAAGGGGAAGCTGCCAGCCACCTACGATATCGAGAACTGGGTGATGTTTCCCAATGAGTCTCGGGTCAGAGTGAAAGTGGGGAGTATAGAGAGAGGAGCGTCAGCTGGCATAAAGTTCTCCATTAACCCAGAAGCCATTGTGTGGCCCAAGTGGTTTAACAAGGCAGGAGACACTTCTTAAGCTCTAATAATTTCTTGAATAATTCACATGGAACTGTAACTATAATCCCTTTCACCCTGAGGAAGTAGAGTCCTCTTGAATATGGAACTGGCAACCCAGGAAGCCACCCCCTCATGCAATAGTATGTAGAAGTAGTAGTAGTAGTAGTAGTAGTAGTAGTAGTAGTAGTAGTAGTTACTCATAGTAGTACTTACTCGTACCACTAGTAGTAGTCGTTTTCAAGATACAATTTTAGGTAGCATTTTCAGCTGAGCCTTTGTTTAATTCCTCCACTTCTTCAGTGTGTTTTCCTGATGCTGTGATTTTACTACTGTTATTCTAGGATTGTTCTTTTGTTACTGTACCTTTTCGTATCGAAAGGTGGCATATAGATGTTGAAACAAACAGGCAAATACATCAAACAGGTTTTCCTACCATGTCGATCTGCATCAATAGCGCTTCCTTAAAAAGGAGGCTGGGATCACTTGGGGTCAGGGGAACAAGAGATGCTGTTGGTCCCTTTCTGGCTGGGAAGGTGTGGATGGAACCCATTTCCATAGACATAAATACTTTCCCCTTGACGCCCCTTCTTCTCTTTATGGTTAGACCGTCCCTCACTCCAGGTGTACCAAAAGCTGTCCCCCTGGATATTCCAAGGTTGCTCGAGAAGGAGAGCCAATTTGCTGCTATGGTTGTGCTCCGTGTGCAGAAGGAACATTCTCCCCTCAGGAAGGTGGGTGACTTCAAGGGAGAAGGCATGAAATAAGTCAATGAATAAACCTCTCCCACATCATGGGCTCCTGCTGGGAGGAAGGGTGGGATATAAATCCAATACTAAATAAATAAATAAAAATAGATCAGCATCTTGTTTCAAAATGGTTTAGATGATTATGGATATCAGTGACACTGAAGACACTCTTGATGCTTAAAACAATTTTTTTCCCAGATGCAGATCATTGCACCAAATGTCCAGAAGATCAATATCCAAATAAGGACCAAGATCAGTGTATCCCAAAGATCATAACCTTCCTGGCTTATGAAGAACATTTGGGGATCCTCTTGCCTTCCTTTGCCCTATTCTTATCCTTAATTACAGGCTGTGTGTTAGGAATCTTCATTAAATTCCTTGAAACTCCAATAGTGAAAGCCAACAACAGGGACCTCTCCTATATCCTTCTTGTCTCCCTCCTGCTCTCCTTTTTGTCCTCCTTCCTGTTTATTGGCCGGCCAAAGAAAGTGACCTGCCTTCTACGACAAATGGCCTTCAGCATCATCTTCTCAGTTGCCGTCTCTTCTGTATTGGCAAAAACCATCACTGTGGTGCTAGCCTTCCTGGCTACAAAGCCAGGGAACAAAGCGAGGAGATGGCTGGGGAAGAGTCTGGCCAACTCCATTGTCATTTCCTGTTCCAGTGTCCAAGTTGTCATCTGCACCATCTGGCTGGGCATCTCTCCCCCATTCCCAGACTCCGACATGCACTCCCAGCCTGGAGAGATCATCCTGCAATGCAATGAAGGGTCTGTCGCCATGTTTTATGTTTCCCTCAGCTACATGGGCTTCCTTGCTGCCATCTGCTTCACGGTGGCTTTCCTGGCCAGGAAGCTGCCTGGGGCCTTCAATGAAGCCAAGCTGATCACCTTCAGCATGCTGGTTTTCTGCAGTGTTTGGGTGTCCTTTGTGCCCACCTACCTGAGCACGAAGGGGAAATACATGGTAGCCGTGCAGGTCTTCTCCATCTTGGCTTCCAGTGCTGGGCTCCTGGGCTGCATCTTCATCCCGAAGTGCTACATTATTGTACTTAGGCCTGATCTGAATACAAAGGAGCACTTGACCACAAAAATGAAGGATGTCATCTGATTTTTAAAATATTTAGTTTTGACAATTGTTGTCCAGCTCAGCAGTAATTAAGTCCACATGGATCTCTTGGGAATGTTTCATGTGCATTGCTCTGTCACAAGCTGATTCATAGAATCGTAGAATAGTAGAGTTGGAAGTGTCCTATAAGGCCATCAAGTCCAATTCCCACTAGTTATCTGATCAGCCACAACAGTGTTAATGCTGCTAGTGTTCATCTGGGATCACCCGAACTGATTTGCATAGTCAGTTATTTTCTAGGAAATAGTGCACACTTCAGGCATCTTAACATCATCACCAACAACATTTACTGTTGTTTGTTTCACAACTTTTGAACAAGAATGTGCCCATATTGAATCATATCAAATGAAAAATAAGAATAAGGATTAAAAAGAAAGGCTTAGAAACAATCAGAAACAATCCTATCAGCCGTGGAAAACCACTAGAAAAAACCCCTGATCCATGTGGACAAAAAAGAGAGCATATAAATAGGAAATCCCATGTCAAATTTGAATTTTGCAAATTTCGAGCACATCCTTACTGGGTGCTAACGTTTCACCTTGGGGCTCATGTGATGGCAGACTCCACTCTGCTAAGATAAATAAATACATCCCTACACATCCTTGTTTTCTAGGTGATTTTTTTCTTTGTGGTGAACCATTGGCTCATGGGTTGCGTCCACTGCTAGCCCATTGAGATTTATACCCCACCTTTCTTTTCATGATAGAAACCTAAGGCGATTTACATACAGTTCCCAGGCGGTCTCCCATCCAGGCACTGATCAGACCTGACCCTGCTTAGCATCCACAGGGTGCTGGCCTCATGTGCCTTCAGACCATAGCCTTGGAGATTTAGATAATGAGTAGCTTAGGTGACCCCCATGACCCTCCCCAGCCCCACTTCCAGGATTACTGGGGTAGCTTTTCTGATGGGGTGGCACTGCAGCAATGACCTTCCAGCAGGGGCATCAATACCGCTTACCAGGCAGAGAGGCAACACGGCAGAGAGGTTGGGACTGCCCTGGTGGGAGACCATTGCTGCAATTCCACCCTGCAGGGTAAGCTGCTCCTTATTCTCACCCAGGTTTACCACCTCAGGAAACACTTGACCTGAGTCCCTGAGAGGGACATTCATGACAACGGTGGAGAGTCGCTTCTCAACAGAAGCCATCCTGATTGCTCCTTATATACAGGAGGAACACGTTAGGAGGGCAACTCAGAAAAGTTCTGCCATGCTAACCCTATCCCAGTGGCTTGCCCAAGGCATTCCTCAGAAGCTTATGAGAGGTTGCTCAATGGAGATGTCAAATAAACTTCCCAGACAACAGCTGTTTAGTCACTGGCGCTGATGTTCTCCTGCAACGCACGGGCACAGGCGATTGTTCAACATGCTCTCGGTTCATAGAGGATGATGTCGAGGCCCACCATACCTGGTTTGTGCTCCATGTGACCCAATGCTTTGTGACACACAGGGCGGCTTCTTCGAAAAGACCCTGTCAGGGGACAGTGTCATGGGGAAAGGTTCCCTGAAGACATATAGCTGTAGTTTCATGGTAGTGCATCTCTCTTGCCTGCAAAAGGTCCCAATTTCAATACCTGGAATTTCCAGGTAGGGCTTGTTGCAGCAAACCCACTTCCCACAATATTTGACTTCCTGCGAAAAGGAAAGTGATGGACCATCATCTGGCCTCCCTGCAAACAGAGCAGAATGAATGCTCATTGAATAGTCAAATGTCTAATCCCTCTGCAAACAAATCAGGATGAATGTTCGATGGAACACTTGGTCTGGAAGCATCCCAAAGATGTAACCCTCCCCCATCTATCCTATATATATATTCTGGACTTCTGGGTCTCTCCACCTTTTTGAATTATTCTGTCGGTCTGGCCTTGATATAGTTGCACTGTTGTTCTTTTGATATCTTTCTCCCACCCATCGCCATCCCCTGAATTCCCATCTACCTCATAAAATCAATTTATTTAGCAAGATCTCTCTCAGCAGATTGCATAAAATGGTATGATATATTCATTAACAACTGGCAATACAGACTTTATTTGAGCTTTGCCACCCCTTATGCCTTTTAACCAATCCCCCTGCTTGGGCAAAAGGTTTGGCAGATACATATTTTACGGAGAAAACCTTCCCACTCCAAAAACCGTCTCTAGAAAACTGAGATGAATGGGTTGGGGTAGAGGACTTCCCACATTTCCAGTCCTAAGAGCCAAGTGGATGTTAAAAGCACAGGAGCAGAGTTGGAAAATAAGCTGGCATTCCAAATCCTTTGACATGTTCAAGAGGATTAGCCAATAGGAGGCAGGGCCAGGAGGAGGGAGCCAACCAAGAGGCAGGTTTCCAGAAGGCCAAGTCTCCATGCTCTGAAGGGAGCTTCTGACTGGAGGGGTGCCATTTTTAAAACGTGTGCAGTTTGTTGCAGTTCAGCCTCGATAAAGTACCAACGTAAGAAGAGTTTGCTAGATCAGGCCAGTGGCTTGTCTAGTCCGGTATTCTCACAGTGGCTAACCAGGTGCCTATGGGAAGCCTGCAAGCAGACCTGAGCACAAGAGCATTCTCCCCTCCTGCGGCTTCTAGTAACTGGTATTCAGAAGCATCTTGCCTTCCCAAAGGCAGGGCACAGCTGTTGTGGCTCAGAGCCACTGATAGCCTTCTCCTCCATAAATCTGTCGAAACCTCTATTCAAGCTGTCCAAGTTGGTGGCCATCACTGCCTACTCTGGGAATGAGTTGCATAGCTCAACTATGCACTAAATGAAGAAGTACTTTCTTTCATCTGTCCTGAATCTTTATTTTATTTATTTATTTATTTATTTATTGGATTTATATCCCGCCCTTCGTCCCAGCAGGAGCCCAGGGCGGCAAACAGAAGTGCTAAAAACACTTTCAAATATCATAAAAACAGATCTTAAAATACCTTAAAACAAAACAACATTAAAAACATTTTTAAAAAAATCTTTAAAAAAGGGTTAAACACATTATTTAAAAAACATATTAAAAAGCAATTCCAACAGACGCAGACTGGGATAGGTCTCGACTTAAAAGGCTTGTTGAAAGAGGAAAGTCTTCAAAAGGCTCCGAAAATATAGCAGAGATGGTGCATGCCTAATATTCAAGGGGAGGGGATTCCACAGGGTTGGTGCCGCCACACTAAAGGTCTGTTCCTTATATTGTGCAGAATGGACCTCCTGAGAAGATGGTATCTGCAGGAGGCCCTCACCTGCAGAGCGCAGTGATCGGCTGGGTATGTAAGGGATAAGATGGTCTTTTAGGTATCCTGGTCCTGAGCTGCATAGGGCTATGTACACCAAAACCAGGACCTTGAACTTGGCCCGGTAGCAAATGGGCAATCTTCAAGCATTCCATTTCATTGGATGATGTCCATGTTATGAGAGAGGGTGAACAATGTCTCCATCAACTTTCTCTATGCCATGCGTAATTTTATACACTTCTATCACTGGTTGATGTTAATAGACCCCAAACCATGAACCATGAAAATGGCTTTTCTTTCTTTCTTTCTTTCTTTCTTTCTTTCTTTCTTTCTTTCTTTCTTTCTTTCTTTCTTTCTTGATTGATTGATTGATTGATTGATTGATTGATTGATTGATTGATTGATTGATTGATTGGATTTATATCCCGCCCTTCCTCCCAGTCAAGACCTCGGGGTTGTAGTGGACAGCACGATGAAAATGTCGACCCAGTGTGCGGCAGCTGTGAAAAAGGCAAATTCCATGCTAGCGATAATTAGGAAAGGTATTGAAAATAAAACAGACGATATCATAATGCCGTTGTATAAATCTATGGTGCGGCCGCATTTGGAATACTGTGTACAGTTCTGGTCGCCTCATCTCAAAAAGGATATTCTAGAGTTGGAAAATGTTCAGAAGAGGGCAACCAGAATGATCAAGGGGATGGAGCGACTCCCTTATGAGGAAAGGTTGCAGCATTTGGGGCTTTTTAGTTTAGAGAAAAGGCGGGTCAGAGGAGACATGATAGAAGTGTATAAAATTATGCATGGCATTGAGAAAGTGGATAGAGAAAAGTTCTTCTCCCTCTCTCATAATGCTAGAACTCGTGGACATTCAAAGAAGCTGAATGTTGGAAGATTCAGGACAGACAAAAGGAAGTACTTCTTTACTCAGCGCATAGTTAAACTATGGAATTTGCTCCCACAAGATGCGGTAATGGCCACCAGCTTGGACGGCTTTAAAAGAAGATTAGACAAATTCATGGAGGACAGGGCTATCAATGGCTACTAGCTGTGATGGCTGTGCTCTGCCACCCTAGTCAGAGGCAGCATGCTTCTGAAAACCAGTTGCTGGAAGCCTCAGGAGGGGACAGTGTTCTTGCACTCGGGTCCTGCTTGCGGGCTTCCCCCAGGCAACTGGTTGGCCACTGTGAGAACAGGATGCTGGACTAGATGGGCCACTGGCCTGATCCAGCAGGCTCTTCTTATGTTCTTAAGATCTTATCTGTTGCCTCTGACTCGCCTTTTCTCTGAACTATAAAGCCCCAAATGCTGCCACCTTTCCTCATACGGGAGTCGCTCCATCCCCTTGATTGTTTTGGTTGCCCTTTTCTGGACCTTTTCCAACTCTACTGTTTTTGGGGTGAGGCGACCAGAAATGTGCACAGTATTCCAAATGTGGCAGCACCATAGATGTTTATGCAATGACATTACGATATCGGAAGTTTCATCTTCAATACATTTCCTAATGATCCCTAGCAGGGAATTTGCCTTTCTTATGGTTGCTAGCAAGAAGAAGTTTGTTATGTATTTATACAAGGCCGGAGCACAAGAACAACAAACAATGAATAATTGAGCGGTTTAAGCAGTTACCAATTAAATAATTAAAACAGTTAGGTGACAGTAGAGCACAAAACACAGAGGAAAACAAAGTCCTGTCTAGAGAAATGACTGTAAGAAGCATGTCATTTAAATACATTCCTTTGTTGGAATAAAAGATAATGTAACCCAGAAATTAATCTCATCATCCGTCCATGACAGAGTTAAGTCTAGGCTGGGACTCATCCTTCTTGTGACATCATACATGATGTCGCAATGTCATGTCGGTTTCAGACTAGGCTGTCTCATGCTGGCTGTGGTCAATAAAGCCCTGATACATCCGCCTGACTGCTGGATCAGGCCAGTGGCCCATCTAGGCCGACATCTATTCTCACAGTGGCCGACCAGATGCCCCAAAGGGAAGCCTGTAAGCAAGACCTGATCACAAGAGCGTACTGCCTCTGACAGTGGAGGTGAAACATATCCATCACAGTTAGTAGCCATTGATAGCCTTTGTTGTTGTTATTATGTGTCTTCAAGTCGACTACGACTTATGGCGACCCTATGAATCGGTGACCTCCAAGAGCATCTGTTGTGTCAGCCATGTGGTGCCATTGTCGTACCGCTCTAACATTTAGGATTTTTTCCCTGATGTTCAGCCAAAATCTGGCTTCCTGTAACTTGAGCCCAATATTTCATGTCCTGCACTCTGGGACAATTGAGAAGAGATCCTGGCTCTCCTCTGTGTGGCAACCTTTCATGTACTTAAAGAGTATGATCATATCTCCCCTCAGTTTTCTCCAGGCTAAATATGCCCAGTTCTTTCAGTCTCTCCTCATAGGGCTTTGTTTCCAGTCCCCTGATCATCTTTCTTGCCCTCCTCTGAAACTGTTCCAGTTTGTCTGCATGATCCTTAAAATGTGGTGTCCAGAACTGGATGAAGTACTCAAAATGACTAACCAGTGCCAAATAGAGGGGAATTAGTACTTCAAAATGAGACCTAACCAATGCTGAACAGAGGAGACCTAGTACTTCATGTGATTTGGAAACTATACTTCTGTTAACTTCTGTTAATGCAGCCTAAGATAGCATTGGCCTGTTTTACAGCCACATCGCACTGTTGGTTCATATCCAGCTTGTGAGTATGAACAAAAATTCCAAGTGTGCTGGGCCCAGGACAGAGCCCTAAAGTGCCCCCCCTTGTTGTCTCCTTCCAGATTGAGAAGGAACCATTGATAAGCACTCTTTGAGTACAATTGTGTAGCCGTCCAGCCCACATTTAGCTAGCTCACTAATCAGAATAACATGGGGCACTATGTCAAAAGCTTTGCCGAAGTTGAGATATATTATATCCACAGCATTCCCACAGTCTACCAGGAAGGTTACCCAATCAAAAAACGAGATAAGATTAGTCTGGCAAGATTTCTTCTTGATAAATCCTTGCTGGCTTCTAGTAATCACTGCATTGTTTTCAAGGTGCTTACAAACTGACCGCTTTATAATCTGCTCCAGAATTTTCCCAGGGATTGATTTCAGGCTGACTGGTCTGGAGTTCCAAGGTGCCTTGTTAGGATCCCACCTGCTGCCACCACCTGTCAGGTCCCACCAGTCCGGATCCTGGTTTTTATTTGTTCTCTCACGGGCTCTAGCACAGATCTCACAAGATCCCACTGCTAGGCAGCACCACCAGCCACTCCCTATTTCACAATATTGCCTTGGAACTTTGCCTTAGTCTCCTTCTGGATGGATTGATTCCATAAAGGAAGCCACAGACCTGAACTTACAAGATCTGAACAGGGTGGTTCACGACAGATGCTCTTGGAGGTCGCTGATTCATAGGGTGGCCATAAGTCATAGTCTACTTGGAGGCACATAACAACAACAACATCCCTAGACCTGAGAATCTTTGGTGGGATTTTTCTCTTTTGATCTGCCATTGTGGATATCTCCTAAGTTCAGAGAAGTGCTTAGGGTGTGCGTTGGTTAGCACAGTATTTGGCAAGTGGAGCTCTGCAGGGCCACGAGATTGAAAGGGAACTCGGGTGAACCCTGTGCATTCATTAAAAGGAGATTGTCCAGATTATTTCATCACCTTTTCCCCTACACTGACCCCTGTCAAGAGTATGGAACGTCTTCACTGAGTTCTCGAAAACATGTTTTCTCCCACCTGTGCTCCTGCGCCTCGAGCCACACAGAGACTCCAGGCAATGTTTCTCTCCTTATAATTATCATTTTTCTTGCCGAAGATCCAAGGATTTACCCAAAGATTGCCTGTGAGACCAATTGCATGAACACCAGAATCAAGGGCAAGGTAATTCCTTGAATTCTGCCTGCAAAGTTTGGTGCCTAACGTATCTCCTGGGCTATTGAGAGCCTGTCTTTTCCATCTCGCATGATCATGAGATTGTTTGAGCCCTTTAGGCAGAGTCTATGAAGGAACCACTGTGTGATAATTTTATCAGCTTTTTTTTAATATACAGTAACTTTGAGCAATTTTCCTTTCCTCAACGCCAACTTCTGCTGTTATTTCGTCAGATTTTTTCCTTTTGTTTCATAGACTCTACTGATTCCCCTCGAGCCTAACAACTGTTGTTGTTTTTACAGAATCAGGCAACATCTTCATTCTGCTTGTGCCGGCCTGCCCATTCTGCTCCGACAATCCCAGCTTCCAGATCCTGCAACATGACTTTTTCCTTATGCTGTTTGTTCCAACATGCCCTCACACTGCAGTGCACCCAAGAGGGCGTCTCCCACTTTACTCCTTACTGGCCCTCCATTCATTCCTTTTCCCTCCTCTCTGGCCTAACTGCCCCCAACTGCCCCCTTTCCCCACATTCCAGCCCCCTTAGCAACTGTTGCCAAGGCTACTAAAAACTGCCTCACCCTTAATTAATAACATTTAGTTTCCCCCTATTTTCCTCCCGGCAACTAGTCTGGATGAGATGCTTGTTTCACGTTTCTGTTTCAGATTTAACATATTTCAAAAGTGTTAACGTTTCTATTCAATACAAACCTGGGTTACTCTTTGTAGGCCCAGAACAAGAGGTTGTGTGTTGAAGAACAGGTGAAGACACAGCTGCGTAGGACAATGAAAGTCACCACAAGAACAAAAGCAGTGAGATGGTTTTGTCTTGTTGCAGTTTATTTTATTTGTAATTCAATTTATATCTCGCCCTTATATCCTCCTAGAAGGAGCCCAGGGTGGCAAACAAAAACACCAAAAACACTTTAAAACATTTTAAAAACAAAAGGCTTTAAAACGTAATAAAACAAAACATCTTTAAAAAGATCTTTAAAAAACAAATTTCCAAAGCAACATATTGGAAACGGATTTGCCCACAGCTGGACGCATCTCCCTTTCCCACTGCTTTTAGGAACACCCACAGCAAAGTACTGGGCCAATCCTCATGTCTGCCTCAGCCTACAGCAAAGGGTTTTGATTGGACACACCTGGAATGGCAACAGGGTTGATGTCCAATGAGTAATGAAGTCCGCATGAAGCTGACTTCAAGGTAAAATGTGCTCAATCTCCAATTTCCCAGGCTTTGGAGTAAAAAGGGGCAGAGATTGGGTAACATTGTGTGCCCCTGCTTTCAGAAAACAGAGGTGGAGACTCATTGAAACCAGTACAGCTGCAAGTGTGTCTCCACGCTGAGCTCCAGCCCAGCCCATAATAACTGGAGACAAATTTTCATGCTGCCATTGCCCATTACTACAAGAAGGCTCCTTCCAAGGACCCCACCTGCCCTATGGGGAGGAAGGAGAGAGGGAGGGAGGCTGGCAAGGCAATGTCAGGGGGGCCTGCTCCGCTCAGACTGTCCCCTCACCCCACAGGGCCAGGTTGACATCTTACATCATTTATTCACTGTGGTATTTTGAAGTGAGAAACCACCATGGGTACCTTGGCAGAAAGGCATCATAGAAATATGTAAATAAATGTAAATCAATCATAGGCCAGGGAAGAATTATTCCTTCCCTTGTTTGTAATAAAAGTTGTTTTGCATGTGCTGACTTCCAGACTCCCTTCCCAGAGTATGAGCTTGTAGTGTGGCCTCCCATGGCCTGAATTAAAAAAGAATTCAACACTCATTTTCCTGCTTTCCATTCACCACTTGCATGCCTCTCTCCTCCTTCTCCGCTTAACTGCCACTCTCCTGCCCCAAAACATTCCCATCGCCCTGGACACAGTTGCTTGGAACTCTGCAGGCTCTCCTGAACAAGAGTTTGACTCAGGAACTACCGTGAGGGGGGATGTGAATGCAGGCAGATGAGGGCTGAGTGGCAAAATTCTGGTTGAGGTCCCACGGTTTGATCTGAAGGCCCATGAGGGCATCACCTTGATGAAGTTAAGCAGGTCTGCATCTGGTCAGTGCCATGATGGTGTAATGAAATGAGATATAGTTTGGGAACTGTGTATGTAGTGTTAATTTGACACAGCAGAGAATGAGTTAACCTGACCTAACATAGAAACAGCAGAAAACAAAAATTCCTAATGGTGCCTGTGAAGGCTGAATGTTCTGTTAGCTTGTTCATCCCATGTAACAAGATACTATGTAGAGACTGAGCTAAGAATGCATTGTGCCTGGGGGAGGTAGGAACAGCACAAGGAGCGCTCAAGGTTAGAATGCTAGCTCAATGCAAAGACAATGAAGCACATTGAAGAGATACAAGCAAGAAGGGAGGGGCTGTCTTAAGGAGGGCTTGAGAGTGTATATCAACTGTACCTTTGTAATCACGCTTCAGACTGATTTTCTGGCACTAGCCGAATATCTGGTCTCTCTTTTGCAAAAGATATTGGTAATCAATAAAGGTGTTGTTTTATATCTTGGTTTCCCATCTGGTGTGATTATTGGAGCTTCCCCCAGATGAAAAGAACCTTTTAGTGTAACAATTTTGGCGAGCACAGCCACGAGGTCTGGCTGACCTGCTGGCCTTCCAGGTCGCCCTTGGCGAGCCAAGGAGAGCACTCCAGGTTGTTTTAACCTGGCTTGGGGCCAAGAAAAGGCGGAGAGTGGAAGTCACAGCAGTTTTCAGCCAGAGCTCCAATAAGTGAAACAAGAGAAGCCAATACCTTAGGGAGTAACAGGAAGCTGTCGATGACTGTGTGTGGTCGTGAGAGTCAGAAGGCCTACTGAGAAGCCTGGTAAGATCTGCTTAAGTAGGGGTGACTTCACGAGGGGCCCGTGGGACGAGAGCCTGTTGAAAAGCCCAGGGAACTGACCTATAGCAGGCAGTTGAAAAACCCAGTAAGATGGGAACAGGGGCATTACTGGAAGAGAAGCTCCCATGTGTGTAAGGTTTGTAGTATTTTCCCAGGAAATAAGAGTGGTATTAGGAATGATTTTGTCTAAATAGACGTGTATGAATTGGGTACTCAAATGTGAATTGGTTATATGTGAGGTGTGAAGGTTTCTTTGAGTGTCTGTGTGAAGATTTTCTGTGGGAATGTTATAAGGGAACTTTCCTCCCTTTACTGTCACTTCCTAAAACATGTTGTTTTTCCTTGCTGCTTGGATCGGCTGTGTTGTCCATTCTACTATTTCTGCTGGCTGTCCTTGTTTTTCACAAGATTTAAAGAACCTAATTTGTTCCTTTGGTAGCTTTTAGCAATCTTTTAAGTTAATGTGAAGAGATTTGCTCTGCTGGTCCAAGCAAGTGATTAAAGAAGAAACAATGTGGAGGAACAAGGGTAGTTGTTAAGATTGAGGCATACAGGATGTAGACAGAAGGCTTGAGCTACGTAGACAGTGAAAAGGTTAAAGAGCCATTTGTGATGGGTAAGAAATGTCTTGGGAAAATTAGTGGATTGTTTTAGGGAAAAGAAAAGAGAATAATTTCTGTTCTAGTTTTCATTACTGCAGCTTGTTCTCTGTGTATGTGCATGTCTAAATTTACAACCCCTCCTTCCTTTCCCCCACTTGACAAGTAAACAGCCAAGAGAGCAACGCAGCCGCTGCCCCTTGCAGCCCGGTATAATTCTGTTATATCTTTCAGTTCATTGTGTAATTGCGGTTATTTCCGTGCATATAAATCATGATTTAATTACAGGAATTAGTTCTCGACTGACCCGAGATTTTCTGCTGATAACTGTGCGGACAGAGGGTTTTCTTTTGCATTTGTATATGATCAAAAGTCTAATCTTTTTATCCCATTTGCCTTTCTGATTATAGGACGAAGTAGAAGCCAGGCGTTAACAATGTTTATTTTGTTTTTATATGGGTATAGAGGAGAACCTTCAGGATCTCCTTTTTGCCACTCTGGTATAGTGTTAAGAAATTAAGAAGTTTTCTACTGTTTGATTTAAAGCATAAGTATAGTTTGGTAATTTAAGAATGCAGCTGTAAATTGTTTTTCTTTCTCTCTCCTTGTATTCCTCTGTGCAAGATTTTATTTCCTCTGGAGCTCCCTTCTCTTATTAAGTTTCTTAAAGTTGTTTTCTCCAGTCTGTGTAGAAGCTGCAAAGTAATCCCCCTTCTTCCTAAAGGCTGCTTTCCGTGGCTACTTTCATGGGCAACCTCTGTACATGATCAGAGGCTAGAGAAACTCAAAGGTTTTTTAGAATGTGTAGTCCTGTTGTGTGTTTGTCTGTCTGAAACTTTTTTAATTGTATCTTTTTCCACTACTAATGGGAATACTCAGTGCAACGTACAAAGCTGCTAAATTGTTAGTTGCAACACAATATAATGCCGTTGTATAAATCTATGGTGCGGCCGCGTTTGGAATACTGTGTACAGTTCTGGTCGCCTCATCTCAGAAAGGATATTATAGAGTTGGAAAAGGTTCAGAAGAGGGCAACCAGAATGATCAAGGGGATGGAGCGACTCCCTTACGAGGAAAGGTTGCAGCATTTGGGGCTTTTTAGTTTAGAGAAAAGGCGGGTCAGAGGAGACATGATAGAAGTGTATAAAATTATGCATGGCATTGAGAAAGTGGATAGAGAAAAGTTCTTCTCCCTCTCTCATAATACTAGAACTCGTGGACATTCAAAGAAGCTGAATGTTGGAAGATTCAGGACAGACAAAAGGAAGTACTTCTTTACTCAGCGCATAGTTAAACTATGGAATTTGCTCCCACAAGATGCGGTAATGGCCACCAGCTTGGATGGCTTTAAAAGAAGATTAGACCAATTAATGGAGGACAGGGCTATCAATGGCTACTAGCCATGATGGCTGTGCTCTGCCACCCTAGTCAGAGGCAGCATGCTTCTGAAAACCAGTTGCCGGAAGCCTCAGGAGGGGAGACTGTCCTTGCACTCGGGTCCTGCTTGCGGGCTTCCCCCAGGCACCTGGTAGGCCACTGTGAGAACAGGATGCTGGACTAGATGGGCCACTGGCCTGATCCAGCAGGCTCTTCTTATGTTCTTATGTTCTTATGTTCTTAATATTTTGGTTTTTGTTCACTTTTGTTCCGAAGTCTTTTTATATTTTCTTTCCTGTGCTGAGGCATTATCCCCAAAGGAACGTTTCCTTTTGTGTGTGTGTCACAGGAGATTTTATTGCAGGCATTTTTGACTGGAGCCTCACAGATCACTGACATGAAGCCGGTACCCACGCCCTGGGCCAGGACATAGCTATGCACCTGGCGTGCCATTCTCCAGCATGTGCTACCATAACAGCATAGGGGCCTGCTTCATTCTTCCCCAACTACAGGAACTGACAGGTCTACTTGGCCATTGACCTGAAATGGACACCACTATTTCTTCTGGCGAGATGTCCCATGTTGTGCAAGCTTGCAATCTTTATCACAGTCACTCGGGGGGAGGGGGAATTATTATTCTTTTCATTATTCCAGTTTTTCTGCCTAGCATCGGCAAACCATACACAGTTCAGTTACAGCTTCCACTGAACATGACCAGCTGGTTTCCAGAGGATGAACTTTGTGCAAGCCATCCCACAGCATGTTTCAACACCATGATACTTGTTTTTTGTCCATTATAATATTGTATGTAATTATTTATGCATTGTCCTTTAAGGATGTGTTGACCGTTGTTGTTGTTGTTTTCCCTTTCATAATTTATATGTTATGGCTGTTTTGCTCCTAGGATTTTTTTTTACTTTTCCAATCCCTCTGAGTGATTTCGTAACGGGGGTTTACAGAATTTGACTATTTCAGATGTGGGGTTCACCAGTGTAGAGTATTGGCCCATTGCATCATTATTTTCTCGCCCATTTGTTTATTTTCCCATTCTGTCATAATAATGGTTAGGAATAGTGCAATGTTTAGGAGTGCAAGTTACACGTCAGATAACACATGATCGTCATGCAGTCACTCATATTATAGATAAGCTCTCACAGATAGAGGCACATGGATGGTGGAATTCCCTGTTTGGCTGGGGTGAGGACGCCAAAGGAGGTTTAAATCTTATAATGCACCCCATTGTGGTGATTTTAATGCTTCAAATAATTCTGGTCTTTGTCTCAATGGCCCTTGTGAGATGGATCCTATCACATATAGCACAATTACACCAATTGGAAGTCAGCATTGGAGCCCGGGGGCAGAACTGTGAAAGGATGTATATGTCTACATTTCAAAGAGGGGGGGGAGTGGTACGGCTTGGCTAACCCCAGGTTAGTTCAAGTGGACTCTAGGAGGTGCAAGGCCAAGAGCTATAACTCCCACCCCCACTCTCACACACCCCACCTGATGGTATGGCTGGTGATGCGTTCCAGAGGTTTTGTGCAAAGGAAAACAAGGGCAGAGTTAAACACTGTTGCATAAATGTTATCTTATTCCTTGGCATATACACCCCCACCCACAGTGAATCCCATTGTTCATTAGAGAGAGCCTTAGTTTTTTTGGTGTCAGTTAGAAATACACATGCAGATATACACACACGCATATGCGGACTCCTCACACTACGACTCCCCCTTTTTCCCATTGACCACACATGGCAAATGGGGAACTCAATATACATACTGCATGCCCAACAAAAATAGATGAAACCACCCTTGCAATTGAGCACAACGTGATCACATATCACCCACCAAATACACTGACCCCAAGGTTCTGTGTAGAGAAAGGAACCCCCAAATCCTGATCTTGGTTTATGTGGATAATATTCTGGTCTGTGGGGAAAACCGGGGGGGCTGCCTAGAGGCTACTAGGTCTCTTCTGAAGGAATTGGCTAAAAAGGGATATAAAGTGTCTAAGGACAAGGTGCAGTGGTGCCAGGAAGAAGTTACGTTTCTGGGAAACCAAATGAAGAAAGGCAAAAGGGCCTTGGGCCCTGAACGAAGGGAAGCAATATGTGGTATGCCAAGCCCCAGAACTCCAAAAGAACTGAGAGCCTTTTTTGGGACTAGTGGGGTTTTGCAGGCAATGGATCCCTGAGTTTGGAATAAAAGTGGCTGTTTTGTATGAATCCCTGACAAAGGAGGGGCTAAAGGATTGGAAATGAGATAAGTTAATGGAAAAAGCATTTAGGAAGTTGAAACAAGCCCTAAGCAACCCTCCTGTGCTAAGCCCTACCAGATGGACAGAAGCCATACCGACTGTATGTGACCGAAAACAAGGGAGTAGCTTCACGAGTCCTGACACAGAAATGGGGAGACAAATGGCGACCCATAGGATACTATTCTAAAGTATTGGATCCTGTTGCCAAAGGGTGGCCCACCTGCTTGACAGCGGTAGCAGCAGCAGCGTGCCTGTTGCAAAAGGCTGAGAAAATTGTCATGGGGGCACAGCTGGAAATCACAGGCACACATGATGTAGCCAGAATACTGGGAACAAAGGCGGATAAAGTTCTCAATTCTTCAAGGCAGTCTTCCTATGAGAATTTGTTAACTGGACGTAATAATCTGACCCTGTCAGTTTGCAATACCTTGAACCCAACTACCTTAATCCCTGAACCAGGGGAGTTGTTACACGATTGCCTGGAGGTTTTAGATCAAGATACCTCCATAAGGCCAGGACTGAGAGACATACCAATAGAAGAGGAAAATGATTAAGTTTCAACCCCTAAATGCTTTTGAGGGGGGATTGTAATGAAATGAGATATAGTTTGGGAACTGTAGTATGTAGTGTTAATTTGACACAGCAGAGAATGAGTTAACCTGACCTAACATAGAAACAGCAGAAAACAAAAATTCCTAATGGTGCCTCTGAAGGCTGAATGTTCTGTTACCAGCTTGTTCATCCCATGTAACAAGATACCATGTAGAGAATGAGCTAAGAATGCATTGTGCCTGGGGGAGGTAGGAACAGCACAAGGAGCGCTCAAGGTTAGAATGCTAGCTCAATGCAAAGACAATGAAGACAATTGAAGAGATACAAGCAAGAAGGGAGGGGCTGTCTTAAGGAGGGTTTGAGAGTGTATATCAACTGTACCTTTGTAATCACACTTCAGACTGATTTTCTGGCACTAGCCGAATATCTGGTCTCTCTTTTGCAAAAGATATTGGTAATCAATAAAGGTGTTGTTTTATATCTTGGTTTCCCATCTGGTGTGATTATTGGAGCTTCCCCCAGATGAAAAGAGCCTTTTAGTGTAACAATGGGAGCCCAAGCAGGGGGAATCTCTTTAGTCATTTGCTACATTGACGTGGATTCCATGACAGAAGAAAGGTGGGATATAAATGAAAGAAAAGAAATAAATGAAAAATACAGATCTTTTTTTAAAGGGGAAAATATTCACACTCATGCCCACTTGACTTAGCCTTGAAGACTGCAATTGGCAGAAGAAGTTCACCTGGGTGGTCACATGGATTGATCCTGTTTGTAAAAATAGAGTTGTACTTGAGCATTAATACACCTTTCCGGGTTAAAGTTATGGAAATGGAAATGGACTTCCTTCAAGTTGATCCCGACTTATGGCTACTCTACAAATAGGGTTTTCATGGTAAGCAGTGTTCAGAGGGGGTTTCCCATTGCCTTCCTCTGAGGCTCAGAGGCAGTGACTGGCCCAAAGTCACTCAGTGAGCTTCATGGCTGTGTGGGGATTTGAACCCTGGTCTCCCAGGTCGTAGTCCAACACTCTAACCACTATGCCACACTGGCTCTCTGAATAGGGTTTTCACGGTAAGCGGTATTCAGAGGGGCTTTACCATTGCCTCCCTCTGAGTCTAGTCCTGCCCAGCTGGCTAGGGCCTGCTTAGCTTGCCACAGCTGCACAAGTCTGCCACTTCCTTGTCCGCAACTGCCAGCTGGGGGGCAACTGGGCTGCTTGGGACTATGCAGCTTGCCCACGGCTGCACAGGTGGCTGGTCATGTAAACCCTGAGACACTCACTGTGGGGGTGATCTTTAGCTGGGCCTTGACACCCAAGAGACACGAGCGGGGATTTGAACTCACAGACTCTGGATTCCCAGCCAGGCTCTCCTCCCCACTGTGCTATACCAGCTTTTTAAGTTATGAACTAAACCATAAAACTTTCTGTAGAGTCAGGCTCAGGCTGGATTGAAACACATCACTATGACATCATGTATGATGTCACAAGTAGGATAAGCTCCAAGTCTCAGCAAAATGAGAGCCAGTTAACAGGCCAGGCTTCATGCTCTCAAGGTGATGAAAAGGTAACATTTGGGCCTCCATTAACTTTTACCATAGGAGAAGGATTTTGGAACTTTTTGTATAGGACATTCACATTCTCTTTATCTGTGTACCTTGTCAAGTAAACTGCCGCCATTTCTATATTTAATAATAATAATAATAAAAGCCTTGGAGTATGACTCTATTGTTTCTCCTGGATATCTCAGCAGCTTTTGATACCGTTGACCGTGATAGCTCCCTGGACCATCTCTGTAGGTTGAGAGCACAAAATTACTCTGGTTTCACTCATACTTACAGGGTCGGTTCCAGAGAGTAGTTTTGGGTGACAATGCCTCAGGTACCTGGCAACTGAGCTGCATATGAAGTCACTTTGGGCAGTCATTAAGAGATCTTGGGCAAGGTGCCACCAGTATGTTGATACCTAGCGCTATTTCTCTGTAATGTCTGAATCAGGAGAGGCCATGCATGTTCTAAACAGATGCCTGGGTGCACTCATGAGTTGGATGAGGGCTACCTATTTTCAATCACAAATCCACAGGCATGTCATGGACCATCCAAATGAAGCTTATAGACCATTGGTGGTCTGTGGGTCAGTTTGGGAAACCCTGTCATAAATAACTTCAGACCACTGATATCTAGCAGTCCATCTTTCCCAGTACAGACCGAGCTGATCTTTAAGATCCCCTGAGCAGATCCTTGTTGGCTGTACCACAACTGTGGGATTGTCTCTTGGTAACAACGCAGAAGCACACCTTCCCTGTGATTGCACCAACCCTCTGGAATGCCCTCCATCAGATATTTCGTGGAACAGTGACAATGCTCTTTAAATGCTTAATATGCTTACCCTAGCTTTTGTGGACTCTGACTCTGAGGCCTGTATCCAACTTAAGTTCTACTCAGAGGAGATCCATTTTTTTAAAAAAATTGCATACTGCTCAGTGTTAGTTGTGATATACAGTTTTGTTTTTATCTCATTTTTAGGAAGTGTTATTGAATGTTGTTGTGGTGTTTTCAGGTAAACAACTTTGAGATTTGTATTATGTTAAGCTGATTGTGGGGTTTTTTTTGTATAAATAAATATCAGCCGTAGCAAGTTCATCCCACTCTTCAGTCCAAAATATATCCCAGAGCAGGTTACTGTTGGGTCAAAATGAATTATGGAAGAAATAAAATTGATTTTGGTTTATTTGCCCCTAACCTGACCCCCATCCCAGGAAGATTTGCAGAAAGAACTTTGGTCCAGGATACAAACTGAATTCAGCTTTTCACATGCTCAAGTGAGCTTTAGCAGATATGTGCCAAAGGATGAGAAACCTTTGTCCCAGCAAGGAGGTGTTTTGCATTTGCTTTGTGCTTTCCCTATGTTTTAATGTTCTCTCGTTGTTTTAAGAACTCTGGCTCCAGCCTTTATCTCAAGGCTGTAGCAGCCTGCATAATCTGATTTACAAAGGGCAGCTTGCCCCTGGCAATTTTGCCTATCTCCCCTTCCTCTCCTTCCCCCCCTCTTGTCATGACCTTTATGCCAACGTGTGATTTCTTTATGCTTTATGAAGTTCATCCCCCTGACCTGTAGCCCCTCCCCGAGGGTATATAATCTGAACCCCTTTCAATAAATGGGGTTCCCATTTCTGGAAGGCACCTTGCTGGACAGGTTGGGTCCCCTTTGTCAAAGGTTGTCAGTTATTTCCTGGGTCTCTGGCAGTGGGTTCAAGGGACTCAACTCCGCACTCTTCCTGGGGTGAACGTGAGGTGAGTAAGTTTTGACCTAACAATTTGGGGGCTCGTCCGGGATCTCCTGTGCACCCCTCTTGCTGGCAGCGTCTCCTCTCTGATTCAGGCAACAGGCGCCACGAGAGATTTCTCTCGGTTGCCCTGGACAGAGACCTTTGCTGCCAGCTTGCAGGATAAGCAGCAGTTGAGGAACCCCTGCCAGGCGCCATGGAACAAACAGGGAGTATGGGAAATTGCCAGTTCAGAGAGGCATGAAGAAGAAAAGGATGATTGAGTTATGTGTGGAACGGTGGACACGCTTCACTGCAGTGTTGGCCCCAGTGCAGGGTGGCCAAGAGGTGGTTCCTTTGAAGCTGCCACTTTGAGAGGAGTAAGGAGGCAGATTGAGGTTAACCACCCAGGACAAATGGATTTCCGGTTCCTGTGGCAGGCAGCAGCGCAGAAATGGAAAGGAATAAGAATAATGGCTGTTAGATCTTTGACCAGTGAGGATCCCCTCCTAGTTATTTCACTGATGATTCAGTAAGAAGGAGCATACAGAGTCACAGCCTAATACCTTCCGCCCCACCTTTGGTTCCCAACCCCGGAGGCAAAATTCCTCAGGCGAGGGCAGAAGGGACTCCCCCGACCTCTGAGGAGGAACGGGAAGATGGAGAACCAGAGGGGGACTCAGGAGGAGTGGTCATGCGCTTGCGAGAAAAAGAGAAAATTAGAAAGAAAAAAGAGAAAGAGGAACTTGAGAAAAAACAGGCAGCAAGTTATGAATTCCCACTGATTTTGTGCGACCGGCCTTGTGTGGACAATGCAGGAACCCTGTGCCACATGATGGTGGTTGAGCACAAGATGTGGTTGGAATGGGATCTTAAGAAATGGAGCCAGTTGTCAGGCTTTTTTGGGGAAAAACCGAGGAAAGTGTTGGATTGCGAAAAAATTGGACTCAGGCCAACTGCACCCAGTTGCAGGCAGATAGGGAGAGACTTTAGGGGCATCTTCGACAAATGTCACAGAAGCTGCCTAACCAGGGCAAATTTCTGGCTATAAAACAGGAAGCCAATTTGGACCAAAGTTTAGACTTATGGCTCTGAACCTCCCTGTAGGAGTGATGGACAGATTAACATGGTCCACCCGCAGTGATTAATGGAATCCACTGGATTCCTGAATGCCCTCAGGGAGTTTCCAGTAGATCGAGCAGGAGACCCTGTTGAACCCTTGTCGCTCTGTGGAACAGCGAGGCACGTCGGGCTTTTGACACGGTTGCCCCCGAATACCCTCTCTGACATTGTGGAGCCCATCTTGCACCTTGGTACATCAGTAATTGGTCAGTTGCCTGCTTTGGATGGGGTCGTACTCCCTCTGAAAGAGCAGGTCCATAGTCTGGGGTTGCTCCTAGATCCATCTTCATCACTACAGGCCCAGGTGACCTCCGTGGCTAGGAGTGCCTTTTATCAGCTTCGGCTGATAAGACAGCTGCAGCTGTTTCTGGACCAGGGTAGCCTGACCACTGTTGTCCATGCACTGGTAACCTCTAGGCTGGATTACTGTAATGTGCTGTTTGTGGGGCTGCCCTTGAGGTTGGTCCAGAAACTGCAGCTGGTACAAAATGAGGCGGCGAGATGGCTCACTGGGGCAGAGTATCACCAACATGTCACCCCGCTGCTGAAAGAATTGCACTGGCTGCCCATTTGCTACGGAGCCAACTTCAAGGTTCTAGTTTTGGTGTACAAAGCCCTATACAGCTCGGGACCAGGATACCTGAAAGACCGTCTTACCCCTAATACACCCAGTCGATCACTGTGCTCTGCAGGTGAGGGCCTCCTGCAGATACCATCTTATCAGAAGGTCCGTTCTGCACAACATAGGGAACAGACCTTTAGTGTGGGAGCACAAGTGTTTGTCGCCCTGGGCTCCTACTGGGAGAAAGGGTGGAATCAAGCAACCAAGCAACCAAACAAATAATAACAAGTTGTAGTGTCCACAACATGTAGCATCAAACATACTAGTGTCGTTGCCCACAAGTCCCTTCCCCCACACTTATTCAGTGAAATGCAGAATTACAGCCAGGCTGATTCCAGATTTCTGAGGCATCCTGGAGAAATGGTCGTCTGGAGTGGGGCACTGTCTGTCAATGGGCCCAAGAGAGATAACTCAACTGTGAAAGCAGGCAGCACTCCAAGAGGCCTGGGCTGGCTGAATCTAAGTATGCTTTTAGTTTCCCACAATGTCCTGGGGCAGCCTTTGCTCCAGATGTTTTGGACTCCATCTCCCATCAGCCCCAGCCAATGAAGCTAGCTTTGTGGCCTTCAGGAGAAATTAAAAGAATGGCTAATTCCTGCCGGCTCAAAATGAAAGGAGACTGTAATCATCAGTAGGCCCTGCCAGGACTGCTGTCCGCAGGGCGACGAGGATGATAGCCGGTATGGAGAACAAGTCTTATGAGGAAAGGTTGAAGGAATTTGGCATGTTCAGTCTGGTGAAGAGAAGGCTGAGGGGTGGCATGATTGCACTCTTTAAGTACCTGAAGGGCTGTCACATAGAGGAGGGTACAGATTTGTTCTCTGCTGCCCCAGAGGGTAGGGCTAGGTCTAATGGTTTTAAGTTGCAGGAGCGTAGATTCAGATTGGACATTAGAAGGAACTTCTTGACAGCAAGGGCGGTTTGGCAATGGAACCGACTGCCTAGGGAGGTGGTGGGATCCCCTTCGCTGGATGTCTTCAAGCAGAGGCTGGACAGCTATCTGCGGGAGATGCTCTAGCTGTGGATTTCCTGCTGTGAGCAGGGGGTTGGACTCGATGGCCTACAAGGCCCCTTCCAACTCTATGATTCTATGATTCTAGGTGCCAGGTGCTGGTGTCACCCTGGATAGGGCTACACTGGTGACTGGGAAAATTGAAAAAGGCAACTTAATTTACTGCTCTTGGTACCGCACAACAGCCACCAGCAGAAATTCAATTGTGGCTCAGGCGACGAGTATCCTGGCCTGGGCAAGTTCTGCTTGTAGGGAAGGCACAGTCCACAGTTGCTTATTTTTTTTGCCACAGGAAGTCCAGCTATCAAGGATGGTCCTTCTGCCTCTTTATTATCAATTGTTATCGTTATTACATTTTATCCTAATGTTTCCCCAAGGAGCTCATGGTGGCATATATGGTACAATCCTCACAAGAGCCTTATGAGGTAGGCTAGGGTAAGAGGTGGTAGCTGGCCCAAGGTCACCCAGTGAGCTTCATGGATGAGTGGAGTTTTGAAGCCTGACCTCTTGTGCCCCTGTATGACACTCTAACCACTACACCACATTGTCTCCCTAAGTCAGTCTTCCATGCCAGCCCTCCTCCATGAGCTATTTGGCAAAAATATTCAAACACAGCCCAGGCACCAGACTGCATAGATTTAGACCTCCTCCACAGCCTTCTGTGTTTCAGCAACCCATTTCCAGTTAGGAAGCATTTTTAATGGATGGCTTTTGTTTGGTGGACTCATTTTGACGGTTTGGGTATATTTGGATCTCTAAGAGAGTTAAATATACCCATTTCCTTCTAAAGTATTTTTCCAGTGATAGCTGTCTCCTCCCCCACAACCTGATGCTGACCCGGGCAGCAGCATTAGGTACAACATGAGTGGAGGCAGCTCTGAGGCAAGCCACCCCCTGCCCCCATCGTCATGAAGTGGTGAGGATGGTAGCCTTGGAAAGCACATGGAGCTGCAGGAGGAAGTTGGGAGAGTAGCACTCTTCCTCACTTCCTCTTCCAGCTCTATGTGTGTATCACAGCTCAGATTAATTCTCCTGGTTCAGATGTTTACCCAGGACCCTTCTTTTTTGTCTCTGGGGTGGGGATGGTCTCGGAAGTGGAGAGAGGAGTGGCCAGGATTGGTGGCACCCAGAGCACTTGCTCAGGAACCCAAATGTGCCCATGGGCCTGCAAAGGTTGGCAATCCCTGGCTCAGAAGCAAGGTAAGTTGAGTGAATAGATGCCTAAAATCATGCATGGTGTGGAGATGATGGATAGGGAGAGGATTTTCTTGTGAGACCAGAACACAAAGGGGTCTTCCGATGAAGCGGAATGTTGGGGGATTCTAGGCAGGCAAAAGGAAGGACTTCTTCACAGAGTGTGTCGCCAATCTGAGGACTTCAGGTTATGGTGATGGCTATCAACCTAGTTGGCTTTTAAAAGAGGATCGCACGGCTGCAAGGGTCAGAGGCTGCAGATCCCTGAATACCAGTTGCTGGGGAACAACACCAGGACAGGACGATTGTCCTCATGCCTTGTGTGTGAGCTTCCCAGAGGGTCTGACTGGCCATTGCAAGAAACTGGATGTGAGAGTAGATAGGCCTTTCGTCTGACCCAGGCGCCGGGCCCTGCTAATGCTCTTGCCAGCAAAGTTTAGGAGAAACTCCCCACCACCAGCACCAAAATGATTCATATCACTCTCAGAAGCCGCCTCTGTGCTTTCCCACAAACTTGTTTTTCTCCAGCTCTGCACCTGCCCCTCGAGCCACGCAAAGACTCGAGCAGGTAGCAGGCATGAACGTTCTTCCCCTTATAATTATCAAAATCATGGTGGTTTGCCCTTGCTGAAGCTCAAGAGATATTTCTGGAGGTTGCCCAAACATCAGAATCAAGGGCAGCATGAGGTTATTTATGCCACTGTTGCCTGAGTGGGGGGAGTTTAATTGCTCTGAAGCCAGAGCTGAACATCTCCCGCATCGGCAAAGCGAATGCAGCATTGGTCTCGCAAAGGGCTGGGGGTTGGCTTCTTTTATTAAGCTGCACTCACAAGAGAGGTGCAGGAGGCAGAGCCAGAATGATCTCCCTGCTGCTTCTGCTGCTATTTCTGCAGCTGACGCCCCATGGAGTCTGTGGGAACCAGGAGGTGAAAAGCCAATTGAGTCTGAAGACGGAACCAAGGGAACCACTCAATTACTACCGGCCTGGAGACTTCCTCATTAGCGGGATCACAACTCCAAAGAAATATTTTGCACAACATCCATTCAACTTTTCCCAGGTCCCCTTCACCAGTTTTGTTTCGTAAGTAATTATATGCTGATGGATGTTATGCCTCACTTTCTATTTCCCAGGGAAACAGCCCCTGTTTCAGGGCAGGGGAGCCTTTGGCCTTTCAGATGTTGCTGGACGACGGCTCTCTTCATCCCTGAAAATTTGCCACAATAGAAACAGTGAATTATCCCATCTGCAGACAAGAGGCAAGGGTGGCACACAAGACACGCAGCCCCCTGCAGGCAAGTGAATGCCAGGAGTGGCATCAGAGGGAGGAGGGAACAGGCTTTCTTCTTAGGGCAGCAGCTCATGTCCAAATCCCTCTTCGCTAAATTAAACCTTTCCTCCTTCCTCCAAATCACTTTTCCTTTTGTGTTATGCCTTTTGAAATTATAAGCCCGAGGACCTCCTTAACAATGACATTTGTAAGCTGGTCTGGAAGGCTTTTTTGGCCAAACAGCATTATGAAAATGCTTTAAATAAAAAATAAAAAATTAAAAAATACAGCCCAGGGGACTTCTTCATCAGTGGAAGTCGATGAAAAGGTATTCATAAGCTTCATCTGTAAGTAAAGATGTACCAATGTGTTTGGTGCTTCCTCACCTCACTCCATTTGCTCCAAATGACCAGGACAGTCCCTGTTTTCTAGTCCCCATTACTGGGCATCTCTGACAAAACACTCCCCCCACTTGACCCCTCTTTGCCTTTGAAGAACGATTGAGTACTTCATGAACACTGACGCAGCATCTACTCCAGACAGAATCAGATATGATGGGATAATTAGGGGATTCTACCATCATTTCCACTGAAAGAACAGTCTGTAGCTAAAACGGGTCTTTCTTGATAGTTTAAACACAAATGCCAGTGCATGGCATCCTCCTCTGTCCTCAGCCTGATGGCCAGATATAAAGGTTGCAAGTGTAGTTAAGTGAATCAGGTCTTCTCATGATGTGTCCAAAGTATGATAACCTCAGTTTCATCATTTTAGCTTCTAGTGATAGTTCTGGCGTAATTTGTTCTAACACCCTATTATTTGTCTTTTTTGCAGTCCATAGTATGTGCAAAGCTCTCCTCCAACACCACAATTCCAATGAGCTGATTTTTCATTCAATTCATTCATTCATTCGGGATATATATAGAAAGCTTCCAGTCTGTGGGCCGTTGTTTTCCATATTTGCTGACAGCTTTTTGTCAAAATTTGGACAGATTCAGTTTCAGTAGCTTGTAGCAACTCTACTGGTATGCCATCTCTTCCTGGTGATTTGTTTCTTCCAAGTATTTTAAGAGCAGCTTTCACTTCAGGTTCTTCATCATTTCGTTCCTCCAGAATGAATCTGTCATCCTTGCATCTCTTTCATAGTGTTCTTCAGTGTATTGTTTGAAGCATAAGAAAGTGTGGTTACCCAGTTGTAGAAAGAGGCGAGTAGCCCAGTAGCCCGGTTGTAGAAGCAATAAGACACCAGATAGACTGCCACAGCTTTGTTAAGGAGAAGCTTTACTTGCAAAGCATGAATAGCTTTCTCGGCATACATAAACACAATACACACATTAGCACCTTCCGCATACGACTCCTTCATTACCCCACAACTTTACTGCAGCCACCCTTTGTTCTTTTATGCCCCTAAGCTTAATTGCTCTAATTAGCTGCAGCTGTAAACCTTATGCAACTGGAGTCTGGTTAACTGTTGCTGTTAACCCATTCCTGTCCTGTTATACCTGCCATCTATGGGAATCACATAAAATGCAAGTCATGGTGACTGCTAACATTCCCCACCCTTGTATTTCAATTTGATTACTGTACGATGCAGGTTCCAGTTTACACATACATACATATAATACAGAGTATACATAGATACATGTTACATACAGTACTTCAGTTTAGACATGTTAGATCAAGATTAGAATATTTTTCTGTTCTCTTTAGTATCTGGAGTTTCCAGTCACTGTCTCCATCTAACATTTGCAACCATTGTTCATAATCTTGATGGGTATATTCATCAACATCATCGTCTTCCTGTACAGGTTCGTTATTGTTCTGGATGGTTTGTATAGTGGCTATTGTAAATCTATCTGGCGGTTTACCCAGATTAGATCTCTGTGATCTACGCAGTTCAAGGACTGCTGCCTGGCTCTGCTCACCCCCTTCATTTATGTCAGCCTCTTCTTTTACTTGAGGAGTAAGAGGGCTGTTCGGCATTGCTGTAAACTCTATGTTACAGTCCTGAACTGTTTCTTTTACTTCAGGTTGCTCGACCTGTTCTACTTCTGAGTAAAAGTGTTGTGGCTTATCCACTGTATAACCATTCCCAAAATAGACTAGGTCTTCCTCTTGTTCTACCTTGTGTTCTGGGGTCACTACATATTTCCTTTGTACAAAGGGTTTCTTACAAGTAACCTTCCGGCTTGAGACCACTGTGTGAGAACGGAGTAACCACACCCTGTATGCCATACGTTCATACCCAAGGATTATTCCTTTAACCCATGATACCTCCGTTTTGTCAGGTACACGCGCCCAACAAACTTCACCAAAAGTTTTCAAGTGTGCATGTTTTGGTTTCTTTTTATACAGCATTTCGTAAGGAGTCATGTTAACAGCTTTAGAGAACAGTCTATTAATCAAGTGGTTCGCATACTAACAGCCTCACCCCAAAACCCTTGAGATAAACTGCTGCCTTGTAACATTGAACGCAACATGTTCTGCAAACATTTGTTCCTACGTTCCGCTATTCCGTTCTGGTGAGGAGACCAGCTGGCTGTGAGAGAGTGCTTAATGCCTCTTTCCTTAAGGTAGCGCTGTAAGGAGCTGGATAGAAATTCCCCACCTCTGTCTGAATGGAGTTGTGCTAACATGTATTGCTTCCATCTTCCTTTTATTTCATCTCAGTCAGTCAGTGTGTTCCCCTGTTGATTATTCAACATCCCTACTCTTGGTTTAAATTTCCCTTTCATTTCTCTAATCTTTTGGAACAGGGCTCTTGTTGTACCCTTTTTGTTGTCCCCTTCTATTTCTACACAGTAACTATTGTAATAGTTTTCTTTGTCTCTACGTACTAGTCGGTTATATTGTTGCATTTAGGGTTCTGACCTGTTTCTATCTCCTTTTGCTTTTGCTTTCCTTCTCTCTTTAACCATTTGAAGAGTTTCTTCAGTCATCCATTGTGGTCTTTTGTTTTTTAACTAGAGGTATTGTCTTTTTGCATTCTTCCCAGATAGTATCTCTGACTTCACTCCATAGTTCTTCTTGTTCTCTGTCAACTAAGCTTAAAGCCTCAAACCGGTTCCTTATTTGATCTTTATATGCTTCTGGGATGTTATTTAAATTGTATTTTGGCATTATGATTGCTTTGTTGGTCTTCTTTAGCTTTACTCTGATTTTTGATATTACCAGTTCATGATCTGTACTGCAGTCTGCTCCTGGTCTTGTTTTTGCAGAAAGTATGGAACTTCTCCATCTTCTGCTACCAATGATATAATCAATTTGGTTCCTATATTGACCATTTGGTGATGTCCACGTGTATAGTCGTCTTTTTGGTTGTTCAAAAAATGTGTTTACAAGAAACAAATTATTGGCTTCACAGAATTCAATAAGTCTTTCTCCTGCTTCGTTTCTGTCTCCTAAGCCCTATTTCCCCACAATTCCTAGTTCGGGTCTGTTCCCTACTTTTGCATTCCAATCCCCCATGATTATCAGCACATCTCGTTTTGGTGTGTGATCAATTTCTTCCTGTACTTCTGCATAAAATCTCTCCAATTCCTCTTCTTCTGCATTTGCTGTTGGAGCATAGACTTGGATGATGGTTATGTTGATAGGTTTCCCATTTAATTTCATTGGTATCACTCGCTCAGACCTTGCATTGTAGCTCCTAACTGCTTTTGCTACATCACTTCTCACTATTAAAGCAACCCCTTCTTCTTAATTTCACATTACCTGCATAAAATATTTTGTAGTTGCCTGATTGAAAATGTCCCATTCCCGTCCATTTTCATTCACTCACACCAAGTATGGTAATGTTGATACGTTCCATTTCTTGCTTAACAATTTCTAACTTTCCCTGGTTTATGCTTCTCACATTCCATGTTCCTATTGTGTGCGTTGTACAACTCTGGACTCTCCATACACATATGTGCGCATCAGCCTCTGGGCTTCCTTTCGGGTTTGACGCAGCTGCGTCATTAGTCACAGCGCTACTCGTACGTGTCCTTTGTCCTTCCCCAGTAGCTCGGTGAGTGTCATCTGACCTGGAGGTCTCATCTTCCAGCACTATCTCGTGTTGCATTTTGGATACTCTGTTCATATGGTTTTCATGGTAATCAGTATTCAGAGGTGGTTTACCACTGCCTTCCTCTGAGTCTGGATGCATTAGTCTCGTGTCTCAGCTTTGACCATTCCACTTTTGGTGCCCCTGCTACGAGTCTAGACTCTTCGTCAGCTGCTTGATGACATTGCTCTCAGCTTCTTCAACACTCTCAAACCCCTCACCACGTTAAGGTGTGCATCCTGGAGTGGGTCACTTTCTGTAGGAGAAAGTTATCTCCAACATAAGTCAGGAATTTCTTGGATGGGTTCTCTTTGGCAGAATTTGTCTCCCAAAAGATATCAGTGCAATTGAAGTATCCCATTGCTACTACATCATGCCTCCTCAAAACATTGGCAATTACTTTTCAAAAGTTTTATCCTCATCTTCTCCATGGTTTGGTGGTTTTCTTACCCCATTTAATTTAATCCACATACTCTAGGTGGGGCTACCAATCTCATCCCTCTGCATTTCTGTGCAGGGATATGTATTTTTAACATATAGCATGACTCTGCCTCCCTTTCTTTTGTTTCTGTTCTTTTTGAAGAACTTACATCGTTCAATCACTGTATTCCAGTCATGGGAGTCATCCCACCAAGTTTCAGTTCTACCTATCAAGTTGTATTTCCTGTATTAAGAGTTCAAGTTTGTCCTGTTTGTTTCCCATACTCTGATCATTAGTGTACAGACATTGAAGACCATGTGAGTTATGGCATGGCTTCCTTCCTATATTTTTATGAAAACTATTTGTGGGCCCCATTAGAGTCGTTCTCTCAGTTCCTGTTACTGTGCACAAACCTTTGTTAGTCATTACCACCAAGTTCATGACTCCTTCCCCCTTAGGATTCACTTTAAAGCCCTCCTGATGAATTTCTCCATGCTGTGGCCAAACACAGTCTTCCCTGTCCTTGTGAGGTGCAACCCATCGTCATTATTTGGGGATCAGCTTTTATGAGATATTTATTGCCTAGAACGGCCCTTAGATAAAGAAATGATGTGACCTTTTGTTTTCATTAAATGGTGAATAGTAGTTTGACACTTTGATTCATTTGTTGCAGTGTGACAAATAGGTTGTACTGGCACATCTTGTCCTTCTTGTTCGCCATCCAGGAGATCAACAAGGATCCCAGGCTCTTGCCTAACATCTCATTGGGATACAACCTCTATGAGAACTATTTCGATGCCAGGATGACTTCCGATGCCATGTTGAACCTGCTTGCAGGTGGGCAGAGCAGCCTTCCAAACTATAGTTGTGGAAAACGGAACAGCCTCTTGGCTGTTCTTGAAGGGACTGATCCTGTAATTTCAAAAGAGATTTCAGCCATCTCAGGCATCTACAAAATCCCACAGGTATGAAGGGGGGGCATGACAGGGCAGTGCAGAAGTCCAGCTGCATAAAATGCACCTTTTTTCCAGGAAAGTAAAAAGGGGGGGCACTAAGGATCTGAGCTACAGCCTAAGACAAGGTGTAAGACTTCTTCAAAAGCCCACCTTCACCTGCTTGGCATCCTCTGTTTCAAACTAAAACTCCCATCAGCCACAGCCAGGATAATTTTGTTAGATATTAGTTATTTTAGGTTAATAAATATATTTTCCTCATCCTGAAAGCAAAACCCAACACTAATATCTCCTTTTCCTCACTAGATCAGTTTTGTTGCTCAGGTTCTTGAGGATAAAACCCAGTTCTCTTTTGTCTACCGGATGGTCCCCAAAGAGGAGGAACAGTGCCTGGGGATTGTCAAGCTGCTCCTGCACTTCAGATGGACCTGGATCGTCCTCTTTATTCCAGATGATGACAGTGGAGAAAGGTTTGTGAGTGCCTTGACACCTCTGATGATAAGAAGTGGGATTTGTGTTGCATTGTTAGAAAGAATACATCAAACTTCATATTACATACTCCCCCTGATCGAACCATCTCTCAAATGGAGACAAGTCAGTGTATGTGTCCACTATCAAAATACCTACCTAGGATGGGTTCAAATCAGTGCCATACAGGAACTTCTTCAGAAAGAAATTGGTGCAAAAGTCTGGATCTCAACAGCTTTCAATGACATCAACTGGAATTTGTCTGTTGCACCTGAAAAATTCCAGTACATACATGGTTCTTTGACCTTCGTACTGAAGACCCAAAAAAGGACCAAACATGACCATTATGGGCCAAATTCCTATCTTCTCCAACAGTTTTGGTGGAAAGCATTTCGTTGTTCATATCTAAAGCATGTACTGTCTGAAAAGGGTTGGGCAAGGTGCACAGAGGAGGAGAACCTGGAAACTCTGCCCCAAGAGGAGCTGGAGAGAGCCCTGTCCCAGGACAGCTACCGCACTTACTTCCGTGTCCAAACCGTGGCACACGCCTTAAACGCTGCATATTCACCCAGATCAAAGTGGATGCTGAGGGGGAGGGGAGGAGACAGGTTGGACCGTCAAAGGCTACAGCCATGGCAGGTATTTCCTTTCCCTATTTGCAAACCGCTATCCGTTGTCCCAACTGCAAAGTCAAATTTCATAACGAGGCAACACTGCCAATTTCCAAGGCAAATCCAATTGGTAAGACTCCTGGTAGAGAGCAATTATTTTGCCCAATGTGGTTAATTCAGAACCCCCCCTCCCATCTAATTATCTCCCCTCTGTGTCTCTGCTGGGCCTTGAAGTTGCCCATCAAGCAGGACCTGAGTGCAAGAGAAGATCTATCTTTTATTTAAAATACAGGACCTGGATAGACTAGAAAATTGGGCTGAAATTAATAAAATGAAATTCAATAAAGACAAATGCAAGATTCTGCATTTAGGCCACAAAAACTAATTGCACGGGTACAGGATGGAAAATACCCGGCTTAGCAGTAGTGCGTGTGAGAAGGACCTTGGAATTGTAGTGGATCGCAAGTTGAACATGACCCAGCAATGTGATGCTGCGGCAAAAAAGGCAAAAGCGGTTTTGGGATGCATAAACAGAGCTATAGTTTCCAGGTCGAGGGAAGTAATAGTCCCACTATATTCTGCATTAGTCAGGCCTCATCTGGAATACTGCGTTCAGTTCTGGGCGCCTCATTTTAAGAAAGATATAGACAAGTTGGAGTGGGTTCAGAAGAGGGCGACGAGGATGATAGCCGGTATGGAGAAGAAGTCTTGTGAGGAAAGGTTGAAGGAACTTGGCATGTTCAGTCTGGTGAAGAGAAGGCTGAGGGGTGACATGATTGCACCCTTTAAGTACCTGAAGGGCTGTCACATAAAGGAGGGTACAGATTTGTTCACTGCTGCCCCAGAGGGTAGGACTAGGTCTAATGGTTTTAAGTTGCAGGAGCGTAGATTCAGATTGGACATTAGAAGGAACTTCTTGACAGTAAGGGCAGTCCGGCAATGGAACCGACTGCCTAGGGAGGTGGTGGGATCCCCTTCGCTGGATGTCTTCAAGCAGAGGCTGGACAGCTATCTGCGGGAGATGCTCTAGCTGTGGATTTCCTGCTGTGAGCAGGGGGTTGGACTCGATGGCCTACAAGGCCCCTTCCAACTCTATCATTCTATGATTGTATGATTCTATAGTACCTGTTTCTAAAGTTGCATCTATACCCATAAATTAGCATGTGCCAAACAGTGTCCTCTTTTCTGGGGTGGTGTAAATGGTACTGAAAACTGTTGCAGCCTGAAGATAAGAGCCTTCGCATGTGCAGAGTTCCACACAATCTGGAACCCTGAGTGATTCAGGTTTTGGGTCACAGGGAAACCTGCATGTGAAAGCTCTCCCTCCCTTCAGACATCTACATGAGGTAGAGGAGCTACTCTGCATAGGTGCACGTCACTCTCATATGCTGATCTTGACTGTCTGCCTGTGAAGGGCCCGCTCTGCAGTGGCCCCCATCCTATGGAATAACCTTCCCTATAGATACAACAGACACCTGGGGAAATGCTGTTCCACCATCTGCTTATAACCTGCCTATTCACATGGGAATCCTCGAGCACTAGCTTTTAATGCTGTCCCGACAAGAAATGTAATTATCTGTGGTATTTGTGACTTTTTTAAAAAAGTATTTTATTGCCTTTTGTATTGAGCCTATTCTGGAAACCGCCTTGTTACTTCATATGAAAGGTGGTCTAGAAATGTCTTAATCACTGAAATAGAGACTCTGAAGAGCGCTTATAGTCTAGAAGAGAAGTGCACCGGCCCCAATTCAGGAGAGCGCAGAGTGAGCAGGGCTGAGATATCCAACACAGCTTCGTAATGTGTCTTCATGCTGATGTTCCCCCCTGTCATTCCAGCTTCACCATTTCCTGAGAGAAATCCGGTTTCTGAACACTTCCATGGGTGGGCTGCATTTGGATGAGAAGGGGAAGCTGCCAGCCACCTACGATATCGAGAACTGGGTGATGTTTCCCAATGAGTCTCGGGTCAGAGTGAAAGTGGGGAGTATAGAGAGAGGAGCGTCAGCTGGCATAAAGTTCTCCATTAACCCAGAAGCCATTGTGTGGCCCAAGTGGTTTAACAAGGCAGGAGACGCTTCTTAAGCTCTAATAATTTCTTGAGTAATTCACATGGAACTGTAACTATAATCCCTTTCACCCTGAGGAAGTAGAGTCCTCTTGAATATGGAACTGGCAACCCAGGAAGCCACCCCCTCATGCAATAGTATGTAGAAGTAGTAGTAGTAGTAGTAGTCGTAGTAGTTACTCATAGTAGTACTTACTCGTACCACTAGTAGTAGTCGTTTTCAAGATACAATTTTAGGTAGCATTTTCAGCTGAGCCTTTGTTTAATTCCTCCACTTCTTCAGTGTGTTTTCCTGATGCTGTGATTTTACTACTGTTATTCTAGGATTGTTCTTTTGTTACTGTACCTTTTTGTATCGAAAGGTGGCATATAAATGTTGAAACAAACAGGCAAATACATCAAAGAGGTTTTCCTACCATGTCGATCTGCATCAATAGCGCTTCCTTAAAAAGGAGGCTGGGATCACTTGGGGTCAGGGGAACAAGAGATGCTGTTGGTCCCTTTCTGGCTGGGAAGGTGTGGATGGAACCCATTTCCATAGACATAAATACTTTCCCCTTGACGCCCCTTCTTCTCTTTATGGTTAGACCGTCCCTCGCTCCAGGTGTACCAAAAGCTGTCCCCCTGGATATTCCAAGGTTGCTCAAGAAGGAGAGCCAACTTGCTGCTATGGTTGTGCTCCGTGTGCAGAAGGAACATTCTCCCCTCAGGAAGGTGGGTGACTTCAAGGGAGAAGGCATGAAATAAGTCAATGAATAAACCTCTCCCACATCATGGGCTCCTGCTGGGAGGAAGGGTGGGATATAAATCCAATACTAAATAAATAAATAAAAATAGATCAGCATCTTGTTTCAAAATGGTTTAGATGATTATGGATATCAGTGACACTGAAGACACTCTTGATGCTTAAAACAATTTTTTCCCAGATGCAGATCATTGCACCAAATGTCCAGAAGATCAATATCCAAATAAGGACCAAGATCAGTGTATCCCAAAGATCATAACCTTCCTGGCTTATGAAGAACATTTGGGGATCCTCTTGCCTTCCTTTGCCCTATTCTTATCCTTAATTACAGGCTGTGTGTTAGGAATCTTCATTAAATTCCTTGAAACTCCAATAGTGAAAGCCAACAACAGGGACCTCTCCTATATCCTTCTTGTCTCCCTCCTGCTCTCCTTTTTGTCCTCCTTCCTGTTTATTGGCCGGCCAAAGAAAGTGACCTGCCTTCTACGACAAATGGCCTTCAGCATCATCTTCTCAGTTGCCGTGTCTTCTGTGTTGGCAAAAACCATCACTGTGGTGCTAGCCTTCCTGGCTACAAAGCCAGGCAACAAAGCGAGGAGATGGCTGGGGAAGAGTCTGGCCAACTCCATTGTCATTTCCTGTTCCAGTGTCCAAGTTGTCATCTGCACCATCTGGCTGGGCATCTCTCCCCCATTCCCAGACTCCGACATGCACTCCCTGCCTGGAGAGATCATCCTGCAATGCAATGAAGGGTCTGTCGCCATGTTTTATGTTTCCCTCAGCTACATGGGCTTCCTGGCTGCCATCTGCTTCATGGTGGCTTTCATGGCCAGGAAGCTGCCTGGGGCCTTCAATGAAGCCAAGCTGATCACCTTCAGCATGCTGGTCTTCTGCAGTGTTTGGGTGTCCTTTGTGCCCACCTACCTGAGCACGAAGGGGAAATACATGGTAGCCGTGCAGGTCTTCTCCATCTTGGCTTCCAGTGCTGGGCTCCTGGGCTGCATCTTCATCCCGAAGTGCTACATTATTGTACTTAGGCCTGATCTGAATACAAAGGAGCACTTGACCACAAAAATGAAGGATGTCATCTGATTTTTAAAATATTTAGTTTTGACAATTGTTGTCCAGCTCAGCAGTAATTAAGTCCACATGGATCTCTTGGGAATGTTTCATGTGCATTGCTCTGTCACAAGCTGATTCATAGAATCGTAGAATAGTAGAGTTGGAAGTGTCCTATAAGGCCATCAAGTCCAATTCCCACTAGTTATCTGATCAGCCACAACAGTGTTAATGCTGATAGTGTTCATCTGGGATCACCCGAACTGATTTGCATAGTCAGTTATTTTCTAGGAAATAGTGCACACTTCAGGCATCTTAACATCATCACCAACAACATTTACTGTTGTTTGTTTCACAACTTTTGAACAAGAATGTGCCCATATTGAATCATATCAAATGAAAAATAAGAATAAGGATTAAAAAGAAAGGCTTAGAAACAATCAGAAACAATCCTATCAGCCGTGGAAAACCACTAGAAAAAACCCCTGATCCATGTGGACAAAAAAGAGAGCATATAAATAGGAAATCCCATGTCAAATTTGAAGTTTGCAAATTTCGAGCACATCCTTAC
Source organism: Rhineura floridana (assembly GCF_030035675.1). NCBI lineage: Eukaryota > Metazoa > Chordata > Lepidosauria > Squamata > Rhineuridae > Rhineura > Rhineura floridana. The sequence continues at coordinate 225,953,998 of NC_084482.1, read as the reverse complement.
TGGGTGCTAACGTTTCACCTTGGGGCTCATGTGATGGCAGACTCCACTCTGCTAAGATAAATAAATACATCCCTACACATCCTTGTTTTCTAGGTGATTTTTTTCTTTGTGGTGAACCATTGGCTCATGGGTTGCGTCCACTGCTAGCCCATTGAGATTTATACCCCACCTTTCTTTTCATGATAGAAACCTAAGGCGATTTACATACAGTTCCCAGGCGGTCTCCCATCCAGGCACTGATCAGACCTGACCCTGCTTAGCATCCACAGGGTGCTGGCCTCATGTGCCTTCAGACCATAATCTTGGAGATTTAGATAATGAGTAGCTTAGGTGACCCCCATGACCCTCCCCAGCCCCACTTCCAGGATTACTGGGGTAGCTTTTCTGATGGGGTGGCACTGCAGCAATGACCTTCCAGCAGGGGCATCAATACCGCTTACCAGGCAGAAAGGCAACACGGCAGAGAGGTTGGGACTGCCCTGGTGGGAGACCATTGCTGCAATTCCACCCTGCAGGGTAAGCTGCTCCTTATTCTCACCCAGGTTTACCACCTCAGGAAACACTTGACCTGAGTCCCTGAGAGGGACATTCATGACAACGGTGGAGAGTCGCTTCTCAACAGAAGCCATCCTGATTGCTCCTTATATACAGGAGGAACACGTTAGGAGGGCAACTCAGAAAAGTTCTGCCATGCTAACCCTATCCCAGTGGCTTGCCCAAGGCATTCCTCAGAAGCTTATGAGAGGTTGCTCAATGGAGATGTCAAATAAACTTCCCAGACAACAGCTGTTTAGTCACTGGCGCTGATGTTCTCCTGCAACGCACGGGCACAGGCGATTGTTCAACATGCTCTCGGTTCATAGAGGATGATGTCGAGGCCCACCATACCTGGTTTGTGCTCCATGTGACCCAATGCTTTGTGACACACAGGGCGGCTTCTTCGAAAAGACCCTGTCAGGGGACAGTGTCATGGGGAAAGGTTCCCTGAAGACATATAGCTGTAGTTTCATGGTAGTGCATCTCTCTTGCCTGCAGAAGGTCCCAATTTCCATACCTGGAATTTCCAGGTAGGGCTTGTTGCAGCAAACCCACTTCCCACAATATTTGACTTCCTGCAAAAAGGAAAGTGATGGACCATCATCTGGCCTCCCTGCAAACAGAGCAGAATGAATGCTCATTGAATAGTCAAATGTCTAATCCCTCTGCAAACAAATCAGGATGAATGTTCGATGGAACACTTGGTCTGGAAGCATCCCAAAGATGTAACCCTCCCCCATCTATCCTATATATATATTCTGGACTTCTGGGTCTCTCCATCTTTTCGAATTATTCTGTCGGTCTGGCCTTGATATAGTTGCACTGTTGTTCTTTTGATATCTTTCTCCCACCCATCGCCATCCCCTGAATTCCCATCTACCTCATAAAATCAATTTGTTTAGCAAGATCTCTCTCAGCAGATTGCATAAAATGGTATGATATATTCATTAACAACTGGCAATACAGACTTTATTTGAGCTTTGCCACCCCTTATGCCTTTTAACCAATCACCCTGCTTGGGCAAAAGGTTTGGCAGATACATATTTTATAGAGAAAACCTTCCCACTCCAAAAACCGTCTCTAGAAAACTGAGATGAATGGGTTGGGGTAGAGGACTTCCCACATTTCCAGTCCTAAGAGCCAAGTGGATGTTAAAAGCACAGGAGCAGAGTTGGAAAATAAGCTGGCATTCCAAATCCTTTGACATGTTCAAGAGGATTAGCCAATAGGAGGCAGGGCCAGGAGGAGGGAGCCAACCAAGAGGCAGGTTTCCAGAAGGCCAAGTCTCCATGCTCTGAAGGGAGCTTCTGACTGGAGGGGTGCCATTTTTAAAACGTGTGCAGTTTGTTGCAGTTCAGCCTCGATAAAGTACCAACGTAAGAAGAGTTTGCTAGATCAGGCCAGTGGCTTGTCTAGTCCGGTATTCTCACAGTGGCTAACCAGGTGCCTATGGGAAGCCTGCAAGCAGACCTGAGCACAAGAGCATTCTCCCCTCCTGCGGCTTCTAGTAACTGGTATTCAGAAGCATCTTGCCTTCCCAAAGGCAGGGCACAGCTGTTGTGGCTCAGAGCCACTGATAGCCTTCTCCTCCATAAATCTGTCAAAACCTCTATTCAAGCTGGCCAAGTTGGTGGCCATCACTGCCTACTCTGGGAATGAGTTGCATAGCTCAACTATGCACTAAATGAAGAAGTACTTTCTTTCATCTGTCCTGAATCTTTATTTATTTTATTTATTTATTTATTTATTGGATTTATATCCCGCCCTTCGTCCCAGCAGGAGCCCAGGGCGGCAAACGGAAGTGCTAAAAACACTTTCAAATATCATAAAAACAGATCTTAAAATACCTTAAAACAAAACAACATTAAAAACATTTTTAAAAAAATCTTTAAAAAAGGGTTAAAAACATTATTTAAAAAACATATTAAAAAGCAATTCCAACAGACGCAGACTGGGATAGGTCTCGACTTAAAAGGCTTGTTAAAAGAGGAAAGTCTTCAAAAGGCTCCGAAAATATAGCAGAGATGGCGAATGCCTAATATTCAAGGGGAGGGGATTCCACAGGGTTGGTGCCGCCACACTAAAGGTCCGTTCCTTATATTGTGCAGAATGGACCTCCTGATAAGATGGTATCTGCAGGAGGCCCTCACCTGCAGAGCGCAGTGATCGGCTGGGTATGTAAGGGATAAGATGGTCTTTTAGGTATCCTGGTCCTGAGCTGCATAGGGCTATGTACACCAAAAACAAGGAACTTGAACTTGGCCCGGTAGCAAATGGGCAATCTTCAAGCATTCCATTTCATTGGATGATGTCCATGTTATGAGAGAGGGTGAACAATGTCTCCATCAACTTTCTCTATGCCATGCGTAATTTTATACACTTCTATCACTGGTTGATGTTAATAGACCCCAAACCATGAACCATGAAAATGGCTTTTCTTTCTTTCTTTCTTTCTTTCTTTCTTTCTTTCTTTCTTTCTTTCTTTCTTTCTTTCTTTCTTTCTTTCTTTCTTTCTTTCTTTCTTTCTTGATTGATTGATTGATTGATTGATTGATTGATTGATTGATTGATTGATTGGATTTATATCCCGCCCTTCCTCCCAGTCGAGACCTCGGGGTTGTAGTGGACAGCACGATGAAAATGTCGACCCAGTGTGCGGCAGCTGTGAAAAAGGCAAATTCCATGCTAGCGATAATTAGGAAAGGTATTGAAAATAAAACAGACGATATCATAATGCCGTTGTATAAATCTATGGTGCGGCCGCATTTGGAATACTGTGTACAGTTCTGGTCGCCTCATCTCAAAAAGGATATTATAGAATTGGAAAAGGTTCAGAAGAGGGCAAACAGAATGATCAAGGGGATGGAGCGACTCCCTTACGAAGAAAGGTTGCAGCATTTGGGGCTTTTTAGTTTAGAGAAAAGGCGGGTCAGAGGAGACATGATAGAAGTGTATAAAATTATGCATGGCATTGAGAAAGTGGATAGAGAAAAGTTCTTCTCCCTCTCTCATAATGCTAGAACTCGTGGACATTCAAAGAAGCTGAACGCTGGAAGATTCAGGACAGACAAAAGGAAGTACTTCTTTACTCAGCACATAGTTAAACTATGGAATTTGCTCCCACAAGATGCAGTAATCGCCACCAGCTTGGATGGCTTTAAAAGAAGATTAGACCAATTCATGGAGGACAGGGCTATCAATGTCTACTAGCCGTGATGGCTGTGCTCTGCTACCCTAGTCAGAGGCAGCATGCTTCTGAAACCCAGTTGCCGGAAGCCTCAGGAGGGGAGAGTGTTCTTGCACTCGGGTCCTGCTTGCAGGCTTCCCCCAGGCACCTGGTTGGCCACTGTGAGAACAGGATGCTGGACTAGATGGGCCACTGGCCTGATCCAGCAGGCTCTTCTTATGTTCTTAAGATCTTATCTGTTGCCTCTGACTCGCCTTTTCTCTGAACCATAAAGCCCCAAATGCTGCCACCTTCCCTCATATGGGAGTTGCTCCATCCCCTTGATTGTTTTGGTTGCCCTTTTCTGGACCTTTTCCAACTCTACTGTTTTTGGGGTGAGGCGACCAGAAATGTGCACAGTATTCCAAATGTGGCAGCACCATAGATGTTTATGCAATGACATTACGATATCGGAAGTTTCATCTTCAATACATTTCCTAATGATCCCTAGCAGGGAATTTGCCTTTCTTATGGTTGCTAGCAAGAAGAAGTTTGTTATGTATTTATACAAGGCCGGAGCACAAGAACAACAAACAATGAATAATTGAGCGGTTTAAGCAGTTACCAATTAAATAATTAAAACAGTTAGGTGACAGTAGAGCAAAAAACACAGAGGAAAACAAAGTCCTGTCTAGAGAAATGACTGTAAGAAGCATGTCATTTAAATACATTCCTTTGTTGGAATAAAAGATAATGTAACCCAGAAATTAATCTCATCATCCGTCCTTGACAGAGTTAAGTCTAGGCTGGGACTCATCCTTCTTGTGACATCATACATGATGTCGCAATGTCATGTCGGTTTCAGACTAGGCTGTCTCATGCTGGCTGTGGTCAATAAAGCCCTGATACATCCGCCTGACTGCTGGATCAGGCCAGTGGCCCATCTAGGCCGACATCTATTCTCACAGTGGCTGACCAGATGCCCCAAAGGGAAGCCTGTAAGCAAGACCTGATCACAAGAGCGTACTGCCTCTGACAGTGGAGGTGAAACATATCCATCACAGTTAGTAGCCATTGATAGCCTTTGTTGTTGTTATTATGTGTCTTCAAGTCGACTACGACTTATGGCGACCCTATGAATCGGTGACCTCCAAGAGCATCTGTTGTGTCAGCCATGTGGTGCCATTGTCGTACCGCTCTAACATTTAGGATTTTTTCCCTGATGTTCAGCCAAAATCTGGCTTCCTGTAACTTGAGCCCAATATTTCATGTCCTGCACTCTGGGACAATTGAGAAGAGATCCTGGCTCTCCTCTGTGTGGCAACCTTTCATGTACTTAAAGAGTATGATCATATCTCCCCTCAGTTTTCTCCAGGCTAAATATGCCCAGTTCTTTCAGTCTCTCCTCACAGGGCTTTGTTTCCAGTCCCCTGATCATCTTTCTTGCCCTCCTCTGAAACTGTTCCAGTTTGTCTGCATGATCCTTAAAATGTGGTGTCCAGAACTGGATGAAGTACTCAAAATGACTAACCAGTGCCAAATAGAGGGGAATTAGTACTTCAAAATGAGGCCTAACCAATGCTGAACAGAGGAGAGCTAGTACTTCATGTGATTTGGAAACTATACTTCTGTTAACTTCTGTTAATGCAGCCTAAGATAGCATTGGCCTGTTTTACAGCCACATCGCACTGTTGGTTCATATCCAGCTTGTGAGTATGAACAAAAATTCCAAGTGTGCTGGGCCAGGACAGAGCCCTGAAGTGCCCCCCCTTGTTGTCTCCTTCCAGATTGAGAAGGAACCATTGATAAGCACTCTTTGAGTACAATTGTGTAGCCGCCCAGCCCACATTTAGCTAGCTCACTAATCAGAATAACATGGGGCACTATGTCAAAAGCTTTGCCGAAGTTGAGATATATTATATCCACAGCATTCCCACAGTCTACCAGGAAGGTTACCCAATCAAAAAATGAGATAAGATTAGTCTGGCAAGATTTCTTCTTGATAAATCCTTGCTGGCTTCTAGTAATCACTGCATTGTTTTCAAGGTGCTTACAAACTGACCGCTTTATAATCTGCTCCAGAATTTTCCCAGGGATTGATTTCAGGCTGACTGGTCTGGAGTTCCAAGGTGCCTTGTTAGGATCCCACCTGCTGCCACCACCTGTCAGGTCCCACCAGTCCGGATCCTGGTTTTTATTTGTTCTCTCACGGGCTCTAGCACAGATCTCACAAGATCCCACTGCTAGGCAGCACCACCAGCCACTCCCTATTTCACAATATTGCCTTGGAACTTTGCCTTAGTCTCCTTCTGGATGGATTGATTCCATAAAGGAAGCCACAGACCTGAACTTACAAGATCTGAACAGGGTGGTTCACGACAGATGCTCTTGGAGGTCGCTGATTCATAGGGTGGCCATAAGTCATAGTCTACTTGGAGGCACATAACAACAACAACATCCCTAGACCTGAGAATCTTTGGTGGGATTTTTCTCTTTTGATCTGCCATTGTGGATATCTCCTAAGTTCAGAGAAGTGCTTAGGGTGTGCGTTGGTTAGCACAGTGTTTGGCAAGTGGAGCTCTGCAGGGCCACGAGATTGAAAGGGAACTCGGGTGAACCCTGTGCATTCATTAAAAGGAGATTGTCCAGATTATTTCATCACCTTTTCCCCTACACTGATCCCTGTCAAGAGTATGGAACGTCTTCACTGAGTTCTCAAAAACATGTTTTCTCCCACCTGTGCTCCTGCGCCTCGAGCCACACAGAGACTCCAGGCAATGTTTCTCTCCTTATAATTATCATTTTTCTTGCCAAAGATCCAAGGATTTACCCAAAGATTGCCTGTGAGACCAATTGCATGAACACCAGAATCAAGGGCAAGGTAATTCCTTGAATTCTGCCTGCAAAGTTTGGTGCCTAACGTATCTCCTGGGCTATTGAGAGCCTGTCTTTTCCATCTCGCATGGTCATGAGATTGTTTGAGCCCTTTAGGCAGAGTCTATGAAGGAACCACTGTGTGATAATTTTATCAGCTTTTTTTTAATATACAGTAACATTGAGCAATTTTCCTTTCCTCAACGCCAACTTCTGCTGTTATTTCGTCAGATTTTTTCCTTTTGTTTCATAGACTCTACTGATTCCCCTCGAGCCTAACAACTGTTGTTGTTTTTACAGAATCAGGCAACATCTTGATTCTGCTTGTGCCGGCCTGCCCATTCTGCTCCGACAATCCCAGCTTCCAGATCCTGCAACATGACTTTTTCCTTATGCTGTTTGTTCCAACATGCCCTCACACTGCAGTGCACCCAAGAGGGCGTCTCCCACTTTACTCCTTACTGGCCCTCCATTCATTCCTTTTCCCTTCTCTCTGGCATAACTGCCCCCAACTGCCCCCTTTCCCCACATTCCAGCCCCCTTAGCAACTGTTGCCAAGGCTACTAAAAACTGCCTCACCCTTAATTAATAACATTTAGTTTCCCCCTATTTTCCTCCCGGCAACTAGTCTGGATGAGATGCTTGTTTCACGTTTCTGTTTCAGATTTAACATATTTCAAAAGTGTTAACGTTTCTATTCAATACAAACCTGGGTTACTCTTTGTAGGCCCAGAACAAGAGGTTGTGTGTTGAAGAACAGGTGAAGACACAGCTGCGTAGGACAATGAAAGTCACCACAAGAACAAAAGCAGTGAGATGGTTTTGTCTTGTTGCAGTTTATTTTATTTGTAATTCAATTTATATCTCGCCCTTATATCCTCCTAGAAGGAGCCCAGGGTGGCAAACAAAAACACCAAAAACACTTTAAAACATTTTAAAAACAAAAGGCTTTAAAATGTAATAAAACAAAACATTTTTAAAAAGATCTTTAAAAAACAAATTTCCAAAGCAACATATTGGAAACGGATTTGCCCACAGCTGGACGCATCTCCCTTTCCCACTGCTTTTAGGACCGCCCACAGCAAAGTACTGGGCCAATCGTCATGTCTGCCTCAGCCTACAGCAAAGGGTTTTGATTGGACACACCTGGAATGGCAACAGGGTTGATGTCCAATGAGTAGTGAAGTCCGCATGAAGCTGACTTCAAGGTAAAATGTGCTCAATCTCCAATTTCCCAGGCTTTGGAGTAAAAAGGGGCAGAGATTGGGTAACATTGTGTGCCCCTGCTTTCAGAAAACAGAGGTGGAGACTCATTGAAACCAGTACAGCTGCAAGTGTGTCTCCACGCTGAGCTCCAGCCCAGCCCATAATAACTGGAGACAATTTTTCATGCTGCCATTGCCCATTACTACAAGAAGGCTCCTTCCAAGGACCCCACCTGCCCTATGGGGAGGAAGGAGAGAGGGAGGGAGGCTGGCAAAGGCAGCGTCAAGGGGGCCTGCTCCACTCAGACTGTCCCCTCACCCCACAGGGCCAGGTTGACATCTTACATCATTTATTCACTGTGGTATTTTGAAGTGAGAAACCACCATGGGTACCTTGGCAGAAAGGCATCATAGAAATATGTAAATAAATGTAAATCAATCATAGGCCAGGGAAGAATTATTCCTTCCCTTGTTTGTAATAAAAGTTGTTTTGCATGTGCTGACTTCCAGACTCCCTTCCCAGAGTGTGAGCTTGTAGTGTGGCCTCCCATGGCTGAATTAAAAAAGAATTCAACACTCATTTTCCTGCTTTCCATTCACCAGTTGCACGCCTCTCTCCTCCTTCTCCGCTTAACTGCCACTCTCCTGCCCCCAAACACCCCCATCGCCCTGGACACGGTTGCTTGGAACTCTGCAGGCTCTCCTGAACAAGAGTTTGACTCAGAAACTACCGTGAGGGGGATGTGAATGCAGGCGGATGAGGGCTGAGTGGCAAAATTCTGGTTGAGGTCCCACGGTTTGATCTGAAGGCCCATGACGGCATCACCTTGATGAAGTTAAGCGGGTCTGCATCTGGTCAGTGCCATGATGGTGTAATGAAATGAGATATAGTTTGGGAACTGTAGTATGTAGTGTTAATTTGACACAGCAGAGAATGAGTTAACCTGACCTAACATAGAAACAGCAGAAAACAAAAATTCCTAATGGTGCCTGTGAAGGCTGAATGTTCTGTTAGCTTGTTCATCCCATGTAACAAGATACTATGTAGAGACTGAGCTAAGAATGCATTGTGCCTGGGGGAGGTAGGAACAGCACAAGGAGCGCTCAAGGTTAGAATGCTAACTCAATGCAAAGACAATGAAGCACATTGAAGAGATACAAGCAAGAAGGGAGGGGCTGTCTTAAGGAGGGCTTGAGAGTGTATATCAACTGTACCTTTGTAATCACGCTTCAGACTGATTTTCCGGCACTAGCCGAATATCTGGTCTCTCTTTTGCAAAAGATATTGGTAATCAATAAAGGTGTTGTTTTATATCTTGGTTTCCCATCTGGTGTGATTATTGGAGCTTCCCCCAGATGAAAAGAACCTTTTGGTGTAACAATTTTGGCGAGAACAGCCACGAGGTCTGGCTGACCTGCTGGCCTTCCAGGTCGCCCTTGGCGAGCCAAGGAGAGCACTCCAGGTTGTTTTAACCTGGCTTGGGGCCAAGAAAAGGCGGAGAGTGGAAGTCACAGCAGTTTTCAACCAGAGCTCCAATAAGTGAAACAAGAGAAGCCAATACCTTAGGGAGTAACAGGAAGCTGTCGATGACTGTGTGTGGTCGTGAGAGTCAGAAGGCCTACTGAGAAGCCTGGTAAGATCTGCTTGAGTAAGGGTGACTTCACGAGGGGCCCGTGGGACGAGAGCCTGTTGAAAAGCCCAGGGAACTGACCTATAGCAGGCAGTTGAAAAACCCAGTAAGATGGGAACAGGGGCATCACTGGAAGAGAAGCTCCCATGTGAGTAAAGTTTGTAGTATTTTCCCAGGAAATAAGAGTGGTATTAGGAATGATTTTGTCTAAATAGACGTGTATGAATTGGGTACTCAAATGTGAATTGGTTATATGTGAGGTGTGAAGGTTTCTTTGAGTGTCTGTGTGAAGGTTTTCTGTGGGAATGTTATAAGGGAACTTTCCTCCCTTTACTGTTACTTCCTAAAACATGTTGTTTTTCCTTGCTGCTTGGATCGGCTGTGTTGTCCATTCTACTATTTCTGCTGGCTGTCCTTGTTTTTCACAAGATTTAAAGAACCTAATTTGTTCCTTTGGTAGCTTTTAGCAATCTTTTAAGTTAATGTGAAGAGATTTGCTCTGCTGGTCCAAGCAAGTGATTAAAGAAGAAACAATGTGGAGGAACAAGGGTAGTTGTTAAGATTGAGGCATACAGGATGTAGACAGAAGGTTTGAGCTACGTAGACAGTGAAAAGGTTAAAGAGCCATTTGTGATGGGTAAGAAATGTCTTGGGAAAATTAGTGGATTGTTTTAGGGAAAAGAAAAGAGAATAATTTCTGTTCTAGTTTTCATTACTGCAGCTTGTTCTCTGTGTATGTGCATGTCTAAATTTACAACCCCTCCTTCCTTTCCCCCACTTGACAAGTAAACAGCCAAGAGAGCAACGCAGCCGCTGCCCCTTGCAGCCTGGTATAATTCTGTTATATCTTTCAGTTCATTGTGTAATTGCGGTTGTTTCCGTGCATATAAATCATGATTTAATTACAGGAATTAGTTCTCGACTGACCCGAGATTTTCTGCTGATAACTGTGCGGACAGAGGGTTTTCTTTTGCATTTGTATATGATCAAAAGTCTAATCTTTTTATCCCATTTGCCTTTCCGATTATAGGACGAAGTAGAAGCCAGGTGTTAACAATGTTTATTTTGTTTTTATATGGGTATAGAGGAGAACCTTCAGGATCTCCTTTTTGCCACTCTGGTATAGTGTTAAGAAATTAAGAAGTTTTCTACTGTTTGATTTAAAGCATAAGTATAGTTTGGTAATTTAAGAATGCAGCTGTAAATTGTTTTTCTTTCTCTCTCCTTGTATTCCTCTGTGCAAGATTTTATTTCCTCCGGAGCTCCCTTCTCTTATTAAGTTTCTTAAAGTTGTTTTCTCCAGTCTGTGTAGAAGCTGCAAAGTAATCCCCCTTCTTCCTAAAGGCTGCTTTCCGTGGCTACTTTCATGGGTAACCTCTGTACATGATCAGAGGCTAGAGAAACTCAAAGGTTTTTTAGAATGTGTAGTCCTGTTGTGTGTTTGTCTGTCTGAAACTTTTTTAATTGTATCTTTTTCCACTACTAATGGGAATACTCAGTGCAATGTACAAAGCTGCTAAATTGTTAGTTGCAACACAATATTTTGGTTTTTGTTCACTTTTGTTCTGAAGTCTTTTTATATTTTCTTTCCTGTGCTGAGGCATTTTCCCCAAAGGAACGTTTCCTTTTGTGTGTGTGTCACAGGAGATTTTATTGCAGGCATTTTTGACTGGAGCCTCACAGATCACTGACATGAAGCCGGTACCCACGCCCTGGGCCAGGACATAGCTATGTACCTGGCGTGCCATTCTCCAGCATGTGCTACCATAACAGCATAGGGGCCTGCTTCATTCTTCCCCAACTACAGGAACTGACAGGTCTACTTGACCATTGACCTGAAATGGACACCACTATTTCTTCTGGCGAGATGTCCCATGTTGTGCAAGCTTGCAATCTTTATCACAGTCACTCGGGGGGAGGGGGAATTATTATTCTTTTCATTATTCCAGTTTTTCTGCCTAGCATCGGCAAACCATACACAGTTCAGTTACAGCTTCCACTGAACATGACCAGCTGGTTTCCAGAGGATGAACTTTGTGCAAGCCATCCCACAGCATGTTTCAACACCATGATACTTGTTTTTTGTCCATTATAATATTGTATGTAATTATTTATGCATTGTCCTTTAAGGATGTGTTGACCGTTGTTGTTGTTTTTTTCCCTTTCATAATTTATATGTTATGGCTGTTTTGCTCCTAGGATTTTTTTTTACTTTTCCAATCCCTCTGAGTGATTTCGTAATGGGGGTTTACAGAATTTGACTATTTCAGATGTGGGGTTCACCAGTGTAGAGTATTGGCCCATTGCATCATTATTTTCTCGCCCATTTGTTTATTTTCCCATTCTGTCATAATAATGGTTAGGAATAGTGCAATGTTTAGGAGTGCAAGTTACACGTCAGATAACACATGATCGTCATGCAGTCACTCATATTATAGATAAGCTCTCACAAATAGAGGCACATGGATGGTGGAATTCCCTGTTTGGCTGGGGTGAGGACGCCAAAGGAGGTTTAAATCTTATAATGCACCCCATTGTGGTGATTTTAATGCTTCAAATAATTCTGGTCTTTGTCTCAATGGCCCTTGTGAGATGGATCCTATCACATATAGCACAATTACACCAATTGGAAGTCAGCATTGGAGCCCGGGGGCAGAACTGTGAAAGGATGTATATGTCTACATTTCAAAGAGGGGGGGGAGTGGTACGGCTTGGCTAACCCCAGGTTAGTTCAAGTGGACTCTAGGAGGTGCAAGGCCAAGAGCTATAACTCCCACCCCCACTCTCACACACCCCACCTGATGGTATGGCTGGTGATGCGTTCCAGAGGTTTTGTGCAAAGGAAAACAAGGGCAGAGTTAAACACTGTTGCATAAATGTTATCTTATTCCTTGGCATATACACCCCCACCCACAGTGAATCCCATTGTTCATTAGAGAGAGCCTTAGTTTTTTTGGTGTCAGTTAGAAATACACATGCAGATATACACACACGCATATGGGGACTCCTCACACTACGACTCCCCCTTTTTCCCATTGACCACACATGGCAAATGGGGAACTCAATATACATACTGCATGCCCAACAAAAATAGATGAAACCACCCTTGCAATTGAGCACAACGTGACCACATATCACCCACCAAATACACTGACCCCAAGGTTCTGTGTAGAGAAAGGAACCCCCAAATCCCGATCTTGGTTTATGTGGATAATATTCTGGTCTGTGGGGAAAACCGGGGGGCCTGCCTAGAGGCTACTAGGTCTCTTCTGAAGGAATTGGCTAAAAAGGGATATAAAGTGTCTAAGGACAAGGTGCAGTGGTGCCAGGAAGAAGTTACGTTTCTGGGATACCAAATCAAGAAAGGCAAAAGGGCCTTGGGCGCTGAACGAAGGGAAGCAATATGTGGTATGCCAAGCCCCAGAACTCCAAAAGAACTGAGAGCTTTTTTTGGGACTAGTGGGGTTTTGCAGGCAATGGATCCCTGAGTTTGGAATAAAAGTGGCTGTTTTGTATGAATCCCTGACAAAGGAGGGGCTAAAGGATTGGAAATGAGATAAGTTAATGGAAACAGCATTTAGGAAGTTGAAACAAGCCCTAAGCAACCCTCCTGTGCTAAGCCCTACCAGATGGACAGAAGCCATACCGACTGTATGTGACCGAAAACAAGGGAGTAGCTTCACGAGTCCTGACACAGAAATGGGGAGACAAATGGCGACCCATAGGATACTATTCTAAAGTATTGGATCCTGTTGCCAAAGGGTGGCCCACCTGCTTGAGAGCGGTAGCAGCAGCAGCGTGTCTGTTGCAAAAGGCTGAGAAAATTGTCATGGGGGCACAGCTGGAAATCACAGGCACACATGATGTAGCCAGAATACTGGGAACAAAGGCGGATAAAGTTCTCAATTCTTCAAGGCAGTCTTCCTATGAGAATTTGTTAACTGGACGTAATAATCTGACCCTGTCAGTTTGCAATACCTTGAACCCAACTACCTTAATCCCTGAACCAGGGGAGTTGTTACACGATTGCCTGGAGGTTTTAGATCAAGATACCTCCATAAGGCCAGGACTGAGAGACATACCAATAGAAGAGGAAAATGATTAAGTTTCAACCCCTAAATGCTTTTGAGGGGGGATTGTAATGAAATGAGATATAGTTTGGGAACTGTAGTATGTAGTGTTAATTTGACACAGCAGAGAATGAGTTAACCTGACCTAACATAGAAACAGCAGAAAACAAAAATTCCTAATGGTGCCTCTGAAGGCTGAATGTTCTGTTACCAGCTTGTTCATCCCATGTAACAAGATACCATGTAGAGAATGAGCTAAGAATGCATTGTGCCTGGGGGAGGTAGGAACAGCACAAGGAGCGCTCAAGGTTAGAATGCTAGCTCAATGCAAAGACAATGAAGACAATTGAAGAGATACAAGCAAGAAGGGAGGGGCTGTCTTAAGGAGGGCTTGAGAGTGTATATCAACTGTACCTTTGTAATCACACTTCAGACTGATTTTCTGGCACTAGCCGAATATCTGGTCTCTCTTTTGCAAAAGATATTGGTAATCAATAAAGGTGTTGTTTTATATCTTGGTTTCCCATCTGGTGTGATTATTGGAGCTTCTCCCAGATGAAAAGAGCCTTTAGTGTAACAATGGGAGCCCAAGCAGGGGGAATCTCTTTAGTCATTTGCTACATTGACGTGGATTCCATGACAGAAGAAAGGTGGGATATAAATGAAAGAAAATAAATAAATGAAAAATACAGATCTTTTTTTAAAGGGGAAAATATTCACACTCATGCCCACTTGACTTAGCCTTGAAGACTGCAATTGGCAGAAGAAGTTCACCTGGGTGGTCACATGGATTGATCCTGTTTGTAAAAATAGAGTTGTACTTGAGCATTAATACACCTTTCCGGGTTAAAGTTATGGAAATGGAAATGGACTTCCTTCAAGTTGATCCCGACTTATGGCTACCCTACGAATAGGGTTTTCATGGTAAGCAGTGTTCAGACGGGGTTTCCCATTGCCTTCCTCTGAGGCTCAGAGGCAGTGACTGGCCCAAAGTCACTCAGTGAGCTTCATGGCTGTGTGGGGATTTGAACCCTGGTCTCCCAGGTCGTAGTCCAACACTCTAACCACTATGCCACACTGGCTCTCTGAATAGGGTTTTCACGGTAAGCGGTATTCAGAGGGGCTTTACCATTGCCTCCCTCTGAGTCTAGTCCTGCCCAGCTGGCTAGGGCCTGCTCAGCTTGCCACAGCTGCACAAGTCTGCCACTTCCTTGTCCACAACTGCCAGCTGGGGGGCAACTGGGTTCCTTGGGACTATGCAGCTTGCCCACGGCTGCACAGGTGGCTGGTCATGTAAACCCTGAGACACTCACTGTGGGGGTGATCTTTAGCTGGGCCTTGACACCCAGGAGACACAAGTGGGGATTTGAACTCACAGACTCTGGACTCCCAGCCAGGCTGTTCTCCCCACTGTGCTATACCAGCTTTTTAAGTTATGAACTAAACCATAAAACTTTCTGTAGAGTCAGGCTCAGGCTGGATTGAAACACATCACTATGACATCATGTATGATGTCACAAGTAGGATAAGCTCCAAGTCTCAGCAAAATGAGAGCCAGTTAACAGTCAGGCCAGGCTTCATGCTCTCAAGGTGGCTCTTCAGGAAAGGTGATGAAAAGGTAACATTTGGGCCTCCATTAACTTTTACTATAGGAGAAGGATTTTGGAACTTTTTGTGTAGGACATTCACATTCTCTTTATCTGTGTACCTTGTCAAGTAAACTGCCGCCATTTCTATATTTTGGTGCCCTTCACATATTTAATAATAATAATAATAATAAAAGCCTTAGAGTATGACTCTATTGTTTCTCCTGCATATCTCAGCAGCTTTTGATACCGTTGACTGTGATAGCCCCCTGGACCATCTCTGTAGGTTGAGAGCACAAAATTACTCTGGTTTCACTCATACTTACAGGGTCGGTTCCAGAGAGTAGTTTTGGGTGACAATGCCTCAGGTACCTGGCAACTGAGCTGCATATGAAGTCACTTTGGGCAGTCGTTAAGAGATCTTGGGCAAGGTGCCACCAGTATGTTGATACCTAGCGCTATTTCTCTGTAATGTCTGAATCAGGAGAGGCCATGCATGTTCTAAACAGATGCCTGGGTGCACTCATGAGTCGGATGAGGGCTACCTGTTTTCAATCACAAATCCACAGGCATGTCATGGACCATCCAAATGAAGCTTATAGACCATTGGTGGTCTGTGGGTCAGTTTGGGAAACCCTGTCATAAATAACTTCAGACCACTGATATCTAGCAGTCCATCTTTCCCAGTACAGACCGAGCTGATCTTTAAGATCCCCTGAGCAGATCCTTGTTGGCTGTACCACAACTGTGGGATTGTCTCTTGGTAACAACGCAGAAGCACACCTTCCCTGTGATTGCACCAACCCTCTGGAATGCCCTCCATCAGGTATTTCGTGGAACAGTGACAATGCTCTTTAAATGCTTAATATGCTTACCCTAGCTTTTGTGGACTCTGACTCTGAGGCCTGTATCCAACTTAACTTCTACTCAGAGGAGATCCATTTTTTAAAAAAAATTGCATACTGCTCAGTGTTAGTTGTGATATACAGTTTTGTTTTTATCTCATTTTTAGGAAGTGTTATTGAATGTTGTTGTGGTGTTTTCAGGTAAACATCTTTGAGATTTGTATTATGTTAAGCTGATTGTGGGGTTTTTTTTGTATAAATAAATATTAGCCGTAGCAAGTTCATCCCACTCTTCAGTCCAAAATATATCCCAGAGCAGGTTACTGTTGGGTCAAAATGAATTATGGAAGAAATAAAATTGATTTTGGTTTATTTGCCCCTAACCTGACCCCCATCCCAGGAAGATTTGCAGAAAGAACTTTGGTCCAGGATACAAACTGAATTCAGCTTTTCTTTTCTTTTTTACAATAATTTTTATTCAAATTTTCATAAAACATACAAAACAAAATCATAAAACATTCAAAGACAAAAAACAAAACAAAACAAAAATGATTAAACAAAAAAATAAAATGTTGACTTCCCATTTGTCGCAGATCAAATCAGTTGTAGGTCTACAATATATAACAATCCTGTCTCTTAAATTATATTATAAAATCACTTTCCTCCAGTAGTTATCTTAATTAATCATCAAATCTCATTACTTTATTCTTTCCACAAAAAGTCAAAGAGAGGTTTCAATTCTTTAAGAAATATATCTATCAATTTTTCTCCAAATAAACATGTCGATTAATCCATCTCGTTAATAATAATAATAATCTTATTGTCATAACCATAGTCCAAATAAACATATCGATTAATCCATCTCATCAAAATCTGTTAGGTCCAATAATTTCAATAGCCATTATTCCATTATCCATATTAATTCCATCTTCCATCTTCAATAGTCCTGTTAAGTCCAGTAATTTCAGTGTCCAATCTTCCATTATCAGTATTCCATAATAATCTTGCTGTCATAGCCATAGACATATAATAAGATTCTGATGGGAATTTCCTCTATCCCAAATATTTTCTTGCCATCAATTCTGAATAAGTTGCTGAAATATTGTTGTAAAGTCATATCTGTGTTCTTCTTTTTTACAAAATGCACTGGCTCATCTCTTGAGAGTTTTTCCATTGTCACATGGCTGCAGTTAATTCCATAGATTTTCTCTATATCAAGCTCCATCACGTCATTCCAGAATTCAGCTTTTCACATGCTCAAGTGACCTTTAGCCGATATGTGCCAAAGGATGAGAAACCTTTGTCCCAGCAAGGAGGTGTTTTGCATTTGCTTTGTGCTTTTCCTATGTTTTAATGTTCTCTCGTTGTTTTAAGAACTCTGGCTCCAGCCTTTATCTCAAGGCTGTAGCAGCCTGCATAATCTGATTTACAAAGGGCAGCTTGCCCCTGGCAATTTCGCCTATCTCCCCTTCCTCTCCTTCCGCCCCTCTTGTCATGACCTTTATGCCAACGTGTGATTTCTTTATGCTTTATGAAGTTCATCCCCCTGGCCTGTAGCCCCTCCCCGAGGGTATATAATCTGAACCCCTTTCAATAAACGGGGTTCCCATTTCTGGAAGGCACCTTGCTGGACAGGTTGGGTCCCCTTTATTTATTTATTATTTATTAGACTTTTATACCGCCCGACTAGCAATAGCTCTCTGGGCGGTGAACACAAGAGATACAATAAAATCACACAATATAATACTGCAAAAACATAATAAAAAACAATCTGAGATCTATTACAACAAAATTAAGTTAACTTAAATTAAATTAAATTGTATGAAATGAAAATGAAAATGAAAATGCCTCGGAAAAGAGGAAGGTTTTAACTTGGCGCCGAAAGGAAAACAACGTTGGCGCCAAGCGCACCTCTTTGGGGAGACTGTTCCACAATTCGGGGGCCACCACTGAGAAGGCGCTAGATCTTGTCACCACCCTCTGGGCTTCTCTATGAGTCGGAACCCGGAGGAGGGCCTTCATAGTAGAGCGTAGTGTACGGGCCGAGTAGAGCGTAGTGTACGGGCCTTGTCAAATAACCTTGTCAAAGGTTGTCAGTTATTTCCTGGGTCTCTGGCAGTGGGTTCAAGGGACTCAACTCCGCACTCTTCCTGGGGTGAACGTGAGGTGAGTAAGTTTTGACCTAACAATTTGGGGGCTCGTCCGGAATCTCCTGTGCACCCCTCTTGCTGGCAGCGTCTCCTCTCTGATTCAGGCAACAGGCGCCACGAGAGATTTCTCTCGGTTGCCCTGGACAGAGACCTTTGCTGCCAGCTTGCAGGATAAGCAGCAGTTGAGGAACCCCTGCCAGATGCCATGGGACAAACAGGGAGTATGGGAAATTGCCAGTTCAGAGAGGCATGAAGAAGAAAAAGATGATTGAGTTATGCGTGGAACGGTGGACACGCTTCACTGCAGTGTTGGCCCCGGTGCAGGGTGGCCAAGAGGTGGTTCCTTTGAAGCTGCCACTTTGAGAGGAGTAAGGGGGCAGATTGAGGTTAACCACCCAGGACAAATGGATTTCCGGTTCCTGTGGCAGGCAGCAGCGCAGAAATGGAAAGGAATAAGAATAATGGCTGTTAGATCTTTGACCAGTGAGAACCCCCCCTAGTTATTTCACTGATGATTCAGTAAGAAGGAGCATACAGAGTCACAGCCTAATACCTTCCGCCCCACCTTTGGTTCCCAACCCCGGAGGCAAAATTCCTCAGGCGAGGGCAGAAGGGACTCCCCCGACCTCTGAGGAGGAACGGGAAGATGGAGAACCAGAGGGGGACTCAGGAGGAGTGGTCATGCGCTTGCGAGAAAAAGAGAAAATTAGAAAGAAAAAAGAGAAAGAGGAACTTCAGAAAAAACAGGCAGCAAGTTATGAATTCCCACTGATTTTGTGCGACCAGCCTTGTGTGGACAATGCAGGAACCCTGTGCCACATGATTGTGGTTGAGCACAAGATGTGGTTGGAATGGGATCTTAAGAAATGGAGCCAGTTGTCAGGCTTTTTTGGGGAACAACCGAGGAAAATGTTGGATTTAGTGAATAGAGTGTTGACAGGAGAGAAACAAAGTAGATTGTGGGCACTGGAAGTGGCTTGGGCAGCCGAAGGGGGATTGAGGCTAGCTTGGTCCGAGAGGACACAAATGGCAGCGGGCTGGACTGTGGAAACTTGGACTCAGGCCAACCGCACCCAGTTGCAGGCAGATAGGGAGAGGCTTTTGGGGCATCTTCGACAAATGTCACAGAAGCCGCCTAACCAGGGCAATCTTCTGGCTATAAAACAGGAAGCCAATGAGTCCCTGAGGCAGTTTTGGACTCACCTGCTTGAAGGGGTCGTAGTTTTACTAATTTGGACCAAAGTTTAGACTTACGGCTCTGATCCTCCCCTGTAGGAGTGATGGACAGATTAACATGGTCCACCCCCAGTGATTAATGGAATCCACTGGATTCCTGAATGCCCTCAGGGAGTTTCCAGTAGATCGAGCAGGAGACCCTGTTGAACCCTTGTCGCTCTGTGGAACAGCGAGGCACGTCGGGCTTTTGACACGGTTGCCCCCGAATGCCCTCTCTGACATTGTGGAGCCCGTCTTGCACCTTGGTACATCAGTAATTGGTCAGTTGCCTGCTTTGGATGGGGTCGTACTCCCTCTGAAAGAGCAGGTCCATAGTCTAGGGGTGCTCCTAGATCCATCTTCATCACTACAGGCCCAGGTGACCTCCGTGGCTAGGAGTGCCTTTTATCAGCTTCGGCTGGTAAGACAGTTGCAGCTGTTTCTGGACCAGGGTAGCCTGACCACTGTTGTCCATGCACTGGTAACCTCTAGGCTGGATTACTGTAATGTGCTGTTTGTGGGGCTGCCCTTGAGGTTGGTCCAGAAACTGCAGCTGGTACAAAATGAGGCGGCGACACTGCTCACTGGGGCAGAGTATCACCAACATGTCACCCCACTGCTGAAAGAATTGCACTGGCTGCCCATTTGCTACGGAGCCAACTTCAAGGTTCTAGTTTTGGTGTACAAAGCCCTATACAGCTCGGGACCAGGATACCTGAAAGACCGTCTTACCCCTAATACACCCAGTCGATCACTGCGCTCTGCAGGTGGGGGCCTCCTGCAGATACCATCTTATCAGGAGGTCCGTTCTGCACAACATAGGGAACAGACCTTTAGTGTGGAAGCACAAGTGTTTGTCGCCCTGGCCTCCTACTGGGAGAAAGGGTGGAATCAAGCAACCAATCCAAACAAACAAATAATAAGAAGTTGTAGTGTGCACAACATGTAGCATCAAACATACTAGTGTCGTTGCCCACAAGTCCCTTCCCCCACACTTATTCAGTGAAATGCAGAATTACAGCCAAGGTGGATTCCAGATTTCTGAGGCATCCTGGAGAAACGGTCGTCTGGAGTGGGGGACTGTCTGTCAATGGGCCTGAGAGAGATAACTCAACTGTGAAAGCAGGCAGCACTCCAAGACGCCTGGGCTGGCTGAATCTAAGTATGCTTTTAGTTTCCCACAATGTCCTGGGGCAGCCTTTGCTCCAGATGTTTTGGACTCCATCTCCCATCAGCCCCAGCCAATGAAGCTAGGTTTGTGGCCTTCAGGAGAAATTAAAAGAATGGCTAATTCCTGCCGGCTCAAAATGAAATGAGACTGGCATCATCAGTAGGCCCTGCCAGGACTGCTGTCCGCAGGGCGACGAGGATGATAGCCAGTATGGAGAACAAGTTTTATGAGGAAAGGTTGAAGGAACTTGGCATGTTCAGTCTGGTGAAGAGAAGGCTGAGGGGTGACATGATTGCACTCTTTAAGTACCTGAAGGGCTGTCACATAGAGGAGGGTACAGATTTGTTCTCTGCTGCCCCAGAGGGTAGGACTAGGTCTAATGGTTTTAAGTTGCAGGAGCGTAGATTCAGATTGGACATTAGAAGGAACTTCTTGACAGTAAGGGCAGTTCGGCAATGGAACCGACTGCCTAGGGAGGTGGTGGGATCTCCTTCGCTGGATGTCTTCAAGCAGAGGCTGGACAGCTATCTGCAGGAGATGCTCTAGCTGTGGATTTCCTGCTGTGAGCAGGGGGTTGGACTCGATGGCCTACAAGGCCCCTTCCAACTCTATGATTCTATGATTCTAGGTGCCAGGTTGAAAAAGGCAACTTAATTTACTGCTCTTGGTACCGCACAACAGCCACCAGCAGAAAGTCAATTGTGGCTCAGGCGACGAGTATCCTGGCCTGGGCAAGTTCTGCTTGTAGGGAAGGCACAGTCCACAGTTGCTTATTTTTTTTGCCACAGGAAGTCCAGCTATCAAGGATGGTCCTTCTGCCTCTTTATTATCAATTGTTATCGTTATTACATTTTATCCTAATGTTTCCCCAAGGAGCTCATGGTGGCATATATGGTACAATCCTCACAAGAGCCTTATGAGGTAGGTTAGGCTGAGAGGTGGTAGCTGGCCCAAGGTCACCCAGTGAGCTTCATGGATGAGTGGAGTTTTGAAGCCTGACCTCTTGTGCCCCTGTATGACACTCTAACCACTACACCACATTGTCTCACTAAGTCACTCTTCCATGCCAGCCGTCCTCCATGAGCTATTTGGCAAAAATATTCAAACACAGCCCAGGCACCAGACTGCATAGATTTAGACCTCCTCCACAGCCCTCTGTGTTTCAGCAACCCATTTCCAGTTAGGAAGCATTTTTAATGGATGGCTTTTGTTTGGTGGGCTCATTTTGATGGTTTGGGTATATTTGGATCTCTAAGAGAGTTAAATATACCCATTTCCTTCTAAAGTATTTTTCCAGTGATAGCTGTCTCCTCCCCCACAACCTGATGCTGACCCGGGCAGCAGCATTAGGTACAACATGAGTGGAGGCAGCTCTGAGGCAAGCCACCCCCTGCCCCCATGGTCATGAAGTGCTGAGGATGGTAGCCTTGGAAAGCACATGGAGCTGAAGGAGGAAGTTGGGAGAGTAGCCACTCTTCCTCACTTCCTCTTCCAGCTCTATGTGTGTATCACAGCTCAGATTAATTCTCCTGGTTCAGATGTTTACCCAGGACCCTTCTTTTTTGTCTCTGGGGTGGGGATGGTCTCGGAAGTGGAGAGAGGAGTGGCCAGGATTGGTGGCACCCAGAGCACTTGCTCAGGAACCCAAATGTGCCCATGGGCCTGCAAAGGTTGGCAATCCCTGGCTCAGAAGCAAGGTAAGTTGAGTGAATAGATGCCTAAAATCATGCATGGTGTGGAGATGATGGATAGGGAGAGGATTTTCTTGTGAGACCAGAACACAAAGGGGTCTTCCGATGAAGCGGAATGTTGGGGGATTCTAGGCAGGCAAAAGGAAGGACTTCTTCACAGAGTGTGTCGCCAATCTGAGGACTTCAGGTTATGGTGATGGCTATCAACCTAGTTGGCTTTTAAAAGAGGATCGCACGGCTGCAAGGGTCAGAGGCTGCAGATCCCTGAATACCAGTTGCTGGGGAACAACACCAGGACAGGACGATTGTCCTCATGCCTTGTGTGTGAGCTTCCCAGAGGGTCTGACTGGCCATTGCAAGAAACTGGATGTGAGAGTAGATAGGCCTTTCGTCTGACCCAGGCGCCGGGCCCTGCTAATGCTCTTGCCAGCAAAGTTTAGGAGAAACTCCCCACCACCAGCACCAAAATGATTCATATCACTCTCGGAAGCCGCCTCTGTGCTTTCCCACAAACTTGTTTTTCTCCAGCTCTGCACCTGCCCCTCGAGCCACGCAAAGACTCGAGCAGGTAGCAGGCATGAACGTTCTTCCCCTTATAATTATCAAAATCATGGTGGTTTGCCCTTGCTGAAGCTCAAGAGATATTTCTGGAGGTTGCCCAAACATCAGAATCAAGGGCAGCATGAGGTTATTTATGCCACTGTTGCCTGAGTGGGGGGAGTTTAATTGCTCTGAAGCCAGAGCTGAACATCTCCCGCATCGGCAAAGCGAATGCAGCATTGGTCTTGAAAAGGGCTGGGGGTTGGCTTCTTTTATTAAGCTGCACTCACAAGAGAGGTGCAGGAGGCAGAGCCAGAATGATCTCCCTGCTGCTTCTGCTGCTATTTCTGCAGCTGACGCCCCATGGAGTCTGTGGGAACCAGGAGGTGAAAAGCCAATTGAGTCTGAAGACGGAACCAAGGGAAGCACTCAATTACTACCGGCCTGGAGACTTCCTCATTAGCGGAATCACAACTCCAAAGAAATATTTTGCACAACATCCATTCAACTTTTCCCAGGTCCCCTTCACCAGTTTTGTTACGTAAGTAATTATATGCTGATGGACGTTATGCCTCACTTTCTATTTCCCAGGGAAACAGCCCCTGTTCCAGGGCAGGGGAGCCTTTGGCCTTTCAGATGTTGCTGGACGACGGCTCCCTTCATCCCTGACAATTTGCCACAATAGAAACAGTGAATTATCCCACCTGCAGACAAGAGGCAAGGGTGGCACACAAGACACGCAGCCCCCTGCAGGCAAGTGAATGCCAGGAGTGGCATCAGAGGGAGGAGGGAACAGGCTTTCTTCTTAGGGCAGCAGCTCATGTCCAAATCCCTCTTCGCTAAATTAAACCTTTCCTCCTTCCTCCAAATCACTTTTCCTTTTGTGTTATGCCTTTTGAAATTAGAAGCCCGAGGACCTCCTTAACAATGACATTTGTAAGCTGGTCTGGAAGGCTTTTTTGGCCAAACAGCATTATGAATATGCTTTAAATAAAAAATAATAAATTAAAAAATACAGCCCAGGGGACTTCTTCATCAGTGGAAGTCGATGAAAAGGTATTCATAACCTTCATCTGTAAGTAAAGATGTACCAATGTGTTTGGTGCTTCCTCACCTCACTCCATTTGCTCCAAATGACCAGGACAGTCCCTGTTTTCTAGTCCCCATTACTGGGCATCTCTGACAAAACACTCCCCCCACTTGACCCCTCTTTGCCTTTGAAGAACGATTGAGTACTTCATGAACACTGACGCAGCATCTACTCCAGACAGAATCAGATATGATGGGATAATTAGGGGATTCTACCATCATTTCCACTGAAAGAACAGTCTGTAGCTAAAACGGGTCTTTCTTGATAGTTTAAACACAAATGCCAGTGCATGGCATCCTCCTCTGTCCTCAGCCTGATGGCCAGATATAAAGGTTGCAAGTGTAGTTAAGTGAATCAGGTCTTCTCATGATGTGTCCAAAGTATGATAACCTCAGTTTCATCATTTTAGCTTCTAGTGATAGTTCTGGCGTAATTTGTTCTAACACCCTATTATTTGTCTTTTTTGCAGTCCATAGTATGTGCAAAGCTCTCCTCCAACACCACAATTCCAATGAGCTGATTTTTCATTCAATTCATTCATTCATTCGGGATATATATAGAAAGCTTCCAGTCTGTGGGCCGTTGTTTTCCATATTTGCTGACAGCTTTTTGTCAAAATTTGGACAGATTCAGTTTCAGTAGCTTGTAGCAACTCTACTGGTATGCCATCTCTTCCTGGTGATTTGTTTCTTCCAAGTACTTTAAGAGCAGCTTTCACTTCAGGTTCTTCATCATTTGGTTCCTCCAGGATGAATCTGTCATCCTTGCATCTCTTTTATAGTGTTCTTCAGTGTATTGCTTCCATCTTCCTTTTATTTTATTTTATTTCTGTCAGTCAGTGTGTTTCCCTGTTGATTACTCAACATCCCTACTCTTGGTTTAAATTTCCCTTTCATTTCTCTAATCTTTTGGAACAGGGTTCTTGTTGTACCCTTTTTGTTGTCCTTTTCTATTTCTACACAGTAACTATTGTAATAGTTTTCTTTGTCTCTACGTACTAGTCGGTTATGTTGTTGCATTTAGGGTTCTGACCTGTTTCTATCTCCTTTTGCTTTTGCTTTCCTTCTCTCTTTAACCATTTGAAGAGTTTCTTCAGTCATCCATTGTGGTCTTTCTTTTTAACTAGAGGTATTGTCTTTTTGCATTCTTCCCTGATAGTGTCTCTGACTTCACTCCATAGTTCTTCTTGTTCTCTGTCAACTAAGCTTAAAGCCTCAAACCGGTTCCTTATTTGATCTTTATATGCTTCTGGGATGTTATTTAAATTGTATTTTGGCATTATGATTGCTTTGTTGGTCTTCTTTAGCTTTACTCTGATTTTCGATATTACCAGTTCATGATCTGTACTGCAGTCTGCTCCTGGTCTTGTTTTTGCAGAAAGTATGGAACTTCTCCATCTTCTGCTACCAATGATATAATCAATTTGGTTCCTATATTGACCATTTGGTGATGTCCACGTGTATAGTCGTCTTTTTGGTTGTTCAAAAAATGTGTTTACAAGAAACAAATTATTGGCTTCACAGAATTCAATAAGTCTTTCTCCTGCTTCGTTTCTGTCTCCTAAGCCCTATTTCCCCACAATTCCTAGTTCTGGTCTGGTCCCTACTTTTGCATTCCAATCCCCCATGATTATCAGCACATCTCGTTTTGGTGTGTGATCAATTTCTTCCTGTACTTCTGCATAAAATCTCTCCAATTCCTCTTCTTCTGCATTTGCTGTTGGAGCATAGACTTGGATGATGGTTATGTTGATAGGTTTCCCATTTAATTTCATTGGTATCACTCGCTCAGACCTTGCATTGTATTTTTTCATTTATTTTATTTATTTATTAAATTTATACCCCGCCTTATGGCCAAAAGGTCCTCAAGGCGGCTTACAAAAGAAAATGAACATAACAATACATCAATAGAACATAATACTTCAATAAAATAATACAATTCTCAAAATTAAATAACAATTCTCAAAATTAGATAACAAATAACATTATTAAAAGCAAATTATTGAGCAAGTGTTACTTTAAATACTTGTATATACATGTCCACCAGGCAAGAACAAGAATAACTCTGGCAACTGTTTTCTTTGTTATTAATCAAATTGAAGCTCCTAACTGCTTCCTACATTACTTCTCACTATTAAAGCAGCCCAGTTTCTTCTTGATTTCTCATTTCTTGCATAAAATATTTTGTAGTTGCCTGATTGAAAATGTCCCATTCCCGTCCATTTTCATTCACTCACACCAAGTATGGTAATGTTGATACGTTCCATTTCTTGCTTAACAATTTCTAACTTTCCCTGGTTTATGCTTCTCACATTCCATGTTCCTATTGTGCGCGTTGTACAACTCTGGACTCTCCATACACATATGTGCGCATCAGCCTCTGGGCTTCCTTTCGGGTTTGACGCAGCTGCGTCATTAGTCACAGCGCTACTCGTACGTGTCCTTTGTCCTTCCCCAGTAGCTCGGTGAGTGTCATCTGACCTGGAGGTCTCATCTTCCAGCACTATCTCGTGTTGCATTTTGGATACTCTGTTCATATGGTTTTCATGGTAATCAGTATTCAGAGGTGGTTGACCACTGCCTTCCTCTGAGTCTGGATGCATTAGTCTCGTGTCTCAGCTTTGACCATTCCACCTTTGATGCCCCTGCTACGAGTCTAGACTCTTCGTCAGCTGCTTGATGACATTGCTCTCAGCTTCTTCAACACTCTCAAACCCCTCACCACGTTAAGGTGTGCATCCTGGAGTGGGTCACTTTCTGTAGGAGAAGGTTATCTCCAACATAAGTCAGGAATTTCTTGGATGGGTTGTCTTTGGCAGAATTTGTCTCCCAAAAGATATCAGTGCAATTGAAGTATCCCATTGCTACTACATCATGCCTCCTTGAAACATTGGCAATTACTTTTCAAAAGTTTTATCCTCATCTTCTCCATGGTTTGGTGGTTTTCTTACCCCATTTAATTTAATCCACATACTCTAGGTGGGGCTACCAATCTCATCCCTCTGCATTTCTGTGCAGGACAGACATTGAAGACCATGTGAGTTATGGCCTGGCTTCCTTCCTATATTTTTATGAAAACTATTTGTGGGCCCCATTAGAGTCGTTCTCTCAGTTCCTGTTACTGTGCACAAACCTTTGTTAGTCGTTACCACCAAGTTCATGACTCCTTCCCCCTTAGGATTCACTTTAAAGCCCTCCTGATGAATTGCTCCATGCTGTGGCCAAACACAGTCTTCCCTGTCCTTGTGAGGTGCAACCCATCGTCATTATTTGGGGATCAGCTTTTATGAGATATTTATTGCCTAGAACGGCCTTTAGTAAAGAAATGATGTGACCTTTTGTTTTCATTAAATGGTGAATAGTAGTTTGACACGGATTCATTTGTTGCAGTGAGACAAATAGGTTGTACTGGCACATCTTGTCCTTCTTGTTCGCCATCCAGGAGATCAACAGGGATCCCAGGCTCTTGCCTAACATCTCATTAGGATACAACCTCTATGAGAACTATTTCGATGCCAGGATGACTTCCGATGCCATGTTGAACCTGCTTGCAGGTGGGCAGAGCAGCCTTCCAAACTATAGTTGTGGAAAACGGAACAGCCTCTTGGCTGTTCTTGAAGGGACTGATCCTGTAATTTCAAAAGAGATTTCAGCCATCTCAGGCATCTACAAAATCCCACAGGTATGAAGGGGGGGCATGACAGGGCAGTGCAGACGTTCAGCTGCATAAAATGCACCTTTTTTTTCAAGGAAAGTAAAAAGGGGGGCACTAAGGATCTGAGCTACAGCATAAGACAAGGTGTAAGACTTTTTCAAAAGCCCACCTTCACCAGCTTGGCATCATCTGTTTCAAACTAAAACTCCCATCAGCCACAGCCAGGATAATTTTGTTCGATATTAGTTATTTTAGGTTAATAAATATATTTTCCTCATCCTGAAAGCAAAACCCAACACTAATATCTCCTTTTCCTCACTAGATCAGTTTTGTTGCTCAGGTTCTTGAGGATAAAACCCAGTTCTCTTTTGTCTACCGGATGGTCCCCAAAGAGGAGGAACAGTGCCTGGGGATTGTCAAGCTGCTCCTGCACTTCAGATGGACCTGGATCGTCCTCTTTATTCCAGATGATGACAGTGGAGAAAGGTTTGTGAGTGCCTTGACACCTCTGATGATAAGAAGTGGGATTTGTGTTGCATTGTTAGAAAGAATACATCAGACTTCATATTACATACTCCCCCTGATCGAACCATCTCCCAAATGGAGACAAGTCAGTGTATGTGTCAACTATCAAAATACCTACCTAGGATGGGTTCAAATCAGTGCCATACAGGAACTTCTTCAGAAAGAAATTGGTGCAAAAGTCTGGATCTCAACAGCTTTCAATGACATCAACTGGAATTTGTCTGTTGCACCTAAAACATTCCAGTACATACATGGTTCTTTGACCTTCATACTGAAGACCCAAAAAAGGACCAAACATGACCATTATGGGCCAAATTCCTATCTTCTCCGACAGTTTTGGTGGAAAGCATTTCGTTGTTCATATCTAAAGCATGTACTGTCTGAAAAGGGTTGGGCAAGGTGCACAGAGGAGGAGAACCTGGAAACTCTGCCCCAAGAGGAGCTCGAGAGAGCCCTGTCCCAGGACAGCTACCGCACTTACTTCAGTGTCCAGACCGTGGCACACGCCTTAAATGCTGCATATTCACCCAGATCAAAGTGGATGCTGAGGGGGAGGGGAGGAGACAGGTTGGACCGTCAAAGGCTACAGCCATGGCAGGTATTTCCTTTCCCTATTTGCAAACCGCTATCCGTTGTCCCAACTGCAAAGTCAAATTTCATAATGAGGCAACACTGCCAATTTCCAAGGCAAATCCAATTGGTAAGACTCCTGGTAGAGAGCAATTATTTTGTCCAATGTGGTTAATTCAGAACCCCCCCTCCCATCTAATTATCTCCCCTCTGTGTCTCTGCTGGGCCTTGAAGTTGCCCATCAAGCAGGACCTGAGTGCAAGAGAAGATCTATCTTTTATTTAAATTACAGGACCTGGATAGACTAGAAAATTGGGCTGAAATTAATAAAATGAAATTCAATAAAGACAAATGCAAGATTCTGCATTTAGGCCACAAAAACTAATTGCACAGGTACAGGATGGAAAATACCCGGCTTAGCAGTAGTGCGTGTGAGAAGGACCTTGGAATTGTAGTGGATCGCAAGTTGAACATGACCCAGCAATGTGATGCTGCGGCAAAAAAGGCAAAAGCGGTTTTGGGATGCATAAACAGAGCTATGGTTTCCAGGTCGAGGGAAGTAATAGTCCCACTATATTCTGCATTAGTCAGGCCTCATCTGGAATACTGCGTTCAGTTCTGGGCACCTCATTTTAAGAAAGATATAGACAAGTTGGAGTGGGTTCAGAAGAGGGCGACGAGGATGATAGCCGGTATGGAGAAGAAGTCTTGTGAGGAAAGGTTGAAGGAACTTGGCATGTTCAGTCTGGTGAAGAGAAGGCTGAGGGGTGACATGATTGCACTCTTTAAGTACCTGAAGGGCTGTCACATAAAGGAGGGTACAGATTTGTTCACTGCTGCCCCAGAGGGTAGGACTAGGTCTAATGTTTTTAAGTTGCAGGAGCGTAGATTCAGATTGGACATTAGAAGGAACTTCTTGACAGTAAGGGCAGTTCGGCAATGGAACCGACTGCCTAGGGAGGTGGTGGGATCCCCTTCGCTGGATGTCTTCAAGCAGAGGCTGGACAGCTATCTGCGGGAGATGCTCTAGCTGTGGATTTCCTGCTGTGAGCAGGGGGTTGGACTCAATGGCCTACAAGGCCCCTTCCAACTCTATCATTCTATGATTGTATGATTCTATAGTACCTGTTTCTAAAGTTGCATCTATACCCATAAATTAGCATGTGCCAAACAGTGTCCTCTTTTCTGGGGTGGTGGAAATGGTACTGAAAACTGTTGCAGCCTGAAGAGCCTTCGCATGTGCAGAGTTCCACACAATCTGGAACCCTGAGTGATTCAGGTTTTGGGTCACAGGGAAAGCTGCATGTGAAAGCTCTCCCTCCCTTCAGACATCTACATGAGGTAGAGGAGCTACTCTGCATAGGTGCACATCACTCTGATATGCTGATCCTGACTGTCTGCCTGTGAAGGGCCCGCTCTGCAATGGCCCCCATCCTATGGAATAACCTTCCCTATAGATACAACAGATACCTGGGGAAATGCTGTTCCACCATCTGCTTATAACATGCCTATGCACATGGGAATCCTCGAGCACTAGCTTTTAATGCTGTCCCAACAAGAAATGTAATTATCTGTGGTATTTGTGACTTTTTAAAAAAAGTATTTTATTGCCTTTTGTATTGAGCCTATTCTGGAAACCGCCTTGTTACTTTATATGAAAGGTGGTCTAGAAATGTCTTAATCACTGAAATAGAGACTCTGAAGAGCGCTTATAGTCTAGAAGAGAAGTGCACCGGCCCCAATTCAGGAGAGCGCAGAGTGAGCAGGGCTGAGATATCCAACACAGTTTCCTATTGTGTCTTCATGCTGATGTTCCCCCCTGTCATTCCAGCTTCACCATTTCCTGAGAGAAATCCGGTTTCTGAACACTTCCGTGGGTGGGCTGCATTTGGATGGGAAGGGGAAGCTGCCAGCCACCTACGATATCGAGAACTGGGTGATGTTTCCCAATGAGTCTCGGGTCAGAGTGAAAGTGGGGAGTATAGAGAGAGGAGCGTCAGCTGGCATAAAGTTCTCCATTAACCCAGAAGCCATTGTGTGGCCCAAGTGGTTTAACAAGGCAGGAGACGCTTCTTAAGCTCTAATAATTTCTTGAGTAATTCACATGGAACTGTAACTATAATCCCTTTCACCCTGAGGAAGTAGAGTCCTCTTGAATATGGAACTGGCAACCCAGGAAGCCACCCCCTCATGCAATAGTATGTAGAAGTAGTAGTAGTAGTAGTAGTAGTTACTCATAGTAGTACTTACTTGTACCACTAGTAGTAGTCGTTTTCAAGATACAATTTTAGGTAGCATTTTCAGCTGAGCCTTTGTTTAATTTCTCCACTTCTTCAGTGTGTTTTCCTGATGCTGTGATTTTACTACTGTTATTCTAGGATTGTTCTTTTGTTACTGTACCTGTTTGTATCGAAAGGTGGCATATAGATGTTGAAACAAACAGGCAAATACATCAAAGAGGTTTTCCTACCATGTCGATCTGCATCAATAGTGCTTCCTTAAAAAGGAGGCTGGGATCACTTGGGGTCAGGGGAACAAGAGATGCTGTTGGTCCCTTTCTGGCTGGGAAGGTGTGGATGGAACCCATTTCCATAGACATAAATACTTTCCCCTTGACGCCCCTTCTTCTCTTTATGGTTAGACCGTCCCTCGCTCCAGGTGTACCAAAAGCTGTCCCCCTGGATATTCCAAGGTGGCTCGAGAAGGAGAGCCAGTTTGCTGCTATGGTTGTGCTCCGTGTGCAGAAGGAACATTCTCCCCTCAGGAAGGTGGGTGACTTCAAGGGAGAAGGCATGAAATAAGTCAATGAATAAACCTCTCCCACATCATGGGCTCCTGCTGGGAGGAAGGGTGGGATATAAATCCAATACTAAATAAATAAATAAAAATAGATCAGCATCTTGTTTCAAAATGGTTTAGATGATTATGGATATCAGTGACACTGAAGACACTCTTAATGCTTAAAACAATTTTTTTCCAGATGCAGATCATTGCACCAAATGTCCAGAAGATCAATATCCAAATAAGGACCAAGATCAGTGTATCCCAAAGATCATAACCTTCCTGGCTTATGAAGAACATTTGGGGATCCTCTTGCCTTCCTTTGCCCTATTCTTATCCTTAATTACAGGCTGTGTGTTAGGAATCTTCATTAAATTCCTTGAAACTCCAATAGTGAAAGCCAACAACAGGGACCTCTCCTATATCCTTCTTGTCTCCCTCCTGCTCTCCATTTTGTCTTCCTTCCTCTTCATTGGCAGGCCAAGGAAACTGACCTGCCTTCTCCGACAAACGGCCTTCAGCATCATCTTCTCAGTTGCCGTCTCTTCTATTTTGGCAAAAACCATCACTGTGGTGCTGGCCTTCCTGGCCACAAAGCCAGGGAACAAAGCGAGGAGATGGCTGGGGAAGAGTCTGGCCAACTCCATTGTCATTTCCTGTTCCAGTGTCCAAGTTGTCATCTGCACCATCTGGCTGGGCATCTCTCCTCCATTCCCAGAGTCTGACAAGCACTCCCAGCCTGCAGAAATCATCCTGCAATGCAATGAAGGGTCTGTTGCCATGTTTTATGGTGCCCTCGGCTACATGGGCTTCCTGGCTGCCATCTGCTTCATGGTGGCTTTCATGGCCAGGAAGCTGCCTGGGGCCTTCAATGAAGCCAAGCTGATCACCTTCAGCATGCTGGTCTTCTGCAGTGTTTGGGTGTCCTTTGTGCCCACCTACCTGAGCACGAAGGGGAAATACATGGTAGCCGTACAGGTCTTCTCCATCTTGGCCTCCAGTGCTGGGCTCCTGGGCTGCATCTTCATCTCCAAGTGCTACATTATTGTACTCAGGCCTGACCTGAATACAAAGGAGCACCTGAGGACAAAAACTAAAGATGGCATCTGATTGTTAACATATTCAGTTTTGACAATTGTTGTCCAGCACACAAGTAATGAAATCCACATGGATCTCTTGGGAATATAGCTCTTTAGACATAAATCTCTCTTTTTATATATACATAATTAATGCACAATCACTCTGCAGTGGCCACAGGTCCTTTGGGTTTAATGTTTCGCACGCATTGCTCTATCACAGCCTGATTCCCACTATTATCCGAGCAGCCACAACAGTATTAATGCTGATAATGTTCATATAGGATCACCCTGACTGATCTGCACAATCACTTATTTTCTAGGAAATACTGCACACTTAGGCAGGTTAAGATCATCACCAACAACGTTTACTGTTCTTTGTTTCACAACTTTTGAACAAGACACCCAGAGTGGATCACATCCATGTATGCATTGTAAGCGTTTGTGAATAATCTGATTAACAGTTTAAAGAACAAGACTGTCCTGCATATTCCTTTTTTTGTTTGATTGTTTATAGCTTATGCTGGAGGCACCAAACATTTTGGGCCAGGGGGTATATTTGGAATTTTGCGAGAGTGCTAAGGATGCCAGTCACAACATGACTGCCTTGGGGGCATGGCATAACAGAAAATTAGGGAAAGTACAGTCAGTGCTGATTTTCTGCCCACTTGCCCCTGGACAACCTCATGTTTATCATGGGATGTCAGCTATGCCCCGCTAGTCCTGGAGATACTGCTGTTAATGGCACAACAACTCCAATGCCAATCCTAAACCAAAGCCTAGGCTGCCATCCTGTACCCACTTACCTGGGAGTAAGCCCCATTAAAGAGAGACTTACTTCTGAAGTAGGCATGTATACCATTATACTTCAAGTTAACTGTAGGATGAATCCTTAGAGAGTGCCTGGACAACCGCTCCTGCATAGCAAAAGACATGCCTAAGCCTCTATGCAAAGTTTTCACATTTTGCATTTGCCCTTTGAAGGTTGGGGATCTTTAACATCCTCCTGCATTTATTGCGTATTAGTATTTGTATAAAAAGATCCTCCGTGGCGCAGAGTGGTAAGCGGCGGTAAAGCAGTCGAAGCTCTGCTCACAGCCGGAGTTCGATTCCAATGGAAGGAGGAAGTCGAATCTCCGGTAAAAGGGGTCGAGGTCCACTCGGCCTTCCATCCATCCGTGGTCGGTAAAATGAGTACCCGGCATATGCTGGGGGGTAAAGAAAGGCCAGGGAAGGAACTGGCAATCCCACCCCATATATATGGTCTGCCTTGTAAACGTTGCAAGACATCACCCTAAGAGTCAAAAACGACTCGCTCTATAAGTGGGGGACACCTTTACCTTTTATTTGGATAAAATAACTTCTAGGGAGCACCTAATTTCAAAGGAATCCACACAGCAAAAGTGCATTCTGGTTGCTAGCACAAAGGAAGAGCAAACCACAAAGGTTCCAAAGACTACTAGAAAATAAGACATAAGAAGGAAAAGTGCACCAAAGGGGAAGGGGAAACAGGAGCTGTTCAGGACCCCAGAGATTCCTGTTGCCTGGTGTCCAAACAGCTCACATCAGTCACAGCTCTGACTTCAGTCATTGGCTAAAAACACTGATAGTCGGAAGCAGCCAGGCTGGCTCATTTCACAGAAATCGCTTACAAGGACACCTGCACA
Organism: Rhineura floridana; assembly: GCF_030035675.1. Classification (NCBI taxonomy): domain Eukaryota; kingdom Metazoa; phylum Chordata; class Lepidosauria; order Squamata; family Rhineuridae; genus Rhineura; species Rhineura floridana. The sequence continues at coordinate 225,919,954 of NC_084482.1, read as the reverse complement.
TCTTGCTTCATAACTTTCTTTGTAGAAGGGCTAGAGACTTACTTTTTAAAAATCTCAGAGGTTTGGAGCACCTTCCTCAGGGCACCAATCGAGGCTTTCATGGGTACCATAGCTACCACAGTTGTGGGTGTCAGGATTGTGACCCTGGGTTTATACAAATAGCAATGGGGACGCACAATATATGGTTTGTACAAGGCACAGTTGTGCTTAGTTACTGTACTGTGCTGCTTTGCTTCCCCCCCTCCTGGTTCTGGACTCACCTCACTGAGGAGAGTTAGGTGAGGAGATAGGTAGTGCTCCTCAAGGGGGGCCCTTTGCAGGATGGCCACAGCCCACATGTGCCTGCTTTGAGATTTGTCCTACATGTTTTAGCATGGCAGCACCTGCCCTTTGGAACACCCTGGAGCTTTCACTGGGTTATTACTATTGAAATGTTACATTATTAATTTGATATGTGATGTTTTATGATGACTTTAAATGTGATAATGTTTAGGTAATCATTTGGAGTTATTGTTGGATTGTTATGCTTTGAAATTATTTGAAACGATTGTTATGTTTTTGAATTATTTCTATTGATGTCATCATTTGCATTTTCATAAGCCACTTTGAGCATATTTGTATGGAAAAGTGGCATATAAATTCAAGTAATAAATAAATAATAAATAATCTGTGGCTGAAGATGGGAGACGGTACGTCTACTGCATTAAATATTCCAGTTGCTTATTAAGTGTGTCTTTAGTGCTCGTTTCATTTCTTATATTGTATTTTATTGTATAGTAGTAATAATAATTGCAATACAATTTGAATTATATAGAATATAATCTAGCACAGTGTATTACAATTGCTATAACAGGCAGAAAAAACATTAAGTGGTTCAGTAATTTTCAAGTTTATTTCTTATATTGTATTTTATTGCATATTATTGTTGTTGTTGTTAAAAGCAATTTCAAAGGGTTTACACATTCCCTTTTCATGTTGATTGGCTCGTTCACAGGGACCTGGCTGGGACCCAGCTCCCAAAAAAGTGATGGGTCTATGACCCGCTGTGACCCCAGATGACTACATCCCTGGACTCACAGCTGATGTATGGGTGTGTCAGAGGAGAGAGTTCTGAGTAAGGGGGGAACTTCCCTGTGCGGAAGGTGGAGAGATTTCATCCTGAGACCAGATGAGGACTTCTCAGAGCAAATATTGTCAACCCACATGTCTGAGTGCACTTTCCTGCCACTACCCTTGTAAGAAAAAGCTTGTTTTTGCAGGGAAGATTAGTTGCACAAGACTTCTCTGTTAGCTATAACTGCCCAAGAGTGGAGGCTGGCCCCTTTGGGCAGAAGGGGCATTGCCCCACTGCATGTGTGTGTGCATGTGTGTGTGCATGTGTGTGTGCATGTGTGTGTGCATGTGTGTGTGCATGAGTAGACACTGCCAGTGAGCTTCTTTCTCCTTAGCAGCTGTATAGTGGCACATTCAGAAATTCAGGAACCATGATAGTTGCAACCACCACCACCCACCGTTTCTTTTTGCTGCTGGGTTGAGAATGTGATCCTTGTTGATGTCTTTCTCACAACAACAGACATCCCTACAATCCAGTAAGCTTTTAAAGGGAGAGTGTTAGCTACTGAGGAGAGTCTTCTCTGTGGCTGACTCACCTCATTTCACTCTGATTGGCTCTAAATAGCAGGAAGGAGCAAGGGAGCATGTTAGAAGACTTCTCAGTCTTCTTTTTATGCCGATTGGCTCACAGGATGCTGGAGACACAGGGACCCTGCTCCCAAAAAAGTGCAATGATGCGCTCTAGCACATGTCCAGTTGGCTTCACTTTGAATCTTACACCACTTGCACTTTAGTTTTTGTTGTCCTGGTACACCGCAGAACACCAGGAAGCAATCTGGGCTCTACAGTGCAGGACAGGACAATTGGGAGCAATCATGTCAAGCGCCCACCCCCATCTGCATTCCATAGTGACACAAAGACCTCAACAGGATCACCACTGGCTTTGGTTTTGGATTCCATAAGTCTCCAAGGGCAGACCATCTCAATAGGTCCCCCAGTTCTACCGAAGGTGACTAGTACTATAAGTCCAAGCTTTACCAGAGAGTGGTCTGACAGTAACAGTGGGGTGAGTTAAGCCCCCCTCAATGTCCAGCTTGCCCTGTTCACACACTGAGGCAAAGACCAAAACAAAGGTATGCCCTTCCTTACACTTTGGCCCAGACAGACAGCCCCATGGTTGCAGGCCATGAAATTCCAATGCAGCTTCAGTGTGGATACTGAAGTCCCTCAAAACAAATGTCATGGGGTTCTCAAGCTTGAGACCAACTCTGCCTGCTCAGTTAGGGGGGGCAGTACACCAACAGCATCCCCAGTCTGTCTCATTGCCCCAGTGTCATGTACAGGCCCTCATAGCCAACAGCAAGCCAACCCCCCACCTGTGTCTCTCTTACAGCCCTGCCTCCAACAATGGCCCGATATAGAGGGCTGCTGGAAACTGCTGATTCACTTGTAGTCCCTTCCAACAGAAGCCCTCTGACCACTTCAGTAAGTCTACTCAAGAGGATGCCACAAAGAAGTAGCAAGCAAATAACAAGCACAGTCTCTCAGTTCAAGCAGCTGGTCTTACTTCTTTCCCTCCTGCTGCTCTGGCTTGAAGCTACACCTGCTGAAATTCCTTCTTTTACACAACTTTTAAAGGTGACATAATCCTGCCCTTTATTTTGGATCTGGCCACTCTAGTGACAAAATGAAATGTAAAAATCAAACAGATTTATAACTGGTTTTCAAAGCACTGCCCTCTCCAACAGCCCAGGGTCTGACTGCGTGTTACACACAAGAGAAAAAAACTTTAACCCATATTCTTACTTACTCAAACGGAAGACCTCAAAACCACCATTTTGACGTTGTAAAGAAGCCTAAGCACTGCCTGGGTCAACAAATCACAAGCCTGGCTCCCCTTATTGGCTACAATCCTGAAAGGGCGGGATTAGAGGTCAGAGCCTGGAAAAGTTATTTTTTGAACTATAACTCCCATCAGCCCAATCCAGTGGCCATGCTGGCTGGGGCTGATGGGAGCTGTAGTTTAAAAAAGTAACTTTTCCAAGCTCTGGCTAAAAGCTGCTATACAGATCGGTTAAAAAATAGATTAAACAGTTGCGGGGGGGCTGACGTTTTGGTGTATATCTCGGGAACCAGATGACCTAGAAACTTAAGTTTTTTTTTTTATTTGAAGCTGAGAGTCCAGAGATTAAGGTAGGGGTGGCTCTGGGTGTCACCCCCCTCTCAGTGTCACCCGGGTGTGGTCCGCACCCCTCACCTGCTTAGTGACACCCCTGGGAAGAGCCCCATTCGTCTCCACAGGCTCAGGGACAGAGGAGTGCCGTCCTTCCTCAGAGCTACTACGAGGCTGTGTGCAATTGCCCGGGCTCCTGTTTTTCTGCTTTCTAACCCTAAACTCTCAAGGCCGACACTGAAGGAAAACAAAAGCCCCTGCTGGGGGATTGGTTGCAGCAGAGAGGAAATTGAATCGGAGGTTCCTTAAAACATCCCCTTGATAATTTAGCTGCACTTCACGAGAGAAGCTTATAAAATGACCCCAATTCTTTGGGGAAATCACATGCTTTAAATGTGCAGTGGATGTGCTTTAAATGTATGGCCTTTGAGATCTTTTCCAATCGGCTATCGGCTTCTAGCCGGACGTATCTGGTCACCAACCTCTTCCCTAATTGGCAAAGACTCCCTTTCAGCAGGAGGGGCTGGTTGTGTCTGCCCTGTGTTGCAGTTTTACATTTACCAATTTTGTGGAAACATGCTGCAGCATATACAGGCAATCCCACCCCGTATATATGGTCTGTCTAGTAAACGTCGCAAGTTGTCACCCTAACAGTCGGAAATGACTCGCACTACAAGTGCGGGGACACCTTTACCTTTTAATAAGGGTCAAAAAGGTGATTCCGGAACCATCCAGGCCTTGGAGTGGCAGTCCACCTGTGGACTCCTACCTTTTCTACTGTGCTTCAATCTCTTTTAAGGGGAAGGTCTTGCAGTGATAGGGGGGTGTTTGCTAGTTCTGTGGTTGTCAGATAAACAGCCCAACCAGCATTTGTCTGTCTCTGCGTTGGTTGTGCATTTGCCCCCGATGATTTTTTTGCTGAACCCTCATTTTTTGGAGAGAGACCTTTTCGCCCTGCAAATGCTGTTGGGCTCCAACTCTCCCCATCCCTCCCCGTTGGCTGTGCTGGCTGCAGCTAAAGAAGGGGGAAATATAAGGAAACTGTTTGCTGATATAAGCAACAATTACAAAAGAGAATACAAATGCACACCTTATCACTTATGCCACAAGAGGGAACAGCTATTCTCTGCCAAGATTACAACCTGTCATATTAATTAATTAATCAAAATTAAGACTTTGAAACTTTACCTACGTTTGGGGGTTTTCCACGGTAGCTGTCTGTCATCTGAGGGAAATAGGAATTCTGGGCTTGATGGACTTTAGTGCAGTTTCCCATTCATGGACGAGGTGGAAGATCTGCTGTGTCACAGCAGATCCTCAGAGACAGTCCCTGGAGGACCAAGAGGCCTTCAAGCCTCCTTAGAGTCTGCACTTGTTCTGCCTGTGTAGTCCCAGCTACAAAGCTGCTCTCTCTCTCTCTCTCTCTCTCTCTCTTTGCCACCCCTTCTGTCTGACACTTACCTATCTACCCCCTTTTTTACCTGTAGGGGCTGCCAACTCTGATGGGATCTCAGGTTCACCACGATCTCCTCCCCAAGAGCCCCAGTTAAGACCAAACAACCATTTTGTATCTTTAACCCGTAACCCAGCTCAAGCAAAAACCATGACAGCCAGCACCACAAGGATATAGGTTTGGTCCCATCTGCCTTCTCTCATACAGATAAATTGAGTGTGTGTTTGAAAAAGAAATGCATGTTTGTTTATTCCATCTATATCCCACCTTTCCTGCAAGGAGCTCAAGGTGGCATATGAACTTGGCTCTCCCCCTCCCAATGTTATTCTCACAACAACCCTGTGAATTAGGTTAGGCTGAGCTAACTGGCCCGAGGTCACCTAGTGAGCTTCATGACCTAGCAGGCACTTGAACCCTGGTTGTCCAGGCTCCAGTCTGACACTCTAACCACCACATGACACTGTCTCTCAAATGTAGATAAACCTCATCTTCTAAACTTTTTTTTTAGTGTGAATCTAGAAATTGTCAACTCTCAGTTCTGTTACTTTTATCAACGTCACCTTAATATTCCACCTCCTTTGCACAAGGCTGCAGGGATAGATTCCTCCTTGCATAAAAACAACACCCTAATCTGAAACAGCTTCTCATCAGCAATAACGATCCATTCAACAGAGAAAGAAAATGATCAAAACCTGCAACAAGCCCAGAAGTCAACTGTGGCAACAAGATCACAGGACCTATTATTATTCTTGCTCTTGTTCCCACCACCACCTGTCCTTCACCAGCAGGTCCCAGGAACGGTTGCAACGTAGTAATGTTAGCCACGTCAAGGTTTATTGACTTGCATCTGCCCAAATTGTATAAGCTAATATCTGACAGCAACATCCTTCTTCATTTTGTTACGAAGGACAAACAGGCCAATCAAGAATGAACCATGCTTACTGTTTATGTTGGAGGAGAGAGAAGATCCCTCAGAGAGTGGGAGGAGGAGCATGGCATGACAGTAAGTGTCTTGGTGAGAATTTAATCGGTTGGCAGTGGGTACAAGGGATTAATGGAGAACTAGGGAAAGCTATCCACCTATCCCAGACATTAGCTGACTCTGAATTTGGTTTCCTTGTTGCTGAAATCAATACTCTGGAAGTTGGGTTCAAAATCATCCATGTCAACCGTTTCTAGGAGCAGATAAAATGTTGCAAGGCCATAGTCTGAAAGCAGGGCCATGATGCAGCCACTTCCTTTGCTTTTGCTATGACTGAAGTTCATTCCACACTCCATGCATTGTTGCTTTCTTCCCTGTGTGGGTTCTTTGGTGTGCAGTAAGACGATACTGGTGGTTCAAATTAAGGTAAGAGCTCGCACTGAACCTTTCCACATTCAAAACATTTTTATGGTTTTGCCCCTCTGTGGGTTCTTTGATGTCAAGTTAGCTGCTGACTATGACAGAAGCACTTTCCATACTCCAGACACTTGTATGGGTTTCCCCCCCCTGTGGGTTCTGTGATTTGAAGTAAGGGGTTGGCTCTGACTGAAACTTTTTTTCACACTATATGCATTTATATGGTTTATCTCCTGTGTGTGTTCTTGGATGCAAAGTAAGTTTGCAGCTCGCACTAAAGGTCTTTCCACATTCAGTACATTTCTATGTTTTTTCTCCTGTGTGGGTTCTTTGATGTAAAGTAAGACTTCTACTACGAGTGAAACTTTTTCCACACTCCTGACACTTATATGGTTTCTCCCCTGTGTGGGTTCTATGATGTAAAGTAAGGCTTCGACTACAGCTGAAACTCTTTCCACACTCCAGACACTTATATGGTTTCTCCCCTATGTGGGTTCTATGATGTAAGGTAAGGCTTCGACTACAGCTGAAACTCTTTCCACACTCCAGACACTTATATGGTTTCTCCCCTGTGTGGGTTCTATGATGTAAGGTAAGGCTTCGACTACAGCTGAAACTCTTTCCACACTCCAGACACTTATATGGTTTCTCCCCTGTGTGGGTTCTATGATGTAAGGTAAGGCTTCGACTACAGCTGAAACTCTTTCCACACTCCAGACACTTATATGGTTTCTCCCCTGTGTGGGTTCTATGATGTAAGGTAAGGCTTCGACTACAGCTGAAACTCTTTCCACACTCCAGACACTTATATGGTTTCTCCCCTGTGTGGGTTCTGTGATGTGAAGAAAGGTGTTGGCTCTGACTGAAACATTTCCCACACGGTATGCATTTATATGGTTTCTCTCCTGTGTGGGTTTTTTGATGTAAAGTAAGGTTTCGACTACAGCCGAAACACTTTCCACACTCCAGACACTTATATGGCTTCTCCCCTGTGTGGGTTCTATGATGTAAGGTAACGCTTCGACTACAGCTGAAACTCTTTCCACACTCCAGACACTTATATGGTTTTTCCCCTGTGTGGGTTCTGTGATGTGAAGAAAGGTGTTGGCTCTGACTGAAACATTTCCCACACTGTATGCATTTATACGGTTTATCTCCTGTGTGGGTTCTTTGATGGGAGGAAAGGCTTCCACTACGACTGAAACTCTTTCCACACTCCATGCATTTATACGGTTTCTCTCCTGTGTGGGTTCTTTGATGTAAAGTAAGACTTCTACTGCGAGCGAAACTTTTTCCACACTCCAGACACTTATATGGCTTCTCCCCTGTGTGGGTTCTATGATGTAAGGTAAGGCTTCGACTACAGCTGAAACTCTTTCCACACTCCAGACACTTACATGGTTTCTCCCCTGTGTGGGTTCTCTGATGTGAAGAAAGGTGTTGGCTCTGACTGAAACATTTCCCACACTCTATGCATTTATACGGTTTATCTCCTGTGTGGGTTCTTTGATGGGAGGAAAGGCTTCCACTACGACTGAAACTCTTTCCACACTCCATGCATTTATACGGTTTCTCTCCTGTGTGGGTTTTTTGATGTAAAGTAAGCCTTCGACTACAGCTGAAACACTTTCCACACTCCAGACACTTATATGGCTTCTCCCCTGTGTGGGTTCTATGATGCGAAGTAAGGCTTTGGCTCCAACTGAAACTTTTTCCACACTCCATGCATTTATACGGTTTCTCTCCTGTGTGGGTTCTTTGATGTAAAGTAAGCCTTCGACTACAGCTGAAACACTTTCCACACTCCAGACACTTATATGGCTTCTCCCCTGTGTGGGTTCTGTGATGTGAAGAAAGGTGTTGGCTCTGACTGAAACATTTTCCACACTCTATGCATTTATATGGTTTCTCTCCTGTGTAGGTTCTTTGATGTAAAGAAAAGCTTCTACTATGACTGAAACACTTTCCACACTCCAGACACTTATATGGTTTCTCCCCTGTATGGGTTCTTTGATGTAAAGAAAGGCTACTACTGTGACTGAAACTCTTTCCACAGTCCAGACACTTATATGGCTTCTCCCCTGTATGGGTTCTGTGATGCGAAGTAAGGTGTGGCCTCTGTCTGAAACTTATTCCACACTCTGCACATTTATAGGGTTTTTCTCCTGTGTGGGTTCTTTCATGTAAAGAACAGCTTTTACTACAACTGAAACACTTTCCACACTCCAGACACTTATATGGCTTCTCCTGTGTATGGGTTCTGTGATGTGAAGTAAGGTGTTGGCTCTGACTGAAGCTCTTGCCACACTCTATGCATTTGTATGGTTTCTCTCCTGTGTGGGTTCTTTGATGTAAAGAAAGGCTATGACTGTGACTGAAACTCTTTCCACATTCCAGACAATTAAATGGCTTCTCCCCTGTATGGGTTCTGTGACGGGAAGCTAGGCTTTGACTAGAACTGAAACTTTTTCCACACTCCAGACACTTATATGGCTTCTCCGCTGTGTGGGTTCTGTGATGTGAAGTAAGGTGATGCCGCTGACTGAAGCTCATTCCACACTCTGCACGTTTATAGGGTTTTTCTCCTGTGTGGATTCTTTGATGTACAGTTAGAACACTTCTACCACTGAAGTTTTCCCCACACTCTATGCATTTATAGGGTTTTTCTCCTGTGTGGATTCTTTGACGTACAGTTAGAACACTTCTACCACTGAAGTTTTCCCCACACTCTATGCATTTATATAGTTTCTCTCCTGTGTGGATTCTTTGATGTAAAGTAAGCTTATTTCTCATGCTGATGCTCTTTCCACATTCAGTACATATATACGTTTTCTTCCCTGTATGGGTTCTTTGATATAAAGTAAGCTGAGTTCTTATACGGATGGACTTTCCACACTACAGGTATTCATGCAGTTTCTCCTCTGCATGCACACATTTATGTTGAGTAAGGTGGCCCTTCTGACTGGAGCTTCTTCCACACTCATGCATTCATATCATTTCTCCCCGTCTGAGTTCTTTGATGTAAAATAAGGTGAGAGCTCATGCTGAACCTCTTTCCACATTCCTTGTGCTCATATGCTTTCTGTTCTATATGGGTTCTTTCATGTGGAGTAAGCTGGTGAGAGTTGAAACACTTTTCACACTCCATGCATTGATATGTTTTTTCCCCTTGTAGGTGCCACAATTTTACTTGGGCTTATTTTTTAATATTTTCTCCTACACTGGACACTTTCCCTTTCTTTTCCCTTAGTGATCTTCCTAGGGGATCCAGAGTTCATCGATAACAGCGTCCTACAAAGTACAGGATTTCCTCTTTCATTGATTTTTCTTCTGCCTTTTAAGTCACTTCTATTCCCAGATGTCTCTTTTCCCACTTTGTGCTTGCTTGTTTACAAAGACACCACAAAGGAATCCATATAATGCTTTTTTCCTGCCTTTCACCTGTTTGGGCAAATAAGAAAGAAAAGGAAAAACCTGTTAGGATTTCAAGGCACAGAGAAATGATTGGATCAGGGATGAAACACAATGACCTGCTTCTCTACATTCAAATATCCAGAAGATATTTCTCTTTGCTTTCTTTATGCTCACATCTTTCCTAAATTGAGATGCACACACTGGTCTATTGCTGATGTATTTTAAATAAATTGTCCAATCAGCTTCCAACTTCTGCCCATATCTGGTCACCAGCCTCTGGGCTACTGGGGCAAATTAAGGACCTCGCTTTCAGAAGAGAGGTTACCTGTTTCTGCCCTGTGTTGGAGTTTTAAAATATATCAGTTTTGTGGAAACATGCTTCACTATATACGCATATGTTACATGTAGCTTACATTATACATACAGATCTAGGAGAATAGGCTGAAATCGGCATACGCAAACATATAATAATTCACTAATAGGCAAAAAAACCTTGTGGTTTAAGAATGTACCTATAGCCCACAGATATTTCTGTCAAACTTTAAAAAGCAGGGAAATTGGGCACCTATAGTGAATGCACCAGGGAACCAGGAGACCTGACCTCCTCTCTGAGATATTGTACTGTCCTACAAATTTGTCAGAATGCAAACACAATTTGGGTTGGTCTTTCACAGTCCAATCCACTTGCTGTGTAGCTTGGGATAATTTGGTAACACATGCCTCTGAGCATATGGTGAGTGGTGGCAACACCTGCCATCTCCAAAGATGGAGAACTATATTTTTGTATGTTTGTTGGTATTCTTCTTACTTTGCTTCGTTCCTGTGTTACTAATGTTTCTGCAGGGAATCTAAACCAGAAAATGCCCCACCCTCCTTATTCATCCTAGAAATCTGTGTCAAATGTATTTTTATTAATTTCAAAGCCTTTTTATTGGTCATTGTCATGTGATGGCGAAGACAGCCTTTTGTGTTTGATATTGGAGGTTATGTTCTATTTCTATTTTGGGTGCATTAACAGTTGAATCTGAAACGGCAGTTTGAAGTAAAATCAGACTGATTACAATATGTTGCTACTTCAGCAATGACTCTAGCTGTTGGGAAAAAGAGGATTCATATTTTCACCCTGCTATGTTTAAACCACTTTATTTAAGGCAAGGTGGGCACAGTCAATTAAAAACATAGAGCACACCTAGAATTTTGCTAGAATATATTTCACCTCCCACTGTTTTCTCTTGTGCAAATTGAGACACTTCTGAGGTCTACTGGAGACTATTTTGCAGAAGTCAGTGCCATTATTCCACAATTATGTTTGGAGTTTCTTTAGTAAAAATTTTGCAAAGTGTTGCTGTACTTCACATAGTCATAGAAATAAAAGCAATGATTTCCTATAGGAAACTTCACTAAAATTGCAAAGTAGATGAGACATATTTAAAGTGACCATCTGAACTATATCAGCTGTCTTAATAATGTTGCTTCACCCCTGCTAAAACAAGATCAGCACAGGACATATCTTCTTTCTATTATTTGGGCTGATTACAGGTGTTGCCACAACTCACCATGTGCTCAGAGGCACGTTACCAAATTCTTCCAAGCTACGCAGCAAGTGGATTGGACTGTGAAAGACCAACCCAAATGGTGTTTGCATTTTGACAACTTTGTAGGGCAGTCCAATATCTCAGAGAGGAGGTCAGGTCTCCTGCTCCCCTGGTGCATTCACTATAGCTGCCCAATTTCCCTGCTTTTTAAAGTTTGATAGAAATATCTGTGGGCTATAGGTACATTCTTAAACTGCAAGGTTTTTTGCCTATTACTGAATTTCCCTGCTTTTTAATCCGGGAGGTAAGAAATGGGATCCTGTGCAAGTTTGCTGAGAATAGATTGAACATTTGCATGCTTATTGAGTTCAGTGGGATTTACACACACACACCCAGCAATCATGCTTAGGATAGGTGAGGTGGCCTGGGAGACCCAGTGCCTGCAGGAAGAAGGAGAACATCGCCACCCAGGGAAGGAGAGCCTGCTGTTGCTGCTGCTGTTGCTGCTGCTGTTGGAACACCACCTCCACCACCCTTCCCAGTGGGACTGCTGCCTGGCAGACGTGCCTCCTGCAGGACCAGGTCCCAGGTACCCAGCCAGCTGTGACTAATTTCCATCACCTGTCCCTCTTTGGAGGGATACATAAGCCGGCTGGCTGAGGTGGCCTGGGTTTTTGTCTTTTGTTTTTGTTTTCTTTTGGGTGCCATTGGTTTTAGCTATGGGTGGGTTCGGTTTCGTTTTATATTGTAGTTCTTGGGTTTTTATGTAGTTTGTATGTTGCATTTTACTTTATCTTGTACGCCGCCTAGAGTGGCCGCTTGTGCGGCCAGATAGGCGGCCTAGAAATAAAATTTATTATTATTATTATTATAAACTGACCACAGGGGATGGGGAAGGGAGGAGGAGGAGGGAGGGATGGAAAGGCAGAGGGGAGGACTGAGATGGGAGCAGGCAGGAGGGGGAGGGGAGAAGGACAGATGTGGTCATTTGCATGTTTATTGAGTTCAGTGGGATTTACTCCTGTGAAATCATGCTTAAGATAGGTAAAACTGACGGGGGAGGGACGGAGGGCTGGAGTGGGCAGGGGAGGCAGAAGAAGGAAGAGGGGAGGGGAGGAGAAAGGGAGAGGAAAGGGGAAAGAGGGAAAAGGCAGGTCTGATCATTTGTATGATTACTGAGTTGAATCAGATTTACGCCTTTGCAATCATGGTTAGGATAGGTAAAACTGACCAGGCTGGGCCTGCCAACCAAGACGTCTTCTGTATCTTTCAAAGTTGTGCTGGGGGAAGGGAGAATTCTACCTTGTGGTTTTTCCCATTACAATGTTGCAAGAATACCTGCACTTGGCTGACTTTCTCTTCTCTTAAAGATACAGGATCAGTCTCAGGCCCTGAACCTGGCAACCCTACCTCCCACCCAAATTTAAAACAAAGCTGTCCCTGGCCATATCCACACCAGACCTCTATTACACTTTGGACAATCATTATTTATTTATCTATTTATTTAGTGTATTTATATACTACCCCATAGCCGAAGCTCTCTGGGCGGTTTACAATAACTAAAAACATGAAAAACAAATATACAAATTTAAAAACACATCTTTTAAAAACAATTTAAAACAATTTATCATGGCTTCTCCCAAACCCATGGATCAAAGCCGATCATGGCTTCTCTCAAAGAATTCTGGGAAGTGTAGTTAGTGAAGGGTGCTGAGAGTTGCTAGGAGACGCCCTGTTCCCCTCAAAGACCTTCAATCAGAGTGGCTGACTGTTAAACCACTCTGGCCACTGGCGCTCTCTCAGGGGAATAGGAGTCTCCTTTCAGCACCCTTCACAAACTACACTTCCCAGGATTCTTTGGGGGAAGCCAGGACTGTCTCAAGTGAGATCAAGTTAGGTGTAGCTGTGAGGCTTTTACAACACAGACAGTTGGTCCTTACTGAGCATTTCTTAAATTAATTAAAAATCAGCCAGGCATTTTTTTAACTTTTAAACTGCAGAAGATGGAGGTCAGAGGATGGGGCAAGGTCAATATTACAATTACAGGTACCCTTTGAACATGGCTGATTTTTAATGAATTTCAACAGATTATGGGAACTCTGGCAGAAAAAAGTCCAAAAGGGCTCTGAGTTTTTTTCCCTCTTTTTAGACTGTGAACTCTCGATTCTCTCTGACTGTTTTGTGTATCGCCATGAAAATTGAGAGGTTGTTAAGCAAGTGTTTCTGAGTTCAGAACTATAAGTTTTGTAAGGTTTTGTTTTGAAATGAGGTTATGAGAAGCATCAGAATGGCATGCGGGGGATATTAACACTGCAGAATGTGAAAAATCCCCGCTGGCTATAGTGTACAGTTGAATATGTGATTTGAGTCGGCCCAAACTGGTGATTTAGGGCTACAACCTGGCCATTTTGCTGTGTCCAAAAGGACATCAAGTACAGCACACAGTATCCACCTGTTACCAAATTCTTCCAAGCTACACAGGAAGTGGACTGCACTGTGACAGACCAACCCAAATTGTATTTGCATATTTACAAATTTGTAGGGCAGTCCAATATCTCAGACAGGAGGTCAGGTCTCTGCTCCCCTGGTGCATTTACTATAGCTGCCCAATTTCCCTGCTTTTTAATGTTTGATAGAAATGTCTGTTTGCTACAGGTACGTTCTTAAACCTCAAGGGTTTTTGCCTATTAGTGAATTGCATTTCTTTCAAATATCCAGATATCTGAGGAATGTACCATCCTACTATTAGAATGGTTTTGCTTTTCTGTGATAATGAATGGTAGGTAGGTAGGTAATACTTCATTGCTCATGACCAAAGGCCGCCGCAATGATATACAAATAACAAAACAGAATACAAATATTAATAGTAAATATGAAAGGGTTAGGGATTAAAAGGATTAAAATTTTAAATTAAAAACCAATATTCATACAGTCCTGTACAATCAAGGATACTAAAACATGTATGAAGAGGTGGAGACCGACCAAATGAAACATTTCTACACTAACAACCACTATTCAGGATCCTACATTCTTTTGAAACTTGGCTCTAATTTTCCCAGCTGCAAAAGCGAAGTTTGCCACTTATCTAGTTATAAAAATATCCGTGCCCGCTAAAAGGACACAGACTTGTTCCAAGGTAGGCCTGTTATCAATCAGATGGGTGATAGGGGCAAAGCGGAGCTTTTTAGAGTGGTTCAAGGCCTACTCCATCCAGGCCTACAGGACATGGTAGATACATCGGTGGCCCGCTGTAATGAGTTTGCTGAGCACTTCCAGCATAAGATCTTCTGCATTCGCCGGGACCTAGACTCCCACTTAATAGCAGTTAATCCTAATGAGGTGTCCGGAGCACAGTCTCGTCATGTTTTGTTGGATGAGTTTCAGTTGGTTCAGTTCGAGGACGTGGACAAGGTTCGTGCAACCACTTCGGTGCTGGATCCTTGCCCCTCTTGGCTAATAAAAGCTAGCAGGGATGGAACAGTTGGCTGGGCCAAGGAAGTGATTAATGCCTCTTTACGAGAGGGAGTGGTCCCTGGCTGTCTGAAAGAGGCGGCGGTGAGACCACTCCTGAAAAAACCTTCCTTGGACCCAGAGGATTTCAGCAGCTACAGACCAGTGGTGAATGTTCCATTCCTGGGCAAGATCTTGGAACGAGTGGTTGCTGACCAGCTCCAGGCGCTATTGGATGAAACCGATTATCTAGATCCATTTCAATCGGGTTTCAGGCCTGGTTTTGGCACTGAGACAGCCTTGGTTGCCCTGTTTGATGACCTATGTCGGGAGAGAGACAGAGGGAGTGTAACTGTGCTGATTCTCCTTGATCTCTCAGCGGCTTTTGATACCATTGACCATGGTATCCTTCTGGAGAGGCTGGTGGAGTTGGGAGTCGGAGGCACTGCTTGGCAGTGGTTCCGCTCCTACTTAGCGGGTCGTCTCCAGAAGATAGTGCTTGGGGAACATTGCTCGACACCGTGGGTTCTCCAATGTGGGGTCCCGCAGGGTTCAGTTTTGTCTCCCATGCTTTTTAACATCTATATGAAGCTGCTGGGTGTGGTCATCAGGAGTTTTGGAGTGCGTTGTCATCAGTACGCTGATGACACGCAGCTCTACTTCTCCTTTACATCTTCTTCAGGTGAGGCCGTCGATGTGCTGAACCATCGCCTGGCCGCGACAATGGACTGGATGAGCACTAACAAACTGAGACTCAATCCTGATAAGACTGAGATGCTGTTGGTGGATGGTTTCTCTGATCAGATAGTGGATATATACCCTGTCCTGGACGGGGTTACACTCCCCCTAAAGGAGCAGGTTCGTAGTCTGGGAGTTGTTTTAGACTCTTCCCTCTCACTCGAGGCTCATGTAGCCTTGGTGGCCCGGAATGCATTCTACCAACTTCGGTTGGCAGCCCAACTACGTCTCTATCTGAGTAACGAAGACCTCACATCAGTGGTACATGCTCTGGTAACCTCGCGTCTGGACTACTGCAACGCGCTTTACGTAGGGCTACCTTTGAAGACGGTTCGGAAGCTACAGCTAGTGCAAAATGCAGCGGCCAGACTGCTAACAAGAACCAAGCGGTCTGAGCATATAACACCTGTTCTGGCTCACCTACACTGGCTTCCCATATGCTTCCGGGCAAAATTCAAAGTGTTGGTATTAACCTATAAAGCCTTATACGGCGAGGGACCACGATATCTGTCGGAATGCCTCTCCCGATATGAACCCGCCTGTTCACTACGGTCTACTACGAAGGTCCTCCTCTGGGTCCCAACCCATAGGGAGGCCCGGAGGGTGGTGACAAGATCTAGGCCTTCTCAGTGGTGGCCCCCGAACTATGGAACAGTCTCCCCGAGGAGGTGCGCTTGGCGCCGACACTATCATCTTTTCGGCGCCAAGTTAAAACCTTCCTCTTCTCTGAGGCATTTTAATTTAAGTTAATTTAATTTTAAATTGTTGTAATCTGATTTCAGTTTGTACAGTTTTTATATATTCTGTTTTATGAGATTGAGTAATTTTATTGTATTTTTTGATGTTCACCGCCCAGAGAGCTATTGCTAGTCGGGCGGTATATAAGTTTAATTAATAAATAATTAATAAATTAATAACTTAGCCCTCAGATCTTTGTAAAGAGGGCAGCTCAACAAATAGTGGAGAATATCCTCCACTTTGCCTGAGTTACATATACAGCAGCGGAGGTAAATAGGGATGTTATCATATCTCCCTGTGAGGAGTGCTGTGGGCATTGTTTGGAAGCGTAAAGCAGTAAAGGCTCTCCTCAGCCATGGCGCATCTAGGAAGAAAAAATATGGTTCCAGAATAAAAGAAGATTTATACATGGGGAACCAATAAGAAAAAGACGACTGCGTAGAAGCATGAAGATCCCATCTTTTAGAGGAGAGAAATATTCTATCCTTCAATAACAATTTAGCATGAGTGGAAACATGGGAAGGGGGGGACTCTATACTTATCCCATAGAAAGCCAGGGTCGACTTAGTCCTGTTTAGCCAATTATTTTGCAAGGGGTTTTGTAGTTGTTCAAGCAGGCATTTTTTTGGTAACTGAGAGTCATCCATGGAGACTAGTCAGAGCTGCATGAGCCGAAGCTTCTAAGGAATACAAACCTGTCTCTAACCTCAAGAGACAGACAGGCGTGCCTTTTGGGGTTGCCAATAGTGTGCGAAGGAAAGCATTTTGAACTTTCTCTAATGTGTTCATATTGGTATAGCCCCAGATCTCTGCACCATAAAGCAACACAGGTATTATTTTCCTTTGGAACACTTCCAGTATGGGTGGTACCAAACTGCCTCCCTTGAATTTAAAAAAGTGCAGTAGCAAATGAATGGAATGGGAGGCCCTCAATTTGGAAAACTCAGCTTGTGGTTTCCATGAGGGGGTGGAAGTAAAGGTAAGACCAAAATACTTACAGGGGCGTTGTTGTTGTATAAGTTTTTCATTTAATTTCCATATGTGACAATGTTCCTGCCAAAGACTACCACTTTAGTCTTGGAGTAGTTTATTTCTAAGTGTTCCTTCATACAGAAGGCGCACAGGCTTCTTAATAGCCTCCTCATGCCTATCTGCATGATGGAAATCAGAGCTAAATCGTCAGCATAAAGCAGCACCGAGACCTTTGAATCTAAAATCGAAGGCGGGAAAAAGGCAGGGCCAGTAAGTTCATTGACAATATTATTAATATAAAAATTGAAGAGAAACGGGGCCAGGAGGCCACCCTGGCGTACGCCTCTCTTTGTTGGGACCGCATCGGAAAGCAGACCATTTGCACCTAACCTAACCCTAAGAAACGTGTTGGCATGAAGTATTTGTAACAGGCAAAGGAGTTGTCGATCGATGTTTGTGGAGGCAAGTTTTTGCCAAAGCCTCTCTCTGTCAATGAAGTCAAAGGCAGATGTAAAGTCGACAAAAGTAACAACTAATCCTCTTATGACAGGAATATTTCTGGATGAAGTGGAGCAATGTCAAGCAATGGTCCATGGTTGACTTTCCCTTAATAAATCCTGCCTGTTCTTCCACGATAATCATGTTCTCATTAGCCCAAGAGTGCAATTTCCCCAACAAATATTTAGCATACAACTTAGCAGCAACATCAATAAAGCTTATCAGGCGAAAAATTTTCGGGTCAGAATCTGAACCCTGTTTATGAATTGGGATCACTATACTGCCGCCCATGCCTTGGGCACATTACCAATGAATGGTGATACTAAGTGATTAAGCTTAGGAATGTATCAAACTTATATTCTTTTGCTTGTCAAAGGAAAAAGGAATGTAAACATTCTTTACTTTGAGCACTTAGTCAGTCTTCTCATCCGTGAGGCTCACACATTGCTTATGCCCAGATAGCCTTGTGATTCAGGTAATGAAGAATTCAGAAAGGTACCTCCACTCTGCATCAATGCTTTAGATCTGTAATGCCTTATAATTTAGCACTGAGGATGTGTCAATGTGAACTTGAGATGAAAATTAAATCAAACGAGAAAATGTAGCAATGGGTGACTTCAACTGCCCGCACACAGATTGGCAACATGCACGTTCCAGTCACAACCAAGAAGAGAAATTTCTACAAATCTTAACTAACTGTGCCCTAGAACAGGTGGCCATTCAACTGACCAGAGGGGTGGCCACCGTGGACTTTGTCAAGAAAGCCTGTTCTTTTGGGCTGAAAACATGGCTCTGCCATGAAGAATTCTGGGTAACAACTTGCTCCTGGAATGCAGCCATATGGGTAATATCCTTCTGCTGAGAAGCAGTTTTTCCTCACTAGAGGAGCCATGAGCTCAGGATTAAGACATCCACACATACACAGGCTGCATTCACACTGTACACTTATTCCACTATTATTCTACTTTAAACCATCATCGTCATCCAAAGAATCCTGGGAAATGTAGTTTGAGAAGGGTGCAGAGACTTGTCAGGAGACGCCTAATCCCCTCACAGAGCTACAATTCTAAGAGTCCCCTTGGAAGAGGGATTGATTTGTTAAACCACTCGGGGAATTGTAGCTCTCTGAGGAAAAGAGGAGCCTCCTGACAACTCTTAGCCCTCTTCACAAGCTACATTTCCCAGGATTCTTTGGGGGAAGCCATAAGTATTTAAAGTGGAATAATAGTGGAATAAATATCTGGTGCAACTGTGACCTAAGAGTCCCCAGCTGTGCGAGCGCACCTATGAGAAGGCAGGAAGAGGCCCTGGAATAGTCCACCTTCCAGAGGTCTCCTGATTGGCTATTAGAACCCTCAGCTGTTGCTGCCAGGCCTTTTCTTACAAGAGTCAGAACCATCCTAAGCTTTGTTAAGTGTCTTAGTGTTAGGAATAGTCAATATTTCATCATAAGCTTCAATTTGCAACCGCCCTTTGATCTTTATTGGAGATTTCTACCTGTGCCTTGTGGGTGTTCTGGGTTCAGGATTTTCATGTTGCTCTTTTATATGCACTTATATTTTTAATAAAGCCACCTCATATTGTAAGCCTTGGGTAGCAAAACCAGTACCTTGGCCTTTGGGATATGTGCTACCATTTAGCTGTTTTGCTTGGGGCTCCAAGAAGCAAAGAGTCTGGTCTTTAGCACTTGCCTCTTTGGAATCCTAAGCATGTCTGTTCAACGTAAAGTTTGAGAGTCCCCAGGCCCAAACTGGTGGACAGAAGTGTTGGTAGCAACATGGCCTACCTGATAGGGCTGGCTTTGATTATTTACCAGCCCTGGTGAAGTTGGTCACTGCAGGGTGCCTGAAAAAGAGCTGTGGTGTTCAGCAGTGTTCTACGTTGCAGAGCTGGTTTTGGGGTTTCAAGGATTTTGGGACACAGTGATCATGACAGACATAAGATTAAGTGGCTCCCAGAACCAGATGACAGAAAGAAGTGGTGTCAAACCAGTTGGAAACAGTGGCCATAGCACTGTCAGATTAAGTCTTGCCCACACTGGTATAGTGGAGAAGGCAGAAGTCTTCCCCTCACAGCAACGGGACGAGAAGACCCAGAATAGAGAGAAACTGCTCTTGTACCTTCAGTCCTTGCCAGGCCAGAAGACGGTGACACAGGAAGGCTCAGAATGGCCAGGGCAGACTTACTGGCCACAGCCTTACCAATAACCTTTCAGCCATACTAAAGATGGGACAGACAGAAGGATCCCTACCCAGAGAAGTCACATTCCCACAGATCCGCAGCAAGGCGTCTTTCTAGAGAGCCCTTTGGCCTGGATCCAGCACAGTCCGCTCCTCCTTGGACAGACAGGCGGTCACCTCCTCAAAGGACACCAAGCCTGGAGGAGAAAGGAAGAGGGAAGATTTGGCGAGGAAAAGGTAACTCCGTGGCTGACTTAGCAAAAAATCCTAACTTGTACCAAAATCTCAGCAGGAGCAGTAGAAAAACTCTGCTACAAGGACCCCCTAAATGTCACCAATTGCAGCCTCCTTATCTACAGACCACTGCATTTCTCCTCCTCGTGGCCTGACAGGGGGACTCAGATCGGAGGTCTGAAAAGGGCCCAGAGAACAGCTGCCTTCTCCAAGGTCAACAGCGCTCCGATTCTTGATTTGGGACTCAAGACAGAGCCGGAGGAGCGTCCTGTGACGCCCACAAGGTGGCGCCGCGCCTTCGGGGGGCGCAGCTGCGGCATCCCGCAGCCTCAGAGACTAAGCTAAAGGGACCCTTCCGGCGCGCTTCGGGTCGAGGACCTCGGGGTGTCCCCAGGACCCCTCCCTACAGGGGCCGGGGCTGAGCCTGCTCCCCGGTGGGGCCAGTCCCACTTCCCTCCCTTGTGCTGGAGAGTCGGCCTGGCCGTCAGCCGGGAGGAGGGCGCCCCTCGCCCCACACGCACGTCGGGACTTCTTGGCCAGAAGTAGCCCAGCATCGAGGCGCCTCCCCGTGCCCAGCGCTGCCTTTCTCCTCCCCGCCCTGGACGGAGGCAGCCCACCCCGGGGACCGCACGGTGGAGAGGCACCTGGAACGGGATGGATGAATAGCCCGAGGTCAGCGGGAAGCCGCTCGGTAGAAGGGGACCTTCGCGGTCCATTCCCTCCAGCCTCTGCCGGCAGCCTTGCAGCCAATTACGCCCCCTCCCCCCAACCAAAGGAGGCTTCTTCCCCCCCCCACTAGACAGAGCTCAGAGGGGGGAGAGCGGCAGAGCTTCCAATCAAAAGCCTGCACATTCGGTGGGGGGAGGCTTGGAGAGCAGCTGGTGGAGTCCTGGTGAGGGATCCTTTCCTTCCTGGGGGGGGAAGCTCTTTTTCCCAGCCAAGCAAGGCTGTGTCCTCCCCACCACCACCGCCACCCAAGCTGACCTGCTGGCCACCCATCCCATGGGCCGGGGGCGGGTAGATCTCTACAGGGCAAGAAGATTTAAACAGGGCTGTGCAATGCAAACCTGGATTCCTCGAGGGGCGTTTGGGAGGGGGCACTTCTTCCCCCCCCAAAAAAGAGGCAAATTACCCCCCCTTACCTCTTTGTCCTCTCCAGGCACCAGCCTCCCCTTTGCCCGGGGGTCCGACCACGCGGGTTTCCCCTTCCTGGAGGGTCTCAACTGCCACAACTCCGCCCCTCGGAATATCTCCCGCCCCTCGAGAAATCCCCCTGCCTCCCTCCCTTTCTTTAAGCTGCGCTGATGGCCCTTCGAAACCTGTTCCAGCGACACTTCGGTTCCGTTTCGAAGGCAGAAAACCATAGAGCTACGGCGGAGAGCACACCTTCAGCATGACCGGACTGCTTCCTGCACGTGTCGGAGCCGGGGGAGGAGCCCCCTGGTCGTCTCCGCGGGCTCAGGGACAGAGGAGCGCCGTCCTTCCTCGGAGCTACTACGAGGCTGTGTGCAGTTGCCCGGGCTCCTCTTTTTCTGCTTCCTAACCCTAAACTCTCAAGGCTTACCCTGAAGGAAAACAAACGCCCCTGCTGGTGGATTGGTTGCAGCAGAGGGGAAATTGAATCGGAGCTTCCTTAAAACATCCCCCTGTTAATTTAGCTGCTCTTCACCAGAGAAGCTTATAAAATGACCGCAATTCTTTGGGGAAATCACGTGCTTTAAATGTGCAGTGGATGTGCTTTAAATGTATGGCCCTTGAGATCTTTTCCAATCGGCTTCCGACTTTAACCCGGCCGTATCTGGTCGCCAACCTCTTCCCTAATTGGCAAAGACTCCCTTTCAGCAGGAGGGCTGGTTGTGTCTGCCCTGTGTTGCAGTTTTACATTTACCAATTTTGTGGAAACATGCTGCAGCATATACATATATGTAGCATGTAGTAAATATAATACATACAGACTTAAGACAATCGGCTTAAATTGGCCTAGGCCAACATATGATGGCTACAGAGCTCCTCTTGATCTTTTTAAAGTATTAGATTTCTGTTTCAACCACTCTGGTTCAGGCTTCTTGACCTGAGTTAGGCCTGAGTTAGTGTGTTTACGAACACGGGAAGCTGCCTTCGACTGAGTCAGATCCATCAGTCCACCTGGCTCAGTATTGTCTATACTATAAAATGGCCTCACAGGTTAAGATTGGCTCCCCACCTCTCTCTAGTAGATAAATCATATAAATGTATGGAGTGTGGAAAGAGTTCCCATTACCATGAGAACCTTATTTCTCATAAAAGAAAGCACACAAGCAAGCAATGATAAAAAGTATGGAATGTGGTCAGACCTTCTTAAGGAAACTAGGGGTCTATCCTGTTTTTGTTGTTATACACTTTCAAGTCCATCTCGACTTACGGCGACACTATGAATCAGTGACCTCCAATAGCATTTGTTGTAAACCACCCTGTTCAGATCTTGTATGTTCAGGTCTGTGGCTTCCTTTATGGAATCAATCCATCTCTTGTTTGGCCTTCCTCTTTTTCTACTCCCTTCTGTTTTCCCCAGCATTAATGACTTTTCTAGTGAATCATATCTTCTCATGATGTGTCCAAAATATAACTTCAGTTTCATCATTTTAGCTTGTAGTGATAGTTCTGCTTTAACGGACCCACCATTAAAGACGTTATCTTGGAAGAAAATCTTACTTGTCAACAAGTGTTTGCCACAATGAATAGTCAAGAAATCAGAAGGCTAGAACTGGGGAGGGCAGCTATGAGAGAACTAGAAAAGGTCCTCAAATGCAAAGATGTATCACTGAACACTAAAGTCAGGATCATTCAGACCATGGTTTTCCCAATCACTATGTATGGATGTGAAAGCTGGACAGTGAAAAAAATGCATAAGAGAAAAATCAGCTTATTTGAAATGTGGTGCTGGAGGAGAGCTTTGCAGATACCATGGACTGCAAAAAAGACAAATAATTGGGTGTTAGAACAAATTGATTTCGGCAATCACTGTGGCCGAGTAAGATTTTCTTCCAAGATAACATCTTTAACAGTGGGTCCATAAGTGACTGTGGAGGCCAATTCTAGATCCACACAGCCTCCTTCCAGATGGAAGATAGGCGTGATGAGGATTTGCTTGACATGCCTTCTGCTTAGATCGTTTGCCCCTTTTGCTCTGTGCTTGTGCTTCTTCAAAGTCCATAGCATCTTTGGTAATAGCCAACCTCCAACTGGGACGCTCATGGGTCAAAGCTTCCCTATTCTCAATCGTCATGTTACATTTTTTTAGATTAACTTTAAGAACATCTTTAAACCTCTTTTGCTGCCCACCAATATTTCATTTTCCATCCTTAAGTTGGGAGTAGCAGCTGCTTTGGAAGACGGTGATCAGGCATTTGAACAATATGGCCAGTTCAGCGACGTTGAAGGATCACTATTTCCACACTGGTGGTCTTTGCTTCTTCCAAAACACTAACATTAGTCCGTATATCTTTCCAAGTAATTTGCAGAATTTTCCAGAGGCAGCATTGGTGGAATCTTTCCAGAAGTTGAAATTGGCGTTTTGGCATTTATAATTGGTCCATGTTTCACAGGTGTGCAGTAAGGTTGGTAGTACAATGGCTTTGTAAATAAGTATTTTGGCCTCCCTGCAGATATCTCGATGCTTGAACACTCTATGCTTCATTCGGGAGTATGCGGCACTCGCAGAGCTCAGATGATCTTGAATTTCAGAATTGATGTCTTAAACCGGAACTATCACTAGAAGCTAAACTGAGGTTATCATACTTTGAGCACATCATGAGAAGACCTGATTCACTAGAAAAGACAATAATGCTGGGAAAAACAGAAGGGAGTAGAAAAAGAGGGAGGCCAAACAAAAGATGGATTAATTCCTTACACAAGAAAGGGAAATAATGCTTCTGTGTTTTGCCTCATATCTCAAGTTCCACAAATGCTAGAAATTTGTTGTTATGTGCCTCCAAGTCGACAATGACTTATGGCCACCCTATGGATCAGTGACCTCCAAGAGCATCTCTCATGACTTTCATTAAAAGGAAAGCTGAGAATCTTGGGATTATGACTCCTCCCACAGACAGGCCCATGTTTTCAATGCTGAAGGAGATTGGAGGGAGGGGAGGCTGGAGTGCTCCTTGATTGACACACATCACAATCAGAGGGGGGGTTTACACATGGCTTTCTACTCACAGCGCTTTTAGGGATGTTGATGCAAATCACACTTGTCTTTCACTTGGGCTCCTTTGCAAGTTCAATCTCTCCTGAGCAGGATGCCTCAAAGGGTTGGGGAGGAGGGGAGGCAATGTCCCTCCCTCCAATCACTTCCTATTTTGATTACCAACAACGTCATATACTCACCATCCACCACCTTTGTTTTGTTTTCATGCCATATTTATGCCTGTTCCTTTTTTTGTTTGAGTGGATACAGTATTTATTATTAGAACAATAAGTCACCCCCCCTTTCCCACCCACCCCTTTCCTTAGTTGTAGGGCCAGGGGTGGCTGAGAGTTCCTTTTCAACTGTTGTTTTAGGGTTGAGTTTTAATGTTTTGGCAGAGCTTCCTTGTGCCTCGTTCCTTCACACTTCACTTTTAGCATTTGTGAGCGATTTCCTTCCGTTCCATTCTCATATTCCTTATCTCCATCTACATTTTTAGCAGAGTTTTGTCCTGTGTAGGTCTGGGACTTTGCATGTCAGTCTTCTTAAAAATGAAAAAGTTATAGTCTTGTCTTAGTTTTCCTCCCAACCTGCTTCTTCCCAACACTCAAGCAAATTGCTCCATCTCAGCTCACTCACCAGATGGACCCAGTCAGTTCTTTGGCACCCACTTCAGTCCCCAGTTGTCTTTGTGCCGCTTGACCACATTGAACACCCCAGATCACGTGGGGAACTTTTGATCCTTGAGATGTTATTGGACTCCACCTCCCATCAGCTGCAGCCAGCACAGCCAATAGGGAGGGACGGTGAGAGTTGGAGCCCAACAGCATCTGCAGGGCCAAAAGGTCCCCGTCCAAAAAATGAGGGTTCAGCAAAAACATCTGGGCAAATACTCATCCAACACACAGAGAGGCAAATGCTGGTTGGGCTGTTTATTTTGCAGCCAGACCTTCCCCTCCAAAGAAATTAAAGCACAGTAGAAGAGAAAGGAGTCCACAGGTGGAATACACCCCCATGGCCTGGATGGTTCCGGAATATACCTTTTCAACCCTCGGTATTGCACCAAATATTATTGCTTGTGAATGCCAAGAGGGAACGGCTGTAGCTCAGTGGTTGAGCATCTGCTTTGCATGCAGGAGGTCCTGGGTTCAATCCCCAGTGGCATCTCCAGGTGGAGCTGGGAGAGAGGGCCTGCCTGCAACCCTGCGGAGCTGCTGCCAGTCAGTGTAGACAATACTGAGCTGGATGGACCAATGGATGTGACAGTATAAGGCACCTTCCTGAGTTCCTAAACACGATAACGCCATTGGCCAAGCAATTTCTCTCCCCTCCTCATAAATTCAACCCATTACTGACAATGTAGTTTATCACACACTTTCTGGAGAGTTCGCTGATGTTTAGAAAAGTCTGGAAGTTGCCCTAGTTGACCACAGTGAGCCCTTTCGACACCCCTGAAACGTTTGTGCCAACTGAGGCCTAGCTCAGGTCAGGAATCTTCAACTGGAATGTTTAATACAGAGGTCTAATAGTTAAAACAGACCAAGAGAGAGTTCTGTAGCCGTTATATATGTTTGCCTATCCAATTTAAGTCTATTGTTGTCAGTCTGTATTATGTATGTTGTGTGTAATGTATGTGTATATACAGAAGCATGTTTCCACAAAACTAGTAAACTGAAAACTCCAACACAGGACAGCCTTCGGACACTCCTGCACAGACACAACCAGCCCCTCCTGCTGAAAGCGAGGTCCATAATTTGCTCCAATAGCCAAGAGCTGGTGAGCAGATGTGGCCAGAAAGTGGAAGCTGACTGGAAAATTTATTTAAAATACATCAGCATCTGCAAGAGACCAACAGGCGCATCTCAACTTGGAAAGATGGGAGCATAAAGAAAGAAAAGAGAAATTAAAAGCAAATTATGCAGAAATGAATTTTGGGGAAGGGGAACAATAAGAAAGTGTTTGTCAGCGAAATAAAATCCAACAAGTACACGGAAAGAACAAAACAAATAATGCACCTTAAGCCAAAAGATGGAACAGCTATTCTCTGCCAAGATCACAGCCTGTTATATTGGAATTAATTAAAATTAAGACTTTCAAACGTAACTCTACCTACGTTTGGGGGTTTTCCGTGGTAGCTGTCTGTCACCTGCTGGAAATAGGAATTCTGGGCTAGGTTGACTTTAATGTAGTTTCCCATTCCTGGACAAGGTGGAAGATCTGCTCTGCCACAGCAGATCCTCAGAGACGGCCCCTGCAGGACCAAGAGGTCTTCAAGTCTCCTGAGAGTTTGCACTTGCTCTGCCTGTGTAATCCCAGCTGCAAAACTGCCCCCTGTCTCTCTGCCACCCCTTCTATCTCACACTTACCTATCTACACCCTTTTTAACCTGAAGGGGATGCCACTTCTGATGGGATTTCAGGTTCACCACTATCTCCTGCCCATGAGCCCTAGTTAAGCAGCACCAAATGACCATTCTGTATCTTTAGTCCGTAACCAGGTTAAGAAAAAAAAAAACTGTTAGCCAGCACCACAAGAATATAGGTTTGGTGTAATCTGCCTTCTCTCATAGAGATAACATGGTTGTGCTTTTTAAACAAAGAAAAATGTTGATTTACTTAAGAGTGCCAGTGTGCCATAGTGGTTAGAGCATTGGACTACGACCTGGGAGACCAGGGTTAGAATCCTCACACAGCCATGAAGCTCCCTGGGTGACCTTGGGCCAGTGACTGCCTCTCAGCCTCCGAGGAAGGCAATGATAAGCCATCTCCGAATACCGCTTATTTTATTTATTTAATATTTATTAATTAATTATATCTATATACCACCCCATAACCAAAGCTCTCTGGGCGGTTTACAGCAACTAAAAACATTAAAAACAAATATACAAATTTAAAGCACATCTTTTAAAAACAATTTAAAACACAATTTAAAATTTAAAAACAATTTTAAAACACATGCTAAAATGCCTGGGAGAAGAGGAAAGTCTTGACTGGCACCGAAAAGATAAGTGTTGGCACCAGGCACACCTCATATGGGAGATCATTCCATAATTTGGGGGCCACTACTGAGAAGGCCCTCTCCCTTGTTCCCATCCTCCGAGCTTCCCTCAGAGTAGGCACCCGGAGGAGGGCCTTAGATGTTGAACATAGTGTATGGGTGGGTTCGTATCCGGAGAGGCGTTCCATCAGGTATTGTGGTCCCAAGCCATGTAAGGCTTTATAGGTCAAAACCAGCACCTTGAATCAAGCTCAGAAACATACAGGCAGCCAATGCAAGCAGGCCAGAATCGGTTTTATATGTTCAGACCATCTGGTCCCTGCTACCAATCTGGCCGCTGCATTTTGCACAAGCTGCAGTTTCCGAACTGTCTTCAGCCCCACGTAGAGTGCATTGCAGTAATCTAACTCGGAGGTTACCAGAGCATGGACAACTGAAGCCAGGTTATCCCTGTCCAGATAGGGGCACAGCTGGACCACCAACTGACGTTGGTAGAAGGCACTCCGTGCCACCGAGGCTACCTGAGCCTCAAGTGACAGAGATGGTTCTAGGACAACTCCCAAATTCCAAACCGGCTCCTTCAGGGGGAGTGCAACCCCATCCAATACAGGTTGGACATCCATCATCTGGTCAAAAGAACCCCGCACTAGGAGCATCTGAGTCTTGTCTGGATTGTGCCTCAGTTTATTAGCCCTCATCCAGTCCATTGTCGGAAGCAGGCACTGGTTCAGTCTCACCTGAAGAAGATGAAAAGAAGTAGAGTTGCGTGTCACCAGCGTACTGATGGCAACGCACGCCAAAGCTCCGGATGATCAAACCCAACGGTTTCATGTAGAAGTTGAACACCATGGGGGACAGAACTGACCCCTGAGGAACCCCCTACTGGAGAGTCTAGGGTGCCGAGCAATGTTCCCCAAGCACCACCTTCTGGAGCCGACCTGCCAAGTAGGAGCAGAACCACCACCATGCAGTCCCTCCCACTCCCAACTCAGCCAGTCTTCCCAGAAGTATACCATGGTCGATGGTATCGAAAGCTGCTGAGAGATCAAGGAGAATCAACACAGTCACACTCCCCCTGTCTCTCTCTCCCAACAAAGGTCACCATACAGGGCGACCAAGGCTGTTTCCATGCCAAAACCAGGCCTGAAACCCGACTGAAATGGATCCAGATAATCGGTCTCATCCAAGACCGATTCTATTCATAGCGTTGCCATAAGTCGCAATCAACTTGAAGGCAGTCCATTTCCATTTTTTTTTTATTACACTTATATCCCAATTTTCCTCCAAGAAGCTCAAAGTGGCATACCAACATGGCTCTCTGTGATGTCCTTCCCTTCTCTGTGACCACTAGAGATGTCTCACCTCTGTCAGGCCCACTTTATGATGTGTAGCCTACCTCTGGCCACCCCAAGTCAGGATTGTCATGTTTATTTTTACCTGTCTCCGCTCTAGCACAGATCTCAAAAGATCCCCCTGCTAGGCCACACTACTCAACACTCTGTGTACCCAATATAGCCTCTAGACTGTGCCTTAGTCTCTTCCTGGCTATTTTGATACCTTGTGTCTGTGTGTTTAGGTAATTCCCAAACCCCCTGAAGCCTCTTGCCTATGAAGCTCACAGCTCTGGGTTGCTCTGTGGTACTGAATGTTGATACAATATCTCTTCCTTCGCCGCTACCACCATTCGATACTGTTTCTTGTCAGCCTTGGTTACTCTGCCTCCCCCCCTGATCTGTACACCCCAGCTAAGGAATCAGGCTTTAAGTAAACCAAAAAAATGTATATTGATAACACTAGGAATAACAAGATTACTTATAGATTTCATTGACAAGCATATGGTTTCATATATGTTTCTCTTATGTTCCTAATTCCTAATATTTGCCTCAGAACTCCCAATCCAATCTCTCAACAGCCACCTCTTACTCTCTACACAACTCTTCAACCCCCACCAACTCTCCAACCCCCACCACCTTGTCCAACACCCCCACGACTCAACTGTCATCCTCTCATTTATACCCTCAGCCATTCAAACACACAGCCAATCCTCATCCAGCATTCTACAGCCCATGTACTTCCCCTTCTCACTCACTCCACTTACCATATTTCCTATAATAAACCTGCACTTACCATATTTACATTACATTCACATACAGGAACATCACATTTCCCCCCCCCCTTAAAATAAAAGCACAGTATTACTCTTGATCCAGGACTAATATGACGCACTAATTACACTGGTGAGTCACTCAGGGGTAGAGTGTCTTTTGAGTCCCATGTCTGGATCACGTGACTGCAGTCCCGGCCACTTGCCTCAAAAGTCTATCCGCCAACACATTGTCCTTTCCTTTTATAAAAACAAAGTCCACCTGATATTCCTGCAACGCCCAGGACCACCTCTGCAGCATGGTGTTATTGTTTCGCATGGTATCCAGCCACAGCAATGCGCGATGATCAGTCACGACCATGCATCTTCATTCCCACACATATGGAAGTAGCTTGCTCAGGCCCCACACGACTGCTAGACATTCCTTTTGCACAGATGAACAGTTTTTCTCTCTTGCTGTCAGTTTGCAACTTAAATATGCTATAGGATGCCTGGTGCCTTCTCTCTCCTGCATTAAAACGACTCCAAGAGCTAAATCCGATGCATCCGTGGCCACGATAAAAGGCTGCTCAAAATCTGGCACTACTAACACAGGGCTTTGGCACAATGCTTGTTTTAATTGGTCAAAAGCCTTTGGACACATTCCAGTCCATAACACACGCTCAGCACACTTTTTCTTTGTCAAATCATGTAATGGGGTTGCTATTTCCCTAAATCCTTTTATAAATTTCCGATAAAAACCAGCCACACCTAAAAATGCCCTTACTTGTTTTTTAGTTAAGGGAATGGGCCAAGACTGTATTGTCTTGACTTTGCTCCATAAGGGGGTTATCTGGCCACTCCCCACCTTATGTCCTAAATAAATCACCTCATTCACCCCAAACTGGCATTTCTTGGCTTTGATAGTTAGCCCAGCCTTCTTAAGTGCCTCAAACACTGCTGTCAGGTGTTGTACATGTTCAGGCACTGACTTCCTAAATATGGCTATATCATCTATGTAGGCCATAGCGAAATTTGACATGCCTCTTAAAACTGTGTTAATAAGTCTTTGGAAAGAACTTGGTGAGTTCCTAAGCCCCATGGGTAGAGTTACAAACTCAAACAACCCATCTGGTGTACTAAAGGCAGTTTTGGCTCTGGATTGTTCTTCTAACTCCATCTGCCAAAACCCTTTACACAGATCTA
This sequence comes from Rhineura floridana, assembly GCF_030035675.1. Taxonomy (NCBI): domain Eukaryota; kingdom Metazoa; phylum Chordata; class Lepidosauria; order Squamata; family Rhineuridae; genus Rhineura; species Rhineura floridana. Next base: position 225,889,726 of record NC_084482.1, on the reverse strand, counting down.
TTGTGGAGATAATTGTTGCTGCTCCCAATAGTTCTAACATTGTGTCTACCCTAGGCATAGGATAAGCATCTGGGACTGTGATTTTGTTGATGGCCCGATAATCAATGCAAAATCTGATCGTTCCATCTTTTTACGGCACCAACACTATACTTGAGGCCCAGGGACTCATTGATTCCCTAATCACACCTAGTTCTAACATATCTTCCACTTCCTTTCTGATCTCATTCAATACTTTCCCATTCACACCGTTATATCTCTCAGTTAACCCATTAATTGCTGGGTGATATGTGGTCATTTTTAAGTGTTTTAACCCACAGCACTTCCACATACACTGCATCACCTCACCCATAAAGACACTACCTTTATCGGTTAACACTTTGTGAGGAAATCCCGACCTTCGGGCTTCAGCATCAGGGTATCTAGTGGTGAAATCCACCACTACTAGCAGAGCTTGGAAAAGTTACTTTTTTGAACTACAACTCCCATCAGCCCCATCCAGTGGCCATGCTGGATGGGGCTGATGGGAGTTATAGTTCAAAAAAGTAACTTTTCCAAGCTCTGACTACTAGTATATATTTCCTGCCATGTCTCATAGGTTTAGAGAAAGGACCCACCAAATCTATTCCCACTCTATAGAATGGCTGTCCTATTATGGGAAGGGTCTTCAAGGGTGCTTTTGTTTTTACCCCACTTTTCCCCACTTTTTTACAAATGAGACAGGAGGAACAGTACTGTTTTATATCCTTGGAAATATTAGGCCAATAATAATGTGTTGTCAGCCTTTTCTTCATCTTTTTTATTCCAAGATGCCCTGAACAAGGAACATCATGTGCCATATCCAGCAATCTAGGTCTATATTTGCTAGGCACTGTTTGACTGGTTCACAGCAGTTCTCTCTCTCAGCAGGCAACCACAGTCTGTACAGTACCCCATTCTCACACACTATTTGATCCCTCAGATTTTCTGTAAAGGGGATTCTTTGTGGAAGGGCTTGTTCCTTTATTTGTTTTAAACTTTTATCATTCTCCAGCTCTTTTCTGAACTGTTGTGCCTCAGCAGAAGAAACCATTTGAACAATGTCTCATATCAGGCTCACTAGGGGTTGCTATGGCAACCTCAGGCTCAGCCACAGATTCCACCCTGTTTTGCTCAGAGCCAGCCAAAATGGCTTCAGCTCCCTTGCTCAGTTGATTTCGGGTCACAACATATAGTTTTCCTTGTGCTCCCATAGCATCTCTTCCCAGTATCACTGGTTCTTATTGCTGGGCATTGATACCCACTTTACAGGTCTCCTCCTTTCCTCTCCATTCGGCCCCTGAATTGTGGAATAGTCTCCCCGAGGAGGTACGCCTGGCGCCGACACTATTATCCTTTCGGCGCCAGGTTAAAACCTTTCTCTTCTCTGAGGCATTTTAATCTAAGTTATTTATGTAAATGTTATAATTTCTATTTTAGATGGTGTATTTTTATATTTGTTATACTGACGTTGTAATTTTATTATTGTATATGTTGCTATGTTTGCCGCCCAGAGAGCTGTTTGCTAGTCGGGCGGGATATAAGCTGAATAAATAAAATATAATAAGCTGAATAAATAATAATAATAATTTTATAAGGGCCATGGGAATGCTTTCTGGTTCACCCCTCACTCCTTGAATTATCACCTTTTCCTGAGGTAAAATTTCCTCAGATTTTACCAAATCTGGCCTCAGTAAAGTCTGAGCAACACCAGGATCCAGCAAAGCCCAATATTTTGCCCCTTGCACACTCACTTCCTCTCTCAGACTTGAATCAAAGTCCTATACATTTGTCCAGTTTATCTGGCAGAACTGAACTTTCTTCTTTTCTCCCTCTCTTGGTTCTGTTTTCACTGCTCTTCCTTGAGCAGGATTACCAATAGGGTTGGCAACTTCACATTGGAAGCGAAGATGTCCTGGCCTACCACATTTATAGCATAATTTTTCCTCCATTTTGGGGTACACAGACCCACTCTGAGGTGTCCTGTGCCCTTCTGATTTTATTCGAGGACTCACTCGCTGTGGTACCACATCCCTTCTGCCATTATTACTGGGTCTGGGTTTAAACTCTCTTGATGTTTTTCCCACCCAGCCAGTTCTATTTGAGGCTAAGTGATCTGCCAACTCTGCTGCCTCCTGAACAGATTTAGGGGAACGGTCTTTAACCAGGAGCCTTATTTCTGATGGTAACTGATGATATAGTTGGTCCAGTATCATGAAGCTTGTCACCCACTGAATGAGCCTTTGAACTCCCCATCCACTTTCCAAATATGTCCATCAATTTTGCTCCCAATTCTACAAAAGACCTCCCTGTTTGGATCTGGCAGTTTCTAAATAACTTCCTAAAATAGTCAGATCCCGGTCTGAATTCTTTGAACACTGCCTCTTTAAATTTGTCATAAGTTACTGGCCTGTCTGAGGGGAAATATTGGTATATCTCTGCCAGTTCCCCTTTGATTAGATTGGATAAATATGACATATATTTATCTTCTGGTAGCCCCCACATCTAAGCTGCCTTTTCAAATGTGTTGAGGTAAATTTGTGGGTCTTGTCCAGGCTCATATACCACAAAGTCTTTTGGCGTAATCTTTATTTTTGTTTCATTTCTGTCTTTCCTTGTTTCATCAGAATGAAACTTCTCTCTTTCTAATTTTAACTTTTCCATTTGTATCTCAGCCTCCATTCTCCCTCTTTCAGCCTCCATTCTCAATCTTTCAATCTCCAACATTTGCTGCTTTTCCTTCTCCTCAGCCTCCATTCTCCCTCTTTCAGCATCCATTCTCAATCTCTCAGTTGCAAAGACCCACTGCTTGTCTTTTTCCTCAGCTTCCCATCTTACCTTTTCTCTTAAATACTCTATATAAGTAGGATTACTTGAGTACCCTTCTAATTAGAGTACCCTTTATTAATTAGAGTACTCTTATTTTGTATTCTTGACGTTGTTTGGTTCTTGTATTGTTCCTCTGTTTTTTGTTTTTGATTCATTGTATTTATTGTATTTATACATTGTACTTGTTTTTATCTTCTATGTACACTGCCCAGAGAGCCTTCGGGCTTAGGGCGGTATATAAATAAAATAAAATAAATAAATTAAATAGGGTCTCTTTGACAGGGTCTTTGGATTGGATTGATGCGAATGTTATCAATGCTACTCACAATTCATCTACACCTTTATCCTCATGAGGTAAATAGAACGCTATGCATTTCTCCACCAGCTCCTCTCTTTTCATTTTCATATATTCAGCCATGTTTTTCGGAGCTCACACACTCTTTGCCAGTCACTCTCACAAGTAATCTTTATTTGTTATTCCTTTTAGCCACACCACTTTTAGGGACTCTCTGTTGTTCATATCCCACCGCTACAGCCACCACATGTGACTGTGACGCCCTTCCCTGGCTCTCCCTGTCAGGTTCCTACCTGCTCGTGGCTACTGCCTGTCACTAGGCACCACCAGGGACTCCACCAGTCCAGACTGTCCTTTTTTATGGTTTCTCCCTCCGCTCTAGCACAGATCTCAATAGATCCCCCTGCTAGGCAGCACCACCAGTCACGTTCTATAACCAGTATCCCCAGAGACTCTGCCTGAGTCTCTCTCAATCAGGTTACCTCTGTGACTGCGTGCTTAAGCTGTTCCAATCCCTTTGTATCAATGCAGATAATCCTGGTTTGCTCGGAATACTTGTGGTGTTATATTCTCCCCTTCACCGCTGCCACCATTTGTTAGCCTTCAGCCTTGGTATTTACCTTACCCTCCCTTCTGGTCTGTGAAACCCCAGCCAAGGATCAGGCCTTTGGTAGACCAAATACAGTATTTATTAAATAACAAAGATAACAAGATTACTTTATAAAGGCACATAAGCATATGGTTTCATCTATTTCTGGTACTTGTCTTAGTATTAATCTGAACTCCACACTCTCCTCACATCCACCAACTCTCCACACAATCTCCTCTCAAAAAACCCACCAAAACAACCCACTCACGTCCACCCTCTCAAACAACCCACTAACGTCCACCCAGATTTAACTGTCATCCTTCCATTTATACTCTCAGCCATTCTAAACACTCAGCCAATCATCCAGCATTCTACTGCCCATTTACTCCTTCATCCTCTTTCTTTCCACTTACCATGTATCTCCTAAACGAACAGCACTTACCATACATACATTAATACAGGAACATCACAGTGACATCCTTCCCTTCTCTGTGACCACTAGAGATGTCTCATCTCTGTCAGGCCCACCTTATGACATGTAGCCTACCTCTGGCCACCCCAAGTCAGGATCATCGTGTTTATTTTTACCTGTCTCCGCTCTAGCACAGATCTCAAAAGATCCCCCTGCTAGGCCACACTACTCAACACTCTGTGTACCCAATATAGCCTCTAGACTGTGCCTTAGTCTCTTCCTGGCTATTTTGATACCTTGTGTCTGTGTCTATAGGTAATTCCCGACCCCCCTGAAGCCTCTTGCCTATGAAGCTCACAGCACTGGGTTGCTCTGTGGTACTGGACGTTGATACAATATCTCTTCCTTTGCCGCTACCACCATTCAATACTATTTCTTGTCAGCCTTAGTTACTCTGCCTCCCCCCCTGACCTGTGCACCCCCAGCTAAGGAATCAGCCTTTAAGTAAACCAAGAAAATATTTATTGATAACACTAAGAATAACAAGACTACTTACAGATTTCATTGACAAGCATATGGTTTCATATATGTTTCTCTTATGTTCCTTATTCCTAATATTTGCCTCAGAACTCCCAATCCAATCTCTCAACAGCCACCTCTTACTCTCCACACCACAACTCTTCAACCCCCACCAACTCTACAACACCCACCACCTTGTCCAACACCCCCATAACTCAACTGTCATCCTCTCATTTATACCCTCAGCCATTCAAACACACAGCCAATCCACATCCAGCATTCTACAGCCCATGTACTCCCCCTTCTCACTCACTCCACTTACCGTATTTCCTATAATAAACCTGCACTTACCATATTTACATTACATTCACATACAGGAACATCACACTCCCCCTGCCAATTTTATCCTCACAACAATCCTGTGAGGTAGTTTAGGCTCACCTAACTGCCCCAAAGTTACCTAGTGAGCTTCATGGCAGAGCAGGGATTTGAACCCTGGTCGTCCAGCTTCCAGTCTGACTCTAATCACCACACCAAACTCTCTCTCAGATGTAGACAAAACTCATCTTTTAGTGAAACAAAGAAAATGATCAAACCCTGCAACAAGTACAGAAGTCAACTCTGTCCCTGTATCTACTCAGGCAAAAGAAACTAGGGGCATATTGTTATTAATATTTCCTTTCCTTCAACAGATCCAGGGTGGGTTGCAATTCAGTAATGTTAGCCACATCAAGGTTTAGTGAATTGCATCTGCCCAAATAGTATAAGCTAATATCTGACAGCAACACCCGTCTTCGTTTTATTACAAAGGCCAAACAGGCCAGTCAGTAATGAACCTTGCTTACTGTTTATGTTAGAGTCCATGTCAACAGTTTCTAGGAGCAGGGATAATGTCCCAGGAACATAATCTGAAGATAGGGCCATAATGCAGTCACTTCATTTAATATCAAGTACAGCAGGGCCCCACTCATATGGCACGTTACATTCTGGACCCCTGCCAAAAAGCAAAAACCGCCGAAAAGTGGACCTCAATCAATAGAATGGTGCACGACGCCCGAAAACCGCCGTAAAAGTGGAACAAGCGCCGTATGAGTGGAGCTTTAGTCTAATTGCATCTAATTGAGACAGCCGCATTAGCAAAGCATCGTAAAGTGGGGGCCCTACTATAATGCTTTTGCTATGACAGAAGTTCTTTCCACACTCCATACATTTTTGTATCCTTCCCTCTGTGGGTTCTTTGATGTGCAGTAAGATGTTACTCCAGACACTTATGTGGCTTCTCTCCTGTGTGGGTTCTTTGATGGGAGGAAAGGTTTCTACTATCACTGAAGCTCTTTCCACATTCCATGCATTCATATGGTTTCTCTCCCGTGTGGGTTCGTTGATGCAAAGTAAGTTTGCCGCTTTCTTTAAAGGTCTTTCCACATTCCATACATTTATACGGCTTCTCCCCTGTGTGGGTTCTTTGATGCGAAGTAAGGCTTTGGCTCCAACTGAAACTTTTTCCACACTCCAGACACTTATATGGCTTCTCCCCTGTGTGGGTTCTATGATGCGAAGTAAGGCTTTGGCTCCAACTGAAACTTTTTCCACACTCTATGCATATATGTGGTTTCTCTCCTGTGTGGGTTCTTTGATGTAAAGAAAAGCTTCTACTATGACTGAAACACTTTCCACACTCCAGACACTTATATGGCTTCTCCCCTGTGTGGGTTCTGTGATGTGAATTAAGTTGTTGGCGCTGAATGAAACTTTTCCCACACTTTATGCATTTAAATGGTTTCTCTCCTGTGTGGGTTCGTTGATGCAAAGTAAGTTTGCCGCTTTCTTTAAAGGTCTTTCCACATTCCATACATTTATATGGTTTCTCTCCTGTGTGGACTCTTTGATGTAAAGTAAGCTGTGAGCTCTGACTGAAACACTTTCCACACTCCAGACATTTATATGGCTTCTCCCCTGTGTGGGTTCTGTGATGTGAAGTAAGGTGTTGGCTCTGACTGAAGCTCTTGCCACACTCTATGCATTTGTATGGTTTCTCTCCTGTGTGGGTTCTTTGATGTAAACAAAGGCTACTACTGTGACTGAAACTCTTTCCACATTCCAGACAAATAAATGGCTTCTCCCCTGTATGGGTTCTGTGATGGGAAGCTAGGCTTTGACTAGAACTGAAACATTTTCCACACTCCAGACACTTATATGGCTTCTCCGCTGTGTGGGTTCTGTGATGCGAAGTAAGGTGATGCCTCTGACTGAAGCTCATTCCACACTCTGCACGTTTATAGGGTTTTTCTCCTGTGTGGATTCTTTGATGTACAGTTAGAACACTTCTACCACTGAAGTTTTCCCCACACTCTATGCATTTATAGAGTTTTTCTCCTGTGTGGATTCTTTGATGTACAGTTAGAACACTTCTACCACTAAAGTTTTTCCCACACTCTATGCATTTATATAGTTTCTCTCCTGTGTGGATTCTTTGATGTAGAGTAAGCTTATTTCTCATGCTGATGCTCTTTCCACATTCAGTACATATATACTTTTTCTTCCCTGTATGGGCTCTTTGATATAAAGTAAGCTGAGTTCTTATACGGACGGACTTTCCACACTACATGTATTCATGCAGTTTCTCCTCTGCATGCGTATGTTTTTTATGTTGAGTAAGGTGGCCCTTCTGACTGGAGCTTTTTCCACACTCATGCATTCATATCATTTCTCCCCGTCTGCGTTCTTTGATGTAAAGTAAGGTGAGAGCTCATGCTGAACCTCTTTCCACATTCCTTGCGCTCATATGCTTTCTGTTCAATATGGGTTCTTTCATGTGGAGTAAGCTGGTGAGAGTCTGAAACACATTTCACACTCCATGCACTGATATGTTTTTTCCCCTCTGTAGCTGCCGCAATTTTACTTGGGCTTACTTTTTAATATTTTCTCCCACACTGAACACTTTCCTTTTCTTTTCCCTTTGTGGTCTTCCTATGGGATCCAGAGTTCATTGATAACAGCACCCTGCAAAGTACAGGATTTCTTCTTTCATTGATTTTCCTTCTGCCTTTTAAGTCACTTCTATTCCCAGATGTCTCTTTTCCCACTTTGTGCTTGCTTGTTTACAAAGACACCACAAAGGGATCCATAAAATGCTTTTTTCCTGCCTTTCACCTGTTTGGGCAAATAAGAAAGAAAAGGAAAAACCTGTTAGGATTTCAAGGCACAGAGAAATGATTGGATTAGGGATCAAACACAATGACCTGCTTCTCTACATTCAAATATCCAGAAGATATTTCTCTTTGCTTTCTTTATGCTCACATCTTTCCTAAATTGAGATGCACACACTGGTCTATTGCTGATGTATTTTAAATAAATTGTCCAATCAGCTTCCAGCTTCTGCCCATATCTGGTCACCAGCCTCTGGGCTACTGGGGCAAATTAAGGACCTCGCTTTCAGCAAGAGAGGTTACCTGTTTCTGCCCTGTGTTGGAGTTTTAAAATATATCAGTTTTGTGGAAACATGCTTCAGTATATACACATATGTTACATATAGCTTAAATTATACATACAGATCTAGGACAACAGGCTGAAATCGGCACATGCAAACATAATAATTCACTAAGGCAAAAAAACCCTTGCGGTTTAAGAATGTACCTATAGCCCACAGATATTTCTACCAAACTTTAAAAAGCAGGGAAATTGGGCAGCTATAGTGAATGCACCAGGGGAGCAGGAGACCTGACCTCCTCTCTGAGATATTGTACTGTCCTACAAATTTGTCAGAATGCAAACACAATTTGGGTTGGTCTTTCACAGTCCAATCCACTTGCTGTGGAGCTTGGAAGAATTTGGTAACATGTGCCTCTGAGCATATGGTGAGTGGTGGCAACACCTGCCATCTCCAAAGATGGAGAATTATATTTTTGTATGTTTGCTGGTGTTCTTCTTACTTTGCTTCTTTCCTGTGTTACTAATGTTTCTACAGAGAATCTAAACCAGAACATTTCCCCTCTCCTTATTCATCCTAGAAATCTGTGTCAAATGTATTTTTATTAATTTCAAAGCCTTTTTATTGGTCATTGTCATGTGATGGTGAAGACAGCCTTTTGTGTTTTATATTGGAGGTTATGTTCTATTTCTATTTTGGGTGCATTAACAGTTGAATCTGAAACGGCAGTTTGATGTAAAATCAGACTGATTACAATATGTTGCTACTTCAGCAATGACTCTAGCTGTTGGGAAAAAGAGGATGCATGTTTTCAGGCTGCTATGTTTAAACCACTTCATTTAAGGCAAGGTGGGCACAGTCAATTAAAAACATAGAGCACACCTAGAATTTTGCTAGAATATATTTCACCTCCCACTGTTTTATCTTGTGCAAATTGAGACACTTCTGAGGTCCACTGGAGACTATTTTGCAGACGTCAGTGCCATTATTCCACAACTATGTTTGGAGTTTTTTTAGTATACATTTTGCAAAGTGTTGCTGTACTTCACATAGTCATAGAAACAAAAGCAAAAGAAAATGATTTCCTATAGGAAACTTCACTAAAATTGCAAAGTAGATGAGACATATTTAAAGTGACCATCTGAACTATATCAACTGTCTTAATAATGTTGCTTCCTCCTGGCTAAAACAAGATCAGCACAGCACATATCTTCTTTCTATTATTTGGGCTGATTAAAGGTGTTGCCACCACTCACCATATGCTCAGAGGCACATGTTACCAAATTCTTCCAAGCTACACAGCAAGTGGATTGGACTGTGAAAGACCAACCCAAATGGTGTTTGCATAAGAACATAAGAAGAGCCTGCAGGATCAGGCCAGTGGCCCATCTAGTCCAGCATCCTGTTCTCACAGTGGCCAACCAGGTGCCTGGGGGAAGCCCGCAAGCAGGACCCAAGTGCAAGAACACTCTCCCCTCCTGAGGCTTCCGGCAACTGGTTTTCAGAAGCATGCTGCCTCTGACTAGGGTGGCAGAGCACAGCCATCACAGCTAGTAGCCATTGATAGCCCTGTCCTCCATGAATTTGTCTAATCTTCTTTTAAAGCCGTCCAAGCTGGTGGCTGTTACTGCGTCTTGTGGGAGCAAATTCCATAGTTTAACTATGCGCTGAGTGAAGAAGTACTTCCTTTTGTCTGTCCTGAATCTTCCAACATTCAGCTTCTTGGAATGTCCACGAGTTCTAGTATTATGAGAGAGGGAGAAGAACTTTTCTCTATCCACTTTCTCAATGCCATGCATAATTTTATACACTTCTATCATGTCTCCTCTGACCCGCCTTTTCTCTAAACTAAAAAGCCCCAAATGCTGCAACCTTTCCTCGTAAGGGAGTCGCTCCATCCCCTTGATCATTCTGGTTGCCCTCTTCTGAACATTTTCCAACTCTATAATATCCTTTTTGAGATGAGGCGACCAGAACTGTACACAGTATTCCAAATGCGGCCGCACCATAGATTTATACAACGGCATTATGATATCGGCTGTTTTATTTTCAATACCTTTCCTAATGATCGCTAGCATGGAATTTGCCTTTTTCACAGCTGCCGCACACCGGGTCGACATTTTCATCGTGCTGTCCACTACAACCCCGAGGTCTCTCTCCTGGTCGGTCACCGCCAGTTCAGACCCCATGAGCGTATATGTGAAATTCAGATTTTTGGCTCCAATATGCATCATTTTACACTTGTTTATATTGAATTGCATTTGCCATTTTTCCGCCCATTCACTCAGTTTGGAGAGGTCTTTTTGGAGCTCTTCGCAATCCCTTTTTGTTTTAACAACCCTGAACAATTTAGTGTCGTCAGCAAACTTGGCCACTTCACTGCTCACTCCTAATTCTAGGTCATTAATGAACAAGTTGAAAAGTACAGGTCCCAATACCGATCCTTGAGGGACTCCACTTTCTACAGCCCTCCATTGGGAGAACTGTCCGTTTATTCCTACTCTCTGCTTTCTGCTTCTTAACCAATTCCTTATCCACAAGAGGACCTCTCCTCTTATTCCATGACTGCTAAGCTTCCTCAGAAGCCTTTGGTGAGGTACCTTGTCAAACGCTTTTTGAAAGTCTAAGTACACTATGTCCACTGGATCACCTCTATCTATATGCTTGTTGACACTCTCAAAGAATTCTAATAGGTTACTGAGACAGGACTTTCCCTTGCAGAAGCCATGCTGGCTCTGCTTCAGCAAGGCTTGTTCTTCTATGTGCTTAGTTAATCTAGCTTTAATCATACTTTCTACCAGTTTTCCAGGGACAGAAGTTAAGCTAACTGGCCTGTAATTTCCGGGATCCCCTCTGGATCCCTTTTTGAAGATTGGCGTTGCATTTGCCACTTTCCAGTCCTTAGACACGGAGGAGGACCCAAGGGACAAGTTACATATTTTAGTTAGCAGATCAGCAATTTCACATTTGAGTTCTTTGAGAACTCTCGGGTGGATGCCATCCGGGCCCGGTGATTTGTCAGTTTTTATATTGTCCATTAAGCCTAGAACTTCCTCTATCGTTACCACTATTTGTCTCAGTTCCTCAGAATCCCTTCCTGCAAATGTTAGTTCAGGTTCAGGGATCTGCCCTATATCTTCCACTGTGAAGACAGATGCAAAGAATTCATTTAGCTTCTCTGCAATCTCCTTATCGTTCTTTAGTACACCTTTGACTCCCTTATCATCCAAGGGTCCAATTGTCTCCCTAGATGGTCTCCTGCTTTGAATGTATTTATAGAATTTTTTGTTGTTGGTTTTTATGTTCTTAGCAATGTGCTCCTCAAATTCTTTTTTAGCATCCCTTATTGTCTTCTTGCATTTCTTTTGCCAGAGTTTGTGTTCTTTTTTATTTTCTTCATTTGGACAAGACTTCCATTTTCTGAAGGAAGACTTTTTGCCTCTAAGAGCTTCCTTGACTTTGCTCGTTAACCATGCTGGCATCTTCTTGGCCCTGGCGGTGCCTTTCCTGATCTGCGGTATGCACTCCAGTTGAGCTTCTAATATAGTGTTTTTAAACAACTTCCAAGCATTTTTGAGTGATGTGACCCTCTGGACTTTGTTTTTCAGCTTTCTTTTTACCAATCCCCTCATTTTTGTGAAGTTTCCTCTTTTGAAGTCAAATGTGACCGTGTTGGATTTTCTTGGCAATTGGCCAGTTACATGTATGTTTAATTTAATAGCACTGTGGTCACTGCTCCCAATCGGTTCAACAACACTTACATCTCGCACCAGGTCCCGGTCCCCACTGAGGATTAAGTCCAGGGCTGCCGTCCCTCTTATCGGTTCCATGACCAACTGGTCTAGGGAATAGTCATTTAGAATATCTAGAAACTTTGCTTCTTTGTCATGACTGGAACACATATGCGGCCAGTCTATGTCCGAGTAGTTGAAGTCACCCATTACTACCACATTTCCTAGTTTGGATGCTTCCTCAATTTCATATCTCATCTCAAGGTCTCCCTGAGCATTTTGATCAGGGGGACGATAGATCGTTCCCAGTATTAAGTCCCTCCTGGGGCATGGTATCACCACTCACAACGATTCTGTGGAGGATTCTGCCTCTTTTGGGGTTTCGAGCTTGCTGGATTCAATGCCTTCTTTCACGTATAGAGCGACTCCGCCACCAATACGTCCTTCCCTGTCCTTCCGATATAGTTTATATCCAGGGATAACCGTATCCCACTGGTTTTCTCCATTCCACCAGGTCTCCGTTATGCTCACTATATCAATGCTCTCCTCTAAGACCAAGCACTCCAGTTCTCCCATCTTGGTTCGGAGGCTCCTAGCATTAGCGTACAGGCACTTGTAAGCAGTGTCTCTCTTCAAGTGTCTTTGGCACTTGTGGTTTGGCCTGTGGTAATTTTGCTCTTCTGAATTTATATCCTGTGCCCCTGGTCTCACAATGCCTACTTGGTTTTTATCCCAGGGGGGAGGTTTATTCCGAACCGGACCTTCCTCAGCTCCTGTTGAGTTTCCCCCCAGTCAGTTTAAAAGCTGCTCTGCTACCTTTTCAATTTTAAGTGCCAGCAGTCTGGTTCCATTCTGGTTCAAGTGGAGCCCGTCCCTTTTGTACAGGCCCGGCTCGTCCCAAATGTTCCCCAGTGCCTAATGAATCCAAACCCTTCCACCCGACACCATTGTCTCATCCACGCATTGAGACTGCAAAGATGGGCCTGTCTGGCTGGTCCTGCGTGTGGAACCGGTAGCATTTCAGAGAAAGCCACCTTGGAGGTCCTGGCTTTCAGCATCCTACCTAGCAACCTAAATTTTGCTTCCAGGAACTCACGGCTGCATTTCCCCATGTCGTTGGTGCCAACGTGCACCACGACCACTGACTCCTTCCCAGCACTGTCTACCAAACTATCTAAACGACGGGCGATATCCGCAACCTTTGCACCAGGCAGGCAAAACACCTTGCGGTCTACACGCCCATCACACACCCCACTGTCTATGTTCCTAATGATCGAATCACCCACTACAAGGATCCCTCCACCCCCTGGAGATATATCCTCGGCACGAGAGGATAGCTGCTCATTCCCCAAGGAATGGGTCCCTTCTAAGGGATCGTTTCCCTCTTCCTCAGCTGGATGCTCTCCTTCCCCGAGACCATCGTTGTCCATGATAGTAGGAGAGCTATCATTGCTGGAGTGGGACACAGCTATAACGTCCCTGAAGGCCTCCTCCACACACCTGCCTCTCTCAGCTTTTCCAGGTCCGCCACCTTGGCCTCAAGGAAATGAAGTCGTTCCCGGAGAGCCAGGAGCTCATTGCACCAAGAGCACACCCACGACTTCTGTCCAACAGGCAGATAGTCGTACATGCTGCAGGCTGTGCAAAACACTGGAAAGCCCCCACACGCCTGCTGGCTTCTTACCTGCATAGAGTTGTTTAAGGTTTATTACGTCAATGGGTTGGAGACTGTGGTTTAGTTGAGGTCAGGGAACAGAAGGGCAGAGTGGGGGGCCCTGGCCTCCTCGCCCTGCTGCCGAACTCGCTCTGCTGCTTAACTCGCCTTGACGCTTTGTCAGCTGGGGCCTTGACGCTTCGTCAGCTGGGGGCCCCTCTAGCTCGTGGAGCATTTTAACAACTTTGTAGGGCAGTACAATATCTCAGAGAGGAGGTCAGGTCTCCTGCTCCCCTGGTAAATTCACTATAGGTGCCCAATTTCCCTGCTTTTTAAAGTTTGATAGAAATATCTGTGGGCTATAGGTACATTCTTAAACTGCAAGGTTTTTTGCCTATTAGTGAATTTCCCTGCTTTTTAATCCAGGAGGTAAGAAATGGGATCCTGTGCAAGTTTGCTGAGAACAGATTGATCATTTGCATGCTTATTGAGTTCAGTGGGATTTACACACACACACCGAGCAATCATGCTTAGGATAGGTGAAACTGACCACAGAGGATGGGGAAGGGAGGAGGAGGAGGGAGGGGTGGAAAGGCAGAGGGTAGGACTGGGATGGGAGCAGGCAGAAGGGGGAGGGGAGAAGAAGGACAGATGTGGTCATTTGCATGTTTATTGAGTTCAGTGGGATTTCCTCCTGTGCAATCATGCTTAGGATAGGTAAAACTGACTGGGGGGAAGGGATGGAGGGATGGAGTGGGCAGGGGAGGCGGAAGAAGAAGGGAGGGGAGGAGAAAGGGAGAGGAAAGGGGAAAGAGGGAAAAGGCAGGTCTGATCATTTGTATGATTATTGGGTTGAATCGGATTTACTCCTTTGCAATCATGGTTAGGATAGGTAAAACTGACCAGGCTGGGCCTGCCAACCAAGACATCTTCTGTATCTTTCAAAGTTGTGCTGGGGGAAGGGAGAATTCTACCTTGTGGTTTTTCGCATTACAATGTTGCAAGAACACCGGCACTTGGCTGACTTTCTCTTCTCTTAAAGATACAGGATCAGTCTCAGGCCCTGAACCTGGCAACCCTACCTCCCACCCAAATTTAAAACAAAGCTGTCCCTGGCCACATCCACACCAGACCTCTATTACACTTTGGACAATCATTATTTATTTATCTATTTATTTAGTGTATTTATATACCGCCCCATAGCCGAAGCTCTCTGGGCGGTTTAGAGTAACTAAAAACATTAAAAACAAATATACAAATTTAAAAACACATCTTTTAAAAACAATTTAAAACAATTTATCATGGCTTCTCCCAAAGCCATGGCTCAAACCAATCATGGCTTCTCTCAAAGAATCCTGGGAAGTGTAGTTAGTGAAGGGTGCTGAGAGGTGCTAGGAGACGCCCTGTTCCCCTCAAAGACCTTCAATCAGAGTGGCTGACTGTTAAACCACTCTGGCCACTGGAGCTCTCTCAGGGGAATAGGAGTCTCCTCTCAGCACCCTTCACAAACTACACTTCCCAGGATTCTTTGGGGAAAGCCATGACTGTCTCAAGTGAAATCAAGTCTGGTGTGGGTGTGGCCCTCTGATTAGCCACGCCCAGCAGCTGTGAGGCTTTTAGAACACTGACAGTTGGTCCTTACTGAGCATGCCCCGCGTTATAATAGGCTTCCAGCCAAACTTTCTTAAATTAATTAAAAATCAGCCAGGCATTTTTTTAACTTTTAAACTGCAGAAGATGGCGTTCAGAGTATGGGGCAACGTCAGTATTAGGATTGCAGGTACTCTGTGAAAATGGCTGATTTTTAATGAATTTCAACAGATTATGGGAACTCTGGCAGAAAAAAGTCCAAAAGTGCTCTGAGTTTTTTTTCTCCGTTTTTAGACTTTGAACTTTCGAGTCTCTCTGACTCTTTTGTGTACCGCCATGAAATTTGAGAGGGTTCTTAAGCAAGCGTTTCTGATTTCAGAAATATAAGTTTTGTAAGGTTTTCTTTTGAAATGAGGTTATGGGAAGCATCACAATGGCATGCGGGGGGTATTTTCCATTTAACACTGCGGAATGTGAAAAATCCCCACTGGCTATAGTATACAGCCATTCTCGTGGCTGTAAAATATAATAAATAATATGATAGAAACATATAATAATGGCTACAGAGCTCTCTTGGTCTGTTTTAAGTATTAGACCTCTGTATAAAACACTCTGGCTGAGGATTCCTGACTTGAGTTAGGCCTGAGTGGGCACAGAAGCTACAGGGGTGTCTTCTTCCAAGCTACACAGGAAGTAGATTGGACTGTGAAAGACCAACCCAAATTGTGTTTGCTTTTTGACAAATCTGTAAGGCAGTCCAATATCTCAGACAGGAGGTCAGGTCTCCTGCTCCCCTGGTGCATTCACTATAGCTGCCCAATTTCCCTGCTTTTTAAAGTTTGATAGAAATATCTGTGGGCTATAGGTATGTCCTTAAATAGCAAGGATTTTTAGCAATTAGTGAATTTCTCTGATTTTTAATCCAGGAGGTAAGAAATGGGATCCTGTACAGGTCTGCTGAGAATGGATTGATTATTTGCATGCTTATTGAGTTCCATGGGATTTACTCCCCTGCAATCATGCTTAGGATAGGTGAAAGTGAGCATGGAGGAGGAGGGGGATGGGAGCAAGCAGGAGGGGGAGGACGACAGGCTTGATCATTTCCATGCTTATTGAGTTCAATGGGATTTACTCCTGTATAATCATGCTTAGGATAGGAAGAAGGGGTGGTGGGAGGGAACCGTAGGAAGGGGAATGAGAACTCTGAGAGAAAAAAGTCCAACAGGAACAGATAAAATGTTGCAAGGCCATAGTCTGAAAGTAGGGCCATGATGCAGTCATTTGCTTTTGCTATGACTGAAGTTCGTTCCACACTCCATGCATTGTTGCTTTCTTCCCTGTGTGGGTTCTTTGGTGTGCAGTAAGACGATACTGGTGGTTCAAATTAAGGTAAGAGCTCGCACTGAACCTTTCCACATTCAAGACATTTTTATGGTTTCGCCCCTCTGTGGGTTCTTTGATGTCAAGTTAGCTGCTGACTATGACAGAAGCACTTTCCATACTCCAGACACTTGTATGGGTTTCCCCCCATGTGGGTTCTGTGATTTGAAGTAAGGGGTTGGCTCTGACTGAAACTTTTTTTCACACTATATGCATTCATGTGGCTTTTCTTTTGTGTGGGTTCTTTCATGTTTAGTAAAATCTCTACATCTGAAGCTTTTTCCACACTCCATACATACTTCTTCCCTGTGTGGATTCTTTGATGTACAGTAATGGCTTCTCTCCTGAGTGGGTTCTGTGATGTGAATTAAGGTCTTGGCTCTGACTGAAACATTTTCCACATGCCATGCATTTATATGGTTTCTCTCCTGTATGAGTTCTTTGATGTAAAAAAGCGCCTCTACTATGACTGAAACTGTTGCCACACTCCAAACACTTGTATGGCTTCTCTCCTGAGTGGGTTCTGTGATGTGAAGTAAGGTGTTGGCTCTGACTGAAACTTTTTCCACACTCTATGCATTTATACGGTTTCTCTCCTGTGTGGGTTCTTTGATGTAAAGAAAGGTTACTACTCTGACGGAAACTCTTTCCACGTTCCAGACAATTCAATGGCTTCTCTCCTATATGGGTTCGTTGATGGGAAGCTAGACTTTGACTAGAACTGAAACTCTTTCCACACTCCAGACACTTACATGGCTTCTTCGTTGTGTGGGTTCTGCGATGCGAAGTAAGGTGTGGTCTCTGACTGAAACTTATTCCACACTCTGCACATTTATAGGGTTTTTCTCCTGGGTGGATTCTTTGATGTACACTTAGAACACTTCTACCACTGAAGCTTTTCCCACACTCTATGCATTTATATAGTTTCTCTCCTGTGTGGATTCTTTGATGTAAACTAAGCTTATTTCTCATACTGACGCTCTTTCCACATTCAGTACAGGAGGAGGGGGATGGGAGCAAGCAGGAGGGGGAGGAGGACAGGTTTGATCATTTGCATGCTTATTGAGTTCAATGGGATTTACTCCTGTATAATCATGCTTAGGATAGGTGAAACTGAGCATGGGGAGAAGGGGGAGGGAGGGGGGAGGAGAGAAGGGGTGGTGGGAGGGAACCGTAGGAATGGGAATGAGAACTCTGACAGAAAAAAGTCTTAACAGGGCTCTGGATTCCCCCCATTTTTACACTTTGAACTCTTCATTCTCTCTGACTGTCTTCTCTATCGCCATGAAAACTTAAGAGAGTTGTTAAGGAAGTGTTTCTGAGTTCAGGACTATAAGATTAGTAAGGTTTTGTTTTGAAATGAGCTTATGGGAAGCAGCAGAATGGCATGGAGGGGATTTTTCAATGCAACATGGCAGAATGTGACAAGCCCAGGCTGGCTACAATATATAGCCACTCTTGTGACTCTATAATGTATGTTAATTGTGAAGCTGTAATGAGGCCTCGAACCATCTGGAAATGACCTTTGTCTCCTGGAGGTGGGGATATGTGATTTGAGTTGGCCCAAACTGGTGATTTAGGGTACAACCTGGCCATTTTGCTGTGTCCAAAAGGACATCAAGTACAGCACATAGTATCCACCTGTTACCAAATTCTTCCAAGCTACACAGGAAGTGGACTGCACTGTGACAGACCAACCCAAAATATGTTTGCATATTTACAAATTTGTAGGGCAGTCCAATATCTCAGAGAGGAGGTCAGGTCTCTGCTCCCCTGGTGCATTCACTATAGCTGACCAATTTCCCTGCTTTTTAAACTTTGATAGAAATTTCTGTTGGCTATAGGTATGTTCCTAAACCTCAAGGGTTTTTGCCGATTAGTGAATTGTATTTCTTTCAGATATCCAGATATCTGAGGAATGTACCATCCTGCTATAATTTAGAATGGTTTTTTTTTCACTGATAATTAATTGTGATACTAAGTAATTAAGCTTAGGAATGAATCATAAACACATTCTTATGCTTGTCAAAGGAAAAAGTAATGTAAACATTCTTTACTTTGAGCACTTAGTCAGTCTTCTCATCCGTGAGGCTCACACATTACTTACGCCCAGATAGCCTTGTGATTCAGGTAATGAAGAATTCAGAAAGGTACCTCCACTCCGCATCAAACGCTTTAGATCTGTAATGCCTTGTAATTTAGCACTGGGGATGTGTCAATGTGAACTTGAGATGAAAATTAAATGAAGGGAGTACCCAAAAGAGAAAATGTAGCAATGGGTGACTTCAACTGCCCTTACACAGATTGGCAACATGTGCGTTCCTGTCACAACCAAGAGGAGAAATTTCTACAAATCCTAAATAACTGTGCCCTAGAACAGGTGGCCGTTCAACTGACCAGAGGGGTGGCCACCGTGGACTTTGTCAAGAAAGCCTGTTCCTCTGCCCTGAAAACATGGCTCTGCCATGAAGAATTCTGGGTAACAACTTGCTCCTGGAATGCAGCCTTATGGGTAATATCCTTCTGCTGAGAAGCAGTTTTTCCTCACTAGATGAGCCATGAGCTCAGGATTAAGACATCCACACATACTCAGGCTGCATTCATACTGTACATTTATTCCACTATTATTCCACTTTAAACCATCATCTTCCTCCAAAGAATCCTGGGAAATGTAGTTTGAGAAGGGTGCAGAGACTTGTCAGGAGATGCCCAGTCCCCTCACAGAGCTACAATTCTGAGAGTCCCCTTGGAAGAGGGATTGATTGTTAAAACACTCGGGGAATTATAGCTCTCTGAGGAAAAGAGGAGCCTCCTGACAACTCTTAGCCCTCTTCACAAGCTACATTTCCCAGGATTCTTTGGGGGAAGCCATAAGTATTTAAAGTGGAATAATAGCGGAATAAATATCTGGTGCAACTGTGACCTAAGAGTCCCCAGCTGTGCGAGCGCACCTATGAGAAGGCAGGAAGAGGCCCTGGAATAGTCCACCTTCCAGAGGTCTCCTGATTGGCTATTAGACCCCTCCGCTGTTGCTGCCAGGCCTTTTCTTACAAGAGTCAGAACCATCCTAAGCTTTGTCAAAGTGTCTTAGTGTTAGGAATAGTCAGTATTTCATCATGTGCTTCAATTTGCAACCGCCCTTTGATCTTTATTGGAGACTTCTACCTCTGCCTTGTGGGTGTTCTGGGTTCAGGATTTTCATGTTGCTCTTTTATATGCACTTATATTTTTAATAAAGCCACCTTGGCCTTTGGGATATGTGCTACCATTTAGCTGTTTTGCTTGGGGCTCCAAGAAGCAAAGAGTCTGGTCTTTAGCACTTGCCTCTTTGGAATCCTAA